>NC_090876.1:21600371-21615371 GCF_036669935.1 Montipora foliosa
ACGTTTCGAAGGCGCGGTTTTTTAATCATTCTATTTTTTATTTGTAGCGCGGAGAATTTGGGCACTTAAGTGTTTCCAGGAAGAAAGCCGTGGAGCCGAAGTCTTCTTGTGCTGCTAAATGATTAGCATATATAGATCTATATAGTGGTTGCCTGCAATTTAGAATGTTAGCGGCTTTGATATTAGACTTTCGTTAAGATAACATAATATAAAGCCTTTATTTATACACGATAACGGTTAAAGTTACCAAGCTTGTGGGGTTGTGTGTACAAGTATTTAATCTAAGACCTAGAAATATTAGTTAAAAATATATAAAAATAATAAAATACATTAATTATCGTGTAACAAAATAATGGTACCAGGTAGTAGTATAGTATTTATCAATTCTTGAGTCTTGAACAGTAATAAGCTAGGAATAAATTGACAATACCAAGCTAGCATTAAGCGTAGGTAGATAAGAATTTTTTCATCAATGCTTGTCTAAATATGGTCGTTTATTAATTTCTTTTTTTTAATGGCATTTTGTCTGATTTACAAAGATCTGGTACATCCGACACATTTGAAGTGAGCTCTCAGTGCAACAGTACGTTCCTCAATTATCGACCTATGATCTCGGTTTTGCCTGTTATCTCAAAGATTTGTGAAGGACACGTCCATGTTACCCTTCTCTCTTGGCTTCAAAAATTTAGACCCCTTATAGAGAATCAATCTGTGTACTTGAAGAAGTATTCCTGCGTCACTGCTGTTATTGACATTTATGACACGCTACTTCTTAATATGGACAGGGACGATATAAATGGCCTCTTAATGCTGGACTTAAGTAGGGCAATCACAATATTAGTTGCTGGAAGAACTTTAGAATATGTGAATCAGCAGTTGGCAAATTGTTTGAAACCCATTTCATTATGGATAGAAAACCATGGAATAGCTTTGAATGATGCAAAACCGGAATCTATGATTATCTCCACTAAACTCAAATTGGCACGTTTACAAGGTCAAAGAATCCAGATCACTCACAATGGAACAGCGATAAAAAGTGTAGACAGTCACAAACTTCTCGGTCTCGTACTTGATGAACAGCTAACTTGGAATTTACAAATAGACACCAAGTCAACACAAGATCAGCCGCAAGTGGAAACCTGTTCATACCTAAGCTATCTTCTAAGACAGGACAAAGATCTTTCCAATACAGGGGAGTACATGCTTGGGTCGGTTTATCTGTGGACGCTAGAGACTATATAGCCTAGAAAAGGTTAAAAAAATATGTGGCTGGAATTGCTTGTAATTAATATATTCTAGTATGTATATTTATTCTTTTATTTTTCATCTTTGTAATTTTAAATTTTTACGCTTTAGTTCTTATTCCGCATAGTAAATTGTAGTTATGTAGATAGAGGACTACCCTAATTAACTTAGTGTTAGCTTGGTGATATCCTCTGCAAATCTTGTTATTATTATTGTTATTATATTGATTGGTTTGGACTTTCTGTCGCTTTCGCGTCCAGATCAACCAAAAATTGGTTACTCTTTAGGTCGCTGAGGTCTGAAAACCTATCACTATTTGAGAAATGTCATTGATTTCATCGTTAATTTCATTTTTATGAGAATGCAGAAAGTCGAAGTCGAGATTATTTTGAAGAAAAGGTTAAGCCGTGATGCAGGACCGGCAGAAGTTTATCATTTTTCCCGCGACGTAGCTTGAGCGCATATGTTGCGCTATAATCCAGTCACGTGAAAAAAAGCTGAGTGCAGTACTTAATGGTGATATGAGGAACTTGCTTCAACCAATCAAGCCTGGGTTGCTCAAAACGTCGGTGGTTAGTGCTAACAATCGTTAAATATTATGGAAACCTATAGGTTTTGATACCTCTTAACCAACGTTTAGCTCCAACCAGGCTTCGAGCAACCATCCCCAGATGAGTTTTATACGCTGGCTATTTTATAATGCCTTATAAAACATTTTGGCGACATTACCTAACGACTAACAAAACCCATCGCGACTAACGTCCGTGCATTATGCTTCCCCAAGTTGGTGGAATCACCAGTCGTGCTTTTTTTCGCCTGTTATGATTAATAATAGCCAAAGTAAGCAGATTTTCAATGAAAGTTTATGTAAGGGAGTGAATACGCTACTGAAGATGTCAAAATGTGGTAACAACATCCGAACCACTTTTTTGTTCTAATCATAAAAATTACAATTTCATCGATTGTGATTGTTTAAAAAACTCCTATTAAATCACGTGCCAAGTTGCTATCGGACAGTTGAATAAGCCAATCACATTCAAAGTTGCAGTTTAAATCAACCAATCATAACCTTGTTTCAATTACCATAGAAACAGTGTACAGACTCATAAGTTGGGCTTTCTCTCTTTCTTTCTTTCATATCGACAATAAGCAATTTATGCCTCCTTTGTAAGTCTTTTAATGAAAATTGCTAGTTTCTTTCATAAGTTGGCACTTCTTCTTTTCTCGGAAGTTGTAATTTTTATGATTAGTTGGTAAGAGGATTTCGTGTCGTCCAATTCGGTCTTTAATCGGCCAGACCCAGAGGAACCAGCAGATCCACCACCTTCTGAATCATATCTTGATATACGCACCAGCCCCCCAGGCACAGCAGAGGTTCGCTCGGCAATTGAAAACATGAAAAACGGAAAAGCCCTAGGAATTGATTCACTTCAAGCTGAGCTGTTTAAAGCGGACATTAATACAGCATCTAGGTTATCAACGGACCTCTTCTCAAAGATTTGGGAACAAGAAGTTATTCCAAATGACTGGAGCAAAGGCCTTATATTCACGCTTCCAAAGAAAGGCGATCTCGGCAACTGTGATAATTGGAGGGGAATTACCCTACTATCTGTACCAAGTAAGATATTTTGCAGGATACTGCTTAAGCGCATTGAAAACGCTATCGATTAAACACTCGGAGAAGAACAGGCTGGGTTTAGAAGAGGACGAGGTTGTATGGATCATATCTTTGCTTTACGAAATATCCTGGAACAGTCTCTCGAATGGAAGACATCTCTTTGCATTAACTTTATCGATTTCCAAAAGGCATTCGATAGCGTGCACCGAGAGAGTCTATGGAAGATCCTTCAAGCATATGGATTACCTCCCAAGATTATCAACCTTATCAAGATGTTCTATGACAACTTCGAATTTAGTATCATCCTTGGAAACACCATTACAGAAGCATTTCCAGTAAAATCGGGAGTGCGCCAGGTTTGCATACTCTCGCCTATTCTCTTCCTTGTTACTATCGATTGGGTGATGCGTTAAGCAACTTCCCTGCGCTCTCGTGGAATACAGTGGACTATCTTCTCTCACCTTCAAGACCTTGATTTTGCTGATGATATTGCCATCCTTCCTTCAACACCTACCCATCTTCAGGAGAAATCAGACGATCTCAATACAAATGCCAAGAAAACGGGAATGATCATCAGCAAAAAGAAATCCAAAATTATGTGTGTCAACTTATAAGGCTATTCAACATCGATGTAGAGCCGTTGGAACATACTGAAGAGTTTACTTATCTCGGGAGTGTGATAACAGATAACAGTGCCCAGAAGGACATCAAGGCTAGGCTTAACAAAGCCAGGTGTGCATTTAGTAGACTTAGAAACATCTGGAAGTCTAAGCAGTATAGCCTTAAGACTAAAGTGCGCATCTACAACAGTAACGTTAAATCTGTGCTACTGTACGTATATGGCTCTGAATGCTGGAGAATTGTCAAGAGGGACATAAATAAAGTCAATGTTTTTCACAACAGCTGTCTGCGAAGGATCTGCAACATCTTCTGGCCCAACAAAATTTCCAACAATGATCTGTACCAGAAGACTGGGTGCACAAGTATGGATCTTGAAATCAAGAAACGCCGGCTTAGATGGCTGGGACATGTCTTACGAATGTCGTCGGAGAGGATACCCAAGGTTAACCGTAGGTGGACACCTGCAGGCAAAAGGAAAAGGGGAAGACCCAAAACCACCTGGAGGAAGACAGTGGAAACTGAACTTAGTGAGATGGGTTTGTCATGAGGAGAGGCACAGGCAATTGCGAAAGACAAGACCCGGTGGAAAAGAGACATTGTTGCGGCCCTATGCCCCATTGGGGGCAATAAGGACTAATATATAATTCGGTCTGTAATCATATCGTGATCAATAATCGGACGACTGCGCAGCAGGAGTCCGATATTTTTGTCACTCGTATGATTACAGACCGAATTGAACTCCACTCAGTCCTATTACCATTACTTACCCGTTTTGACGTCATCTCTGATTTGTTACTAAACGGATACACGGCATCATGGACTCTATTTGTTAAACAACTTCACCGACAAACTTCTCATTTTTAAATAATACGGTCTAGAACAACTGGACACTTCAACCGAAGTTTTTTGTTGTTGTTTTTGAAAGTTGCTGTCTTTTATTGGTCAAAATTATTATTTATATGGCACAAATGGTGACTTTAATATAATTTATAGTTTTGATTTTTGAATTATTAAACATACACCTCTAATCCTATGAAATGATTTTCTTTTTCATAACTGTATTAGAAACTTAACAGGAACAAAAATAAAAATCAGATCAATTTTAAACATAAATACATAATCTATACCCTTTCACAGAATGATACAGAAAAAATATCCTTTTTTTTTGCTTTGCAAAAATGTTTTATAATATCATTATTTCCATTGCCTTAACGCATATATGTCAATAAATAAGTTAGCGATAGCCTTATTAAATATGATTCTATTTCTCAAAAAAAAAAAAAAAGAAAGAACAACAACAATAAGGACGAGAACAATAAATCATTTAGTGCAGTCGAAAGTGATTGCTTTTGAGATTCCCGGAGCAAAATTCACTGTTTTCTTTTTAGGTTGGCACCCATTCCTACATACAGGAATTTTAAAAAACTTATTGAAAATTGTGCGGAATTTGTAACTGGAAATGCAAGGATTGTTGGTGTCCCGAGCAACACGAGAACTGTTTGCATCTACGGCTGTTGATTCATCACTGTCCCCCTCAGATACGCGCTGGTTTCCTTGCAAATCTATTTCTCCTTCTACTTTCCATTCATTCTCGTCCTGAATTTGTCCCTGCACTAATGGAAATTCTCCTTCTTCGTCGTTTGATTTTACCAATATTTCCTGTTGACGGTCAGCTGTTAAACTATCCATGGCATCCAGATTGGGTCTGGCCGTAGTTTGTCCGTAAGAAGACAGGACTACCAATGTAACCAACAAGATGGAGAAGTGATTGGTCTTGTCCTATATATCAAATAAGTGAATAGATATCCAGAATTTCAGTTTACGATGCTGGAAAACATGTTTGGGGTTGATGTGTGTCGATTTGCCTGTCACGCATTGACTGAAAGGTTTTTTTTTTTTTTTTCAACTATGGGCTTCACATAATTACGTTGTTTATTCACGGAGATTGTTAATATCAACTGAGTTATTACTGTAAAGAAGCTGCCTAGAGATTTTTCCGGAGCTAGTCAACTTATTTTATTAACGCAGTTTCTGTGCTTGAAATACCCACCGACTCATAACCACAATTTCTCGTAAAACAAGCTCATGATCAGTCCCCTCGACTTGAAGATGTCATTTCCTCCTAAAACTACTAATGGACTTTACTGGTTTTAAAATTTGTTCTATCATTGTACTCGCTTTGATAAACTGATTGACTTTAGTTCCAAATTAAATTACCTGTTCTAAAACGCATGCATGAGCATTCAGAGTTAATGCAGCAAAGTTGTTTTAGTTCTTGAAGTAGCCCACAACGGTAGAACGCTACATTTTGAGGACAAAAATATTTTGCGTTATTACAAAATAACCAAGTTAATATTTGTAGAGACTCCATTTGAGAAATTTGGCTTTTTTTTTCTTCCTCCTGAAGTTAAATTCAATGCACTTCAAAGCCAACCCGAAATACTTGTACCAGGAAAATTAACGTCACAAGGACCTCAGCAGTGCAACTTGGAGAGAAACATTCAACTGAGCTACTGTATACTTACAAATTGTTTGCCAACTTTAAGATTCATTGTAACTTCTTGAAGAGACGGTGTCTATAGACTTAAAACTTGGTGGGTGATATACTTATGCCCCTATCATGGCTTCAAAGCTTTTATACTCTCCCATCACGATACATTTAGCATTATCGGAATAAAAGTTATAAATTTAGAAAAAAAAGGAACGTTTCAGTTTTTCGTTTACAAGTTCGTTTAAGCTGAAAAATGAATCGTCTATAATCGCACGGTTTTTCCCTTCCGTGGTTTGATTTAGTAAAGCTCAGTAATATTTTCCTTTACATAATAAGAATAGTATCAGTGCGGCGCGTAACCACCTTTGTAGAGTACAGTTCATGGTTTAAAAACTATGTACATTTTTTGTAGATTTTATTTTAACAAAAGAAAAAATAGGAATAAGCGATTAAGGACAAGTATTTAATACAATTTTCGTTTGTCAGATGCATGCTATAATTATGCATTTAATAATGGTCTAAAACAGTCTTGATGTAGCGATATCTCCATGATATCATTTCATTTGGCTGATTGATTTTTTCATTTCTAAATAGTAATAACAATTATTTTTGTGTCTTTGTTTCGTCCTCACATATTTTGTTTTTCTCATTTTATGTTTAAGTCATAAAGCGATAATCATCATGATTTAAAGCCTCGACCTGCATCCTATAACCGATACCTATTTTAAGACTAAAACGTCTGACTGACTGTACAAACTACCACAAATTAAAAATAAACAGTCAGTGTCGAGTTTCCCACACAAAAAAAGACTTCCCGTTCAGTTTTAAGAAAAGAAGAACTTGACAAAATCATGAGCACGTAATTCAAACAAAAACAATTGACCATTTTGTATGAATAATTGAGCGATAACTTCAGCTCGTGTAGAATTTAGTGTTTCACGGACTGACATAATCGCAAGCGCCTTAGTTGCTGGTACTCTTGGTTACTTTGGGAAATGGCATGTTTACGTAATTGAGGGTAGTAATATAATGAACCTGTTCTCGTTTCTCTTCTCTCTTCATTTTCCGTTCTGCCATACTCCGCAAAAAAAAACAAAAAACAAAACAAAAAAAACTACCGGTATACTGTTTTTAACATAAAAAAGCATTTTCCGCTGAATTGTGGTCTGAGAAAAAGTACAAAAGTATTAATTTTTTTCACGGCATTTCTCAAAACCAAATACCGATGTCACTATTTTATTTGTTCTTTTGTTTCAGTAATCCGAGTAGCCTGAGAACTCTTTTTTTTGACATTTATTTCAAGCGCTAGGGATCGAAGAGCAGAGGAATTCAAGATAACCCACCTAAAAACGATATTAGCACTTTAAAGGAACTGCACCGAATGATAAGGTCGGAGTCTCGAGTTTGTTACATTTTAATGATGTCTCCAATCGCAAGATCGAAACTTAAACATTCGAAAGTTACTTTAGAAAGTATTAGAAACCCCCGAAAAGTTATAGGAAGACTAGCTATTCTAGGACGTTTTCTCGTTGGACAAAACGCCGTCGGCACATGCAGTTCAGGGTTAAAAGAAGAGACATGAGCGAAATAGGTGAGGCAATCTGCAAATCTGAGTATGCAAATAAAAAGACCACGCTTCACCTTTAAAGTGCTTATCAAATAAAAATAATAAATCAAGCTTACTTGAAAGACGTTCTGAAGAAAAGAATCATGCTTTTTTCATTTTGAAATACCCCCTATCACTCGGTTTTTTTTTCCGTTACGGGAAAAGCCTTTCTGACAATCCCCTGCTAAGTATTGTTTTTACGGGTAGAGTCATCTGGGCGTATTTTTTTTAGGCATTAGGGGCTAGTAGAATTGCGTAGTCATTTACAATGACTTTGTTATTGTTTGGCTTTACCTGCCCAAGTTTCAGGGGTTATTTATGAAAGGGAAAGCCAGCAATTCTCATTTCCGCGTCAGATTCTTAGATTTTGATGTTGTGTCCCTTCGGGTGGACTTTCGTTGCCCCAGGCCCCCTTCATGTCCAGCAGGATTTTGTACAAAGCCCTCTGGGAAATGTCACTACTGTTTTTAGACGCTGCCTATGTTCAGTTTAACACGCTCTCTCTTCTAGTTGTCAACGTTTTTATATACTAGACATACTTTGTGTGCCTGTGCATCATAACCTTTTTTGAAATAAATGATTTATTCTTATTCATGTTTTCAGTCCCCCTCATCTATTTTACGTTTCGTCCTAGATATCTTACGCTCCGGTTTCTGGGACCGAGAAGCACTACCAGACGCGTCGACTTGGCGGCTAGTCAGGACAGATTGAAATCAACTGTGCTTTCCTCAAACATCAGCAGTACTTCTCTTTTGTAACACAGAGCATATCGCAAGTGGAAGAACCTCGCCGTCAGTATGCTTAACGATGATGGTTTCCCTGCTAATCCTTTTCACGTTGCTTTGTAGTTACAACACCTTTTTGAAGAGTCTCCTCTCAGTGTCATAGATTCCGCTTTTTCTGGCATAAGGCGGAAGGTTAAGTTTGCTTCGAAAAGGATTCTTGGTACCGGTATCGTTAACCGTATGAGCCCATTTCGTCTTGTTTGATCCATGATATTTGAGACAACCAAACCTTGATAACCCTGTTGAATTATTGCACAATATCACTATGTATATCCTCTCATCTGCTGGTTTCTTTAGGTTTAACAGCGTTTCGATAATCATAAGAAATTATGTTTAGATATTTTCTTTAATTTAACGAAGGGTCCATGATCATAAAAGTTCTTAAAGTTCGGGCCCCACTCTCTGCTCAAAATTTCATATTTGCCCTCGAAGCTTCGCTTCTCGGCCAAATATTCAATTTCGGACAATCTTTCACCCGCGGACATTATCAGCTGACATACCAGCCGCCAGAATTGGTTTCTTTACTAATTGTATAACACGTGGTGGTCATCTAGGCGTCAGAACCAAGCGCGTTCTGCACTTTCTTAATTTTTTTTCTTTTAGCCTAACATGGCGGCCACACTCCAGCTAGTTTACAGCGTGCACCCTTGATATTGGACATCTATTGTATGGTCAATGGACACCTGTCAAAACAAGGTATCATCTGACCGGTATCAGGTGACCATATTTCAGGCTCAAGTTTAGAACTCATCGAGGTCAGCTGCTTTTTTTAAAGGTGACCGCTGAGCATGTACTGGTTTTCGATTGGACCACGGGCTCAAGCCAGTTTAACTTATAGTAAGAACGATAAAATAACCCGGGAGCTCCGCTTTTAGGCTAGGCTAAATCTGTATATTATTGTTGACATTCCACATTTTGTAATAGCTCCTATCGAGCTTGTAATTTTGTAGCAATGATTCTCAGTCTAAGCAGTTTTTGATTCCATGCTAGCGTTTCTCTCTGTTTTGGGAGTTTTATGTTATGCCTGCCGGTATACCTTCATACGGTTAAAAACATCCACATCTTAAATGGTTGGGTTTTCCGTCACTTTTGTGTCCAGATCAACCAAAAATTAGTTTTTCCTTAAGTCGCTGAGGTCTGAAAACCTTTTCCTCTGTGAGTTTATTCTTCTTTCGGGTCGAACGCAACAAACAACTCTACACTTTTACTGCTAGATGGATTCGTGTCCTACTCGCTCTGGCGGCGCCGCGACTCCTAGATCTGCGAAGGAGATGATTCAAATCGCCTTTGAAAGATCTTTCCAGAGTCTGTCGACCTTTGGACCAGAAATAAGAACAGATAGCCCAGCGATTTTCATTTGAAAACAGGTCCGTCGTCGAACAAGCAGTTATTAAGAAAGCTTAGCGTAAAACTTTACCTGTAAGAAATGGGGCAATCAGCAACAGTACGTTCATTACTAACTAGCCCTGGATAATCTGAAGTTCGAGGAATCCGTCGATCTCCTGGAGGCCGGCTCTTTGGCCACAAATTAAAGAGGTCCTTAGAAGGCGGGTCAGAGCTGGTCGTATAGAGGAAAGAAACGATTAAACTGGCCAACAAGAGCGAGTTCGGTTGTTTAACCATAAACGATACGAGGACTTAAGCAACGCACTGGCTTCCGATACTGACGATGGGAAGCGTATTTTCCCGGTCAGAGAGGAGGGACGAAATTGAATCAGAAACAGAGCCAGATAAAGACTTATCGGCCGCGTTACCAAGCTTCTACTTTAACGCGATCCCGTACCAACAAAAGGCTATTTGGTAAGTGTTTTATTTATTTTCGTTTCTTTACCAAGGACATTCTTTGTTTTACCTTCGCACGGATATAGTGTCGTTCGGCCAACCCTTGCCTAGTATCCTCCAAGAAAATATCGTCTACCTTGCTGTGTGAGTGGTTAGAACTGCATGTTAACAATGCAATGACGCATTGTCCCTAAGGGGAGTTATGCTATTAGTATATAAGTGTGTAATTTACAGTTTGCTCTTCCTTAGGGGCGAACACTACGAAGGACATTACACTATTTCCTTGCTCGTTAGTCTCATCATCGCACGTTTCGAAAGCGCAGTTTCTTTGATCGTTCTATTTTTTATTTGTAGCGCGGAGAATTTGGGCACTTAAGTGTTTCCAGGAAGAAAGCCGTGGAGCCGAAGTCTTCTTGTGCTGCTAAATGATTAGCATATATAGATCTATATAGTGGTTGCCTGCAATTTACAATGTTAGCGGCTTTGAGATTAGACTTTCGTTAACATAACATAATATAAAACCTTTATTTATACACGATAAGAGTTAAAGTTTCCAAGCTTGTGGGGTTGTGTGTACAAGTATTTAATCTAAGACCTAGAAATATTAGTTAAAAATATATAAAAATAATAAAATACATTAATTATCGTGTAACAAAATAATGGTACCAGGTAGTAGTATAGTATTTATCAATTCTTGAGTCTTGAACAGTAATAAGCTAGGAATAAATTGACAATACCAAGCTAGCATTAAACGTGGGTAGATAAAAATTTTTTCATCAATGCTTGTCTAAATATGGTCGTTTATTAATTTCTTTTTTTAATGGCATTTTGTCTGATTTACAAAGATCTGGTACATCCGACACATTTGAAGTGAGCTCTCAGTGCAACAGTACGTTCCTCAATTATCGACCTATAATCTCGGTTTTGCCTGTTATCTCAAAGATTTGTGAAGGACACGTCCATGTTACCCTTCTCTCTTGGCTCCAAAAATTTAGACCCCTTATAGAGAATCAATCTGTGCGCTTGAAGAAGTATTCCTGCGTCACTGCTCTTATTGACATTTATGACACGCTACTTCTTAATATGGACAGGGACGATATAAATGGCCTCTTAATGCTGGACTTAAGTAAGGCAATCACAATATTAGTTGCTGGAAGAACTTTAGAATATGTGAATCAGCAGTTGGCAAATTGTTTGAAACCCATTTCATGATGGATAGAAAACCATGGAATAGCGTTGAATGTTGCAAAACCGGAATCTATGATTATCTCCACTAAACTCAAATTGGCACGTTTACAAGGTCAAAGAATCCAGATCACTCACAATGGAACAGCGATAAAAAGTGTAGACAGTCACAAACTTTTCGGTCTCGTACTTGATGAACAGCTAACTTGGAATTTACAAATAGACAATATTCGTATTCTCAGTATTGGACTGGTACTAGCTTGCAATGGAGGCTAATGCGGGGAAATCTTTTCAAATGCAAATACTTTTTAATATATTCCCCCGCATTAGCCTCCATTGCAAGCTAGTTCGAGTCCAATACTGGGAATACGAATATGGTCTATTGAGGAAGTCTGTACTAAAGTTCTGAAACGAATTAATCTCCTAAAAGCTATCAAAACCTATTTACCTTAATGCGCGAGGCAGTCGTTTTACAAGTCCCTAATCCAACCAATGATTAATTATGCATGTGTTACCCATAGGGCTAGACATGACAGTACCACCTGAACCGGATCCTTAGATTACAGAAATACGAAGCAAGAGTCATTCTTAATATCAAGCGTCCCCAGGATGTCCCATCGTCTGAGTTGTTCTCCAAATTAAACTGGATGACTTTAAATCAGCGTATAGATTACTTTACGTCCATAATGATGTATAAAACTATTAATAAATCTAGCCCGAACTATCTACATAATAGGTTTGAGTATGTTCAAGATAACACACCCAATCCAGACAAGATCATCCGCAAGTGGAAACCTGTTCATACCTAAGCTATCTTCTAAGACAGGACAAAGATCTTTCCAGTACAGGGGAGTACATGCTTGGGACGGTTTATCTGTGGACGCTAGAGACTATATAGCCTAGAAAAGTTTAAAAAAATATGTGGCTGGAATTGCTTGTAATATATTCTAGTATGTATATTTATTCTTTTATTTTTCATCTTTGTAATTTTAAATTTTTACGCTTTAGTTCTTATTCCGCATAGTAAATTGTAGTTATGTAGATAGTGGACTACCCTTATTAATTTAGTGTTAGCTTGGTGATATCCTCTGCAAATCTTGTTATTATTATTGTTATTATATTGATTGCTTTGGACTTTCCGTCGCTTTCGCGTCCAGATCAACCAAAAATTGGTTACTCTTTAGGTCGCTGAGGTCTGAAAACCTATCACTATTTAAGAAATGTCATTGATTTCATCTTTGATTTCATTTTTATGAGAATGCAGAAAGTCGAAGTCGAGATTATTTTGAGGAAAAGGTTAAGCCGTGATGCAGGACCGGCAGAAGTTTATCATTTTCCCCGTGACGTAGCGTGAGCGCATATGTTGCGCTATAATCCAGTCACGTGAAAAAAAGCTGAGTGCAGTACTTAATGGTGATATGAGGAATGCTTCAACCAATCAAGCCTGAGTTGCTCAAAACCTCAGTGGTTAGTGCTAACAATCGTTAAATATTATGGAAACCTATAGGTTTTGATACCTCTTAACCAACGTTTAGCTCTAACCAGGCTTCGAGCAACCATCCCCAGATGAGTTTTATACGCTGGCTATTTTATAATGCCTTATCAAATATTTTGGCAACATTACCTAACGACTAAGAAAACCCATCGCGACTAACGTCCGTGCATTATGCTTCCCCAAGTTGGTGGAATCACCAGTCGCGCTTTTTTTCGCCTGTTATGATTAATAATAGCCAAAGTAAGCAGATTTTCAATGAAAGTTTATGTAAGGGAGTGAATACGCTACTGAAGATGTCAAAATGTGGTAACAAAATCAGAGCCACTTTTTTGTTCTAATCATAAAAATTACAATTTCATCGATTGTGATTGGTTTAAAAAACTCCTATTAAATCACGTGCCAAGTTGCTATCGGACAGTTGAATAAGCCAATCACATTCAAAGTTGCAGTTTAAATCAACCAATCATAACCTTGTTTCAATTACCATAGAAACAGTGTACAGACACATAAGTTGGGCTTTCTCTCTTTCTTTCATATCGACAATAAGCAATTTATGCCTCCTTTGTAAGTCTTTTAATGAAAATTGTTAGTTTTTTTCATAACTTGGCTCTTCTTCTTTTCTTGGAAGTTGTAATTTTTATGATTAGTTGGTAAGAGGATTTCGTGTCGTCCAATTAAGTCTTTAACCGGCCAGACCCAGAGGAACCAGCAGATCCACCACCTTCTGAATCATATCTTGATATACGCATCAGCCCCCCAGGCACAGCAGAGGTTCGCTCGGCAATTGAAAACATGAAAAACGGAAAAGCCCCAGGAATTGATTCACTTCAAGCTGAGCTGTTTAAAGCGGACATTAATACAGCATCTAGGTTATTAACGGACCTCTTTTCAAAGATTTGGGAACAAGAAGTTATTCCAAATGACTGGAGCAAAGGCCTTATATTCACGCTTCCAAAGAAAGGCGATCTCGGCAACTGTGATAATTGGAGAGGAATTACCCTACTATCTGTACCAAGTAAGATATTTTGCAGGATACTGCTTAAGCGCATTGAAAACGCTATCGATTCAACACTCAGAGAAGAACAGGCTGGGTTTAGAAGAGGACGAGGTTGTATGGATCAGATCTTTGCTTTACGAAATATCCTGGAACAGTCTCTCGAATGGAACACATCTCTTTGCATTAACTTTATCGATTTCCAAAAGGCATTCGATAGCGTGCACCGAGAGAGTCTATGGAAGATCCTTCAAGCATATGGATTACCTTCCAAGATTATCAACCTTATCAAGATGTTCTATGACAACTTCGAATGTAGTATCATCCTTGGAAACACCATTACAGAAGCATTTCCAGTAAAATCGGGAGTGCGCCAGGGCTGCATACTCTCGCCTATTCTCTTCCTTGTTACTATAGACTGGGTGATGCGTCAAGCAACTTCCCTGCGCTCTCGTGGAATACAGTGGACTATCTTCTCTCACCTTCAAGACCTTGATTTTGCTGATGATATTGCCATCCTTCCTTCAACACATACCCATCTTCAGGAGAAATCAGACGATCTCAATACAAATGCCAAGAAAACGGGACTGATCATCAGCAAAAAGAAATCCAAAATTATGTGTGTCAACTTATAAGGCCAATCAACATCGATGTAGAGCCGTTGGAACATAGTGAAGAGTTTACTTATCTCGGGAGTGTGATAACAGATAACAGTGCCCAGAAAGACATCAAGGCTAGGCTTAACAAAGCCAGGTGTGCATTTAGTAGACTTAGAAACATCTGTGGAAGTCTAAGCAGTATAGCCTTGAGACTAAAGTGCGCATCTACAACAGTAACGTTAAATCTGTGCTACTGTACGGCTCTGAATGCTGGAGAATTGTCAAGAGGGACATAAATAAAGTCAATGTTTTTCACAACAGCTGTCTGCGAAGGATCTGCAACATCTTCTGGCCCAACAAAATTTCCAACAATGACCTGTACCAGAAGACTGGGTGCACAAGTATGGATCTTGAAATCGAGAAACGCCGGTTTAGATGGCTGGGACATGTCTTACGAATGTCGTCGGAGGGGATACCCAAGGTTAACCCTAGGTGGACACCTGCAGGCAAAAGGAAAAGGGGAAGACCCAAAACCACCTGGAGGAAGACAGTGGAAACTGAACTTAGTGAGATGGGTTT
>NC_090876.1:21627871-21632871 GCF_036669935.1 Montipora foliosa
GTTTGGCTTTACCTGCCCAAGTTTCAGGGGTTATTTATGAAAGGGAAAGCCAGCAATTCATTTTTCCGCATCAGATTCTTAGATTTTGATGTTGTGTGCCTTCGGGTGGACTTTCGTTGCCCCAGGCCCCCTTCATGTCACTACTGTTTTTAGACGCTGCCTATGTTCAGTTTAACACGCTCTCTCTTCTAGTTGTCAACGTTTTTATATACTAGACATACTTTGTGTGCCTGTGCATCATAACCTTTTTTGAAATAAATGATTTATTCTTATTCATGTTTTCAGTCCCCCTCATCTATTTTACGTTTCGTCCTAGATATCTTACGCTCCGGTTTCTGGGAACGAGAAGCACTACCAGACGCGTCGACTTGGGGGCTAGTCAGGACAGATTGAAATCAACTGTGCTTTCCTCAAACATCAGCAGTACTTCTCTTTTGTAACACAGAGCATATCGCAAGTGGAAGGACGTCGTCGTCAGTAAGCTTAACGATGATGGTTTCCCTGCTAATCCTTTTCACGTTGCTTTGTAGTTACAACACTTTTTTGAAGAGTCTCCTCTCAGTGTCATAGATTCCGCTTTTTCTGGCATAAGGCGGAAGGTTAAGTTTGCTTCGAAAAGGATTCTTGGTACCGGTATCGTTAACCGTATGAGCCCATTTCGTCTTGTTTGATCCATGATATTTGAGACAACCAAACCTTGATAACCCTGTTGAATTATTGCACAATATCACTATGTATATCCTCTCATCTGCTGGTTTCTTTAGGTTTAACAGCGTTTCGATAATCATAAGAAATTATGTTTAGATATTTTCTTTAATTTAACGAAGGGTCCATGATCATAAAAGTTCTTAAAGTTCGGGCCCCACTCTCTGCTCAAAATTTCATATTTGCCCTCGAAGCTTCGCTTCTCGGCCAAATATTCAATTTCGGACAATCTTTCACCCGCGGACATTATCAGCTGACATACCAGCCGCCAGAATTGGTTTATTTACTAATTTTATAACACGTGGTGGTCATCTAGGCGTCAGAACCAAGCGCGTTCTGCACTTTCTAAATTTTTTTTTCTTTTAGCCTAAGATGGCGGCAACACTCCAGCTAGTTTACAGCGTACACCCTTGATATTGGACATCTATTGTATGGTCAATGGACACCTGTCAAAACAAGGTATCATCTGACCGGTATCAGGTGACCATATTTCAGGCTCAAGTTTAGAACTCATCGAGGTCAGCTGCTTTTTTTAAAGGTGACCGCTGAGCATGTACTAGTTTTCGATTGGACCACGGGCTCAAGCCAGTTTAACTTATAGTAAGAAGTATAAAATAACCCGGGAGCTCCGCTTTTAGGCTAGGCTAAATCTGTATATTATTGTTGACATTCCACATTTTGTAATAGCTCCTATCGAGCTTGTAATTTTGTAGCAATGATTCTCAGTCTAAGCAGTTTTTGATTCCATGCTAGCGTTTCTCTCTGTTTTGGGAGTTTTATGTTATGCCTGCCGGTATACCTTGATACGGTTAAAAACATCCACATCTTAAATGATTGGGTTTTCCGTCACTTTTGTGTCCAGATCAACCAAAAATTAGTTTTTCCTTAAGTCGCTGAGGTCTGAAAATCTTTTCCTCTGTGAGTTTATTCTTCCTTCGGGTCGAACGCAACAAACAACTCTACACTTTTACTGCTAGATGGATTCGTGTCCTACTCGCTCTGGCGGCGCCGCGACTCCTAGATCTGCGAAGGAGATGATTCAAATCGCCGTTGAAAGATCTTTCCAGAGTCTGTCGACCTTTGGACCAGAAATAAGAACAAATAGCCCAGCGATTTTCATTTGAAAACAGGTCCGTCGTCGAACAAGCAATTATTAAGAAAGCTTAGCGTAAAACTTTACCTGTAAGAAATAGGGCAATCAGCAACAGTAAGTTCATTACTAACTAGCCCTGGATAATCTGAAGTTCGAGGAATCCGTCGATCTCCTGGAGGCCGGCTCTTTGGCCACAAATTAAAGAGGTCCTTAGAAGGCGGGTCAGAGCTGGTTGTATAGAGGAAAGAAACGATTAAACTGGCCAACAAGAGCGAGTTCGGTTGTTTAACCATAAACGATACGAGGACTTAAGCAACGCGCTGGCTTCCGATACTGACGATGGGAAGCGTATTTTCCCGGTCAGAGAGGAGGGACGAAATTGAATCAGAAACAGAGCCAGATAAAGACTTATCGGCCGCGTTACCAAGCTTCTACTTTAACGCGATCCCGTACCAAGAAAAGGCTATTTGGTAAGTGTTTTATTTATTTTCGTTTCTTTACCAAGGACATTCTTTGTTTTACCTTTGCACGGATATAGTGTCGTTCGGCCAACCCTTGCCTAGTATCCTCCAAGAAAATATCGTCTACCTTGCTGTGTGAGTGGTTAGAACTGCATGTTAACAATGCAATGACGCATTGTCCCTAAGGGGAGTTATGCTATTAGTATATAAGTGTGTAATTTACAGTTTGCTCTTCCTTAGGGGCGAACACTACGAAGGACATTACACTATTTCCTTGCTCGTTAGTCTCATCATCGCACGTTTCGAAAGCGCAGTTTCTTTGATCGTTCTATTTTTTATTTGTAGCGCGGAGAATTTGGGCACTTAAGTGTTTCCAGGAAGAAAGCCGTGGAGCCGAAGTCTTCTTGTGCTGCTAAATGATTAGCATATATAGATCTATATAGTGGTTGCCTGCAATTTAGAATGTTAGCGGCTTTGAGATTAGACTTTCGTTAACATAACATAATATAAAACCTTTATTTATACACGATAAGAGTTAAAGTTACCAAGCTTGTGGGGTTGTGTGTACAAGTATTTAATCTAAGACCTAGAAATATTAGTTAAAAATATATAAAAATAATAAAATACATTAATTATCGTGTAACAAAATAATGGTACCAGGTAGTAGTATAGTATTTATCAATTCTTGAGTCTTGAACAGTAATAAGCTAGGAATAAATTGACAATACCAAGCTAGCATTAAACGTAGGTAGATAAAAATTTTTTCATCAATGCTTGTCTAAATATGGTCGTTTATTAATTTCTTTTTTTAATGGCATTTTGTCTGATTTACAAAGATCTGGTACATCCGACACATTTGAAGTGAGCTCTCAGTGCAACAGTACGTTCCTCAATTATCGACCTATAATCTCGGTTTTGCCTGTTATCTCAAAAATTTGTGAAGGACACGTCCATGTTACCCTTCTCTCTTGGCTCCAAAAATTTAGACCCCTTATAGAGAATCAATCTGTGCACTTGAAGAAGTATTCCTGCGTCACTGCTCTTATTGACATTTATGACACGCTACTTCTTAATATGGACAGGGACGATATAAATGGCCTCTTAATGCTGGACTTAAGTAAGGCAATCACAATATTAGTTGCTGGAAGAACTTTAGAATATGTGAATCAGCAGTTGGCAAATTGTTTGAAACCCATTTCATGATGGATAGAAAACCATGGAATAGCTTTGAATGTTGCAAAACCGGAATCTATGATTATCTCCACTAAACTCAAATTGGCACGTTTACAAGGTCAAAGAATCCAGATCACTCACAATGGAACAGCGATAAAAAGTGTAGACAGTCACAAACTTTTCGGTCTCGTACTCGATGAACAGCTAACTTGGAATTTACAAATAGACAATATTCGTATTCTCAGTATTGGACTGGTATTAGCTTGCAATGGAGGCTAATGCGGGGAAATCTTTTCAAATGCAAATACTTTTTAATATATTCCCCCGCATTAGCCTCCATTGCAAGCTAGTTCGAATCCAATACTGGGAATACGAATATGGTCTATTGAGGAAGTCTGTACTAAAGTTCTGAAACGAATTAATCTCCTAAAAGCTATCAAAACCTATTTACCTTAATGCGCGAGGCAGTCGTTTTACAAGTCCCTAATCCAACCAATGATTAATTATGCATGTGTTACCCATAGGGCTAGACATGACAGTACCACCTGAACCGGATCCTTAGATTACAGAAATACGAAGCAAGAGTCATTCTTAATATCAAGCGTCCCCAGGATGTCCCATCGTCTGAGTTGTTCTCCAAATGAAACTGGATGACTTTAAATCAGCATATAGATTACTTTACGTCCATAATGATGTATAAAACTATTAATAAATCTAGCCCGAACTATCTACATAATAGGTTTGAGTATGTTCAAGATAACACACCAAATCAACACAAGATCAGCTGTTCATACCTAAGCTATCTTCTAAGACAGGACAAAGATCTTTCCAGTACAGGGGAGTACATGCTTGGGACGGTTTATCTGTGGACGCTAGAGACTATATAGCCTAGAAAAGTTTAAAAAAATATGTGGCTGGAATTGCTTGTAATATATTCTAGTATGTATATTTATTCTTTTATTTTTCATCTTTGTAATTTTAAATTTTTACGCTTTAGTTCTTATTCCGCATAGTAAATTGCAGTTATGTAGATAGTGGACTACCCTAATTAACTTAGTGTTAGCTTGGTGATATCCTCTGCAAATCTTGTTATTATTATTGTTATTATATTGATTGGTTTGGACTTTCCGTCGCTTTCGCGTCCAGATCAACCAAATATTGGTTACTCTTTAGGTCGCTGAGGTCTGAAAACCTATCACTATTTGAGAAATGTCATTGATTTCATCGTTGATTTCATTTTTATCAGAATGCAGAAAGTCGAAGTCGAGATTATTTTGAGGAAAAGGTTAAGCCGTGATGCAGGACCGGCAGAAGTTTATCATTTTCCCCGTGACGTAGCTTGAGCGCATATGTTGCGCTATAATCCAGTCACGTGAAAAAAAGCTGAGTGCAGTACTTAATGGTGATATGAGGAACTTGCTTCAACCAATCAAGCCTGAGTTGCTCAAAACCTCAGTGGTTAGTGCTAACAATCGTTAAATATTATGGAAACCTATAGGTTTTGATACCTCTTAACCAACGTTTAGCTCTAACCAGGCTTCGAGCAACCATCCCCAGATGAGTTTTAT
>NC_090876.1:21637871-21665371 GCF_036669935.1 Montipora foliosa
CTTTTACTTTCCTTTCATTCTCGTCCTGAATTTGTTCTTGCACTAATGGAAATTCTCCTTCTTCGTCGTTTGATTTTACCAATATTTCCTGTTGACGGTCAGCTGTTAAACTATCCATGGCATCCAGATTGGGTCTGGCCGTAGTTTGTCGGTAAGAAGACAGGACTACCAATGTAACCAACAAGATGGAGAAGTGATTGGTCTTGTCCTATATATCAAATAAGTGAATAGATATCCAGAATATCAGTTTATGATGCTGGAAAACATGTTTGGGGTTGATGTGTGTCGATTTGCCTGTCACGCATTGACTGAAAGGTTTTTTTTTTTTTTTTTTTCAACTATGGGCTTCACATAATGACGTTGTTCATTCACGGAGATTGTTAATATCAACTGAGTTTATTACTGTAAAGAAGCTGCCTAGAGATTTTTCCGGAGCTAGTCAACTTATTTTATTAACGCAGTTTCTGTGCTTGAAATACCCACCGACTCATAACCACAATTTCTCGTAAACAAGCTCATGATCAGTCCCCTCGACTTGAAGATGTCATTTCCTCCTAAAACTACTATTTGACTTTACTGGTTTTAAAATTGTTTTCTATCATTGTACTCGCTTTGATGAACTGATTGACTTTAGTTCCAAATTCAATTACCTGTTCTGAAACGCATGCATGAGCATTCAGAGTTAATGCAGCAAAGTTGTTTTAGTTCTTGAAGTAGCCCACAACGATAGAACGCTACGTTTTGAGTACAAAAATATTTTGCGTTATTACAAAATAACCAAGTTAATCTTTGTAGAGACTCCATTTGAGAAATTGGCTTGTTTTTTTCTTCCTTCTGAAGTTAAATTCAATGCACTTCAAAGCCAACCCGAAATACTTGTACTAGGAAAATTGACGTCACAAGGACTTCAGCAGTCCAACTTGGAGAGAAAAATTCAACTGAGCTACTGTATACTTCAAATTGTTTGCCAACTTTAAGATTCATTGTAACTTCTTGAAGAGACGGTGTCTATAGACTTAAAACTTGGTGGGTGATATAGTTATGCCCCTATCATGGCTTCAAAGCTTTATACTCTCCCATCACCATACATTTAGCATTAAGTTATAAATTTAGAAAAAAAAGGAACGTTTCAGTTTTTTCGTTTACAAGTTCGTTTAAGCTGAAAAATGAATCGTCTATCATCGCACGGTTTTTCCCTTCCGTGGTTGATTTAGTAAAGCTCAGTAATATTTTCCTTTACATAATAAGAATAGTATCAGTGCGGCGCGTAACCACCTTTGTAGAGTACACTTCATGGTTTCAAAACTATGTACATTTTTTGTAGATTTCATTTTAACAAAAGAAAAAATAGGAATAAGCGATTAAGGACAATCTTCGTTTGTCAGATGCATGCTATAATTATGCATTTAATAATGGGCTAAACAGTCTTGATGTAGCGATATCTCCATGATATCATTTCATTTGGCTGATTGATTTTTTCATTTCTAAATAGTAATACAATTATTTTTGTGTCTTTGTTTCGTCCTCACATATTTTTTGTTTTCTCATTTTATGTTTAAGTCATAAAGCGATAATCATCATGATTTAAAGCCTCGACCTGCATCCTATAACCGATACCTATTTTAAGACTAAAACGTCTGACTGACTGTACAAACTACCACAATTAAAAATAAACAGTCAGTGTCGAGTTTCCCACACAAAAAAGACTTCCCGTTCAGTTTTAAGCAAAGAAGAACTTGACAAAATCATGAGCACGTAATTCAAACAAAACAATTGACCATTTTGTATGAATAATTGAGCGATAACTTCAGCTCGTGTAGAATTTAGTGTTTCACGGACTGACATAATCGCAAGCGCCTTAGTTGCTGGTACTCTTGGTTACTTTGGGAAATGGCATGTTTACGTATTGAGGGTAGTATATAATGAACCTGTTCTCGTTTCTCTTCTCTCATTCATTTTCCCGTTCTTGCCATACTCCGCCAAAAAAAACAAAAACAAAACAAAAAAAACTACCGGTATACTGTTTTTAACATAAAAAAGCATTTTCCGCTGATTGTTGGTCTGAGAAAAAGTACAAAAGTATTAATTTTTTTCACACGGCATTTCTCAAAACCAAAGTACCGAGGGTCACTATTTTATTTGTTCTTTTAGCTTTCAGTAATCCGAGTAAGCCTGAGAACTCTTTTTTTCACATTTATATTCAAGCTCTCGGGATCGAAAGAGCAGAGGAATTCAAGATAACCAACCTAAAAACTATATTAGCACTTTAAAAAGAACTGCACCGAATGATAAGGTCGGAGTCTCGAATTGGTTCCATTTTAATGATGTCTGCAATCGCAAGATCGAAACTTAAACATTCGAAATGTTACTTTAGAAATTAAACCGGATTTGGGTATTTGCCCTTAGCAATTTTACTCCAGACCACTGGTTGTTTTTGTGATTAGTAGCGCCCTGTAAACAAGCGCGGAAAATGCAGCCAAAAATTTATAATCTCCCTTGAGAAGACAAAGAGGGGAAAATACATAAAAAAAGCTATACTTTTAATAACGTAGGAAAGCATTTTCCGCCGGATTGTGGTCTGAGAAAAAGTACAAAAGTATTTAATTTTCACAGCTTTTCTCAAAACCAAATACCGATGTCGGTATTTTATTTTTTCTTTCGTTTCAGTAATCCGAGCAGCCTCAATTTTTTTTACATCTATTTCAAACGCTAGCTATCGATCGAATATCATCAGGAAGCTCATGACGCTTAGGGCAGAGGAATTGAAGATGGCTCCCCTAAAAACGATATTAGCGTTATAAAAAGAACTGAATCTAATGATAAAGCCGGAGTCTCGAGTTTGTTACATTTTAGGTGCGTCTTCAAAGTTGTCAATCGCAAGATCGAAACTTAAGAGAGAGATAAGAGATACACGAAGACTAGCTATTCTAGGGACGTTCTAGGGCGTTTCCTCGTTGAAACGAACGCCATCGGCACATGCAGCTAAGTGTTCAAAGAAATTTTTAGAAATGAGCGCAATAGGTGAGCCAATCTGCAAATCTGAGTATGGAAATAAAAAGACCACACCTCACCGTTAAAGTTCCCATGAAATAAAGCATAAATCAAGCTTACTTGAAAGACGTTCTTAAGAAAAGAATCATGCTGTTTTCACTTCTGAAATACCTCCTATCGTTCATTTTGTGTAAAAACTGATGACGCCGTGAGTGGCTCCAAAGGTAAACAAGTCCTAAAATCTAAATTATTCTCAGAAATATTAAAGCTGTTCTCTTCAAACTTGGCGCCAGTAATGTACATCAATCAATGCATAAAATGACACCTATTCTGCAGTTGATATGGCAATAGTTTACTTCCAGATCAAGTTTTGTACAAAACATTTTTTCTTTTTTGTCTTAACAAAATCACTATCAATGAGTTGATTAGGAAAAATACGGCAACGTGGGCTCTATGTGTGTTTTGAGCAGGACTGTCTGTCTTACCTGATTTGAAATGAAATTGCATGAGATTTTTCACTTACAACCAAAAGGGACGGGAGCCAAAAGTGGTTACGTCATAATCTGCACCGTCCTGCACCTTTCTTTAGCCTGGTTTACACTGCGACATAAAAATAAGCAAGACGGAGTTCACACATGTCGCATAAGTATAAGAGAAAATTAGTGACATACGCAAGCGCAATTAGCTCCAGAAAAACTCGCTGGACAATAGGACTAGCAACGTTCCCAAATGACGGACGAAGAAGAAATTCTCCTCCTACTGTTACTCGATCCTTCTGCTTCATAGAAGAAAACGACGGCGACAAGAGAGAGAACGAGAAAACAAACTGAAGAGGTCCTGTTGGGTCAGGGATATTTTCCGAAAGAGGAATAACAAGGAGACTCAGGAACTGCAACCAGCAGACCGATAATTTTATTTCTGGCGACATGTTGCAAAGGCAGGGATAATTGCGAACCGCCTCAGCAAGTTTCTCGTAAAAAAAAAAAAAAAAAAACGAAAAAAAAAAAAAAAAAAAACATCGTACCTTCGTGTCGGAAGCCTTCTTAGGCACTATCTTATGCTTATGTTTATGTTGCACCCGGTCTACATACAGCTAGAAACGTGACATAAGCATAAGCATAAGCAAATGGAAACGATTCCTTTTCCGTATGCCTATGCTTATGAAACTCCCGACTTGAGGTTGAAAATACCATGGTAGTTGCATATACAATACCTCAGCTGTTTCGTGAGGTGTTTGCTGTGATGACCTAAGAAAGGTAGAACGATTAGAACTTTTATCTTCCTTTACTATGGAGAAAGAGAACAATCAACATATCTCCTTCCTAGATACCCTAGTATCTAGGAAGAATATGTAAAACTGGCTCTAATATTGCAGCTCACGCCTGGCCTAACAATCATTCTATTGAATTCAACAATGCCAGAGTAATTGACAAAGGAAATTTCCGAATTCGAAAACTTTGGAATCTTGGCACACCGCTAACACTATTGAAGCAGACAATAACTCCAACCCTGTGCCAAAACAATATTCTATTCTTTTAGATTTGCGATTTTTTCTCTTTTACCTTTTTTATAATTTTCCACACTTCCATTTTGTATATATTTCCATCTCGCGCATTTACATCTTAGTTTTTAAGGGCTTTGGTGTGGAAGCCGAACGCTTTCGAGTACTCTTGTCGATAGTGTCCTTTTTCTCGATACACACGGGCTCTGTCGTGAGATACTGTGGAAGGGCGTTGTATAACGCAGTCAATTACGGACCTTCTACATGAAGTGTAGAAGAGAGCTAGATCTGCAGGTGGTAGTTTGGAGCGTTTGTGTTGCATTAAGAAGTGCTGCCTCTTGCTCACTTTCTTGACTTTATATTATTTTTGACGACTGAGCTCGCCAAGAAGGCTGAAATAACTTTTTTTTCTCGGCACGAGATACAACAGGGCCAGGGTTCCAGCCCAGGGAATCATGGATAGTAATAATTAATTATTATCCTGCGAAATCGCGCAGAATATCGCGATATCCCGCAAGATTGAGCAGGATAATTGTTTTGTTATTCAACATATTGATGACAAAGCAAAATGTTCTACGTTTATTGGAAAACAAAAAGTGGAGAAGCTACCATTTTCCTCCACGAAACACAAGATTACATATTTCGCAGGATATACGTTGAGTACGCACGACGAATATTGAGCGAGCTATGACCATATTTGGACATTGTCACAATGTGTTGAATAATAAAGAGATATACAAGGCCGAGTGTAACACGTGGAGGTCATCTAGGCCTCAGAACCAACCGCGTTCTGCGCTTCGTTAGTTTTGTTTACGATGTCTATCACTAAAGAACAAGTCTTTAATCTCATCTAGGCAACAATTCTCAGCTTATGTCTTCTTTTAAAGATCTACTCGCAGATACTGTAAGCCAGATCAAGCAGGCAAACGGGACGACGGCCGAGCAGAAAATGACTGAAATTAAGAAAGCGAAATACAAAGAGCTGCACAAGTTCAGAAGGCGGGCTAACGAGGGCCAAGACAAGCTCAATTGGAAGCTCGCGGAGACAATTGACATCGGCAAGACCGCCGCGGAGACTGAGATATCTTTTAGACAAAGCCAAGTCTGATCTCGACAAAGGTGAGAAATTGATAATAGCTGAACGACTTTGAAAGCACATCCTTCTTGCCGACAAGTCGGAATTCAGCTGGAGCACGGTCAACGAATACAAAACAGAACGATTTAGCTTATGATTCAAAGGACTTAAAGCGCATCTACAGTGCAGAAAGGCGCTCCCTTGCAGCCATTTCTAGCAGGAAGAAGAAGAAGAAGAAGAAGAAGAAGAAGAAGAAAAAGAAGAAGAAGACCTTTTTAAGGGCCTTCAGCAAGAGAGCTTCGCCGGTTCGCGGGCAAGTTCCAATTCTCGGCTTCAGCTCATCCATGCTGGCGTTAATGTTCCTGTCTTGCTGCCTCGCAGTCCAAGTATGGGCCCCTGTTTTGGTTGTGGAAAACCCGGGCACTGGCGTTCCTGCTGCCCTGAATTGGCCAAGGAGACTGCTTCAGCTCAGAAATGACAAGAGAATCAATTCATTTCAGGTGTAGTTCTTTCTTGTAATTGTGATTCCAGTGAATTCTTGTCGCAAGCGGTTAGCCACCAAAATTCCAATTTTATTTCAGCTTCTGGCGGATGTTCTTTCGCTTGTGGTTTTCGCAGTGGTAATAGCACTCGCCTCCCACCAATGTGGCCCGGGTTCGATTCCTGGACTCGGCGTCATATGTGGGTTGAGTTTGTTGGTTCTCTACTCTGCACCGAGAGGTTTTCTCCGGGCACTCCGGTTTCCCCTCTCCTCAAAAACCAACATTTGACTGATTTACTTTCATTGTTCATTTCAGTTTACAGTGTCCCCAATTAGCGCTCCAGCGCTAGAACGACTAGACACTTAAATAAAGTTCCTTTCCTTTCCTTTCCTTTTTGCTCTGGACAAAGATTCTCAGAGTACTGTTAGCATTGACTGTTTTTCCTCAAACCTCATTTCCAGGAAGGTTCAGAAAGTGCATTGATTTTTGGCGATCCTTGAAAGTTTCGCAGTTTATTTTGAGTCTTAATAGGTTAAGGTTACAAAATTCCTTTATTCATGTTCCAACACCTTTCTCCAAAGCGGCAATGTTTCCCCACACGTTCTCACAATTATTTTGCGTTTCAATCCCAGCCCGTTAATAACCTACTTAATTCTGACCTTATCGAAGAAATGTCTTGCGTGCCGGAATTTTTAATCCGCTTTCCTTTTTTATTCGCAGTTCTGGCAAACAGAGATTAATTTTGGATCTTAGGCATGTAAACGCTTTCATTTACAAGCAGAAATTCATGCGAAAAGATTTGTCCGTGGCAACGCAGAAATTTGACAAGGGGTGTTTTTTGTTCAAATACGATTTGAAGTCCGGCTACCACCATATTGAAATGTTTCCAGAGCACAGCAAATTTCTTGCGTTCGCCTGGGACTTTGGCATAGGAGTTTCAGATATTTTCAATTTTGCGCTCTCCCCGTTTGGCTTGTCCTCCGTGCCATTTTACTTTTCACCAAGATCCTCAAACCGCTTCAGAAATCCTAGAGAACGCAGGGTATTGCGATTGCTATTTTCCTCGACGATGGTCTAGAAGGGCGAGCCGATTACTTTTCCGCTAAAATTTATAGTTTGATCGTTCATTCTGTCTTGCTGAAGTCTGGTTTCATCCCGACCGAAGTAAAATCTTTGTGGGATCCCGTTCAGATTATCACCCGGCTAGGAGTCATTCTCACACATTTGAAGGCTCTGTTAAAGCTTCCACTGAACATATTGCCAAGTTGTATTCCGATCTCGCGGTTTTGTCTACGCAAAATCCTCCTCACTCAGTTCTAGTTAAACGTTTTGACAGTGTAGCAGGCTAGATTAGTTCTCTTTCTAGTAGCGTAGATGGGGTCACTTTTCCGCATTATGACCAGACATCTCCTTTCATTAGCGAATTCTGCCTTCTCTTGGGATAGTGAAGTCTTCCTGTCGGAAGAGTCCATTTCAGAAATTAATTTCTGATTCAATAATGTCGACTCCCTGACCCGGTAGGGTTTATTGGGTTTTTTTTTTATCTCTTCCAGTCAAAGTGACTTTTTCAGATGCTTTCGATTTGGCTTGTGGTGCATTTGTCGAGTCTGACTCTGAATTGGTATTTCACCAGAATTGTTCCCCTACGGAAAGTCTTCAAAGCTGGACTCGGCGAGAGCTAAAGGCTGTTGGTATCGACTTACAAGCCTTTGCAGCTTCGTCATCCGATGCTAAAGCCATCTGGTATTCTGACGATAAAAACGTTGCATCCATTCTTCTCAATATCAGCAAGAAATCTGATTTGCAGTAGCAGGCTCTTCAAGTCTTTCACAAGTGTATTGAATATCTGTTGACGTGAAGTGGATCCCAAGGGATCTCAACGCCAGAGCCGATTATATCAGCAACCTTATTGATTTTGACGATTACGCTCTTAATCAAGTAAAGGTATGATCCTCTCATATCCGCAGTTCATATATGATCCATTTTCATATATCATTTCATTCGCTCTAATGTTGTAATTTTTCAGGTGATTAATAGTTTGTGGGGTCCGTATACTGTTGATAGGTTCGCTTGTTCTTAAAATGCCAAGTTACCCACTGACAGATTTAACCCGCAGTTTCTTCAACCCGGCTGTGAGGCAGTCGACGCTATTTCTCAGGATTGGGGATTAAATGATAATAATCGGCTCTGCCCTCCGGTTTGCCTTATTGTCAGAGTTTTAAAGCACATGGCGTTGAAAGTAGAGGAATGTTAGTGATTCCGGTTTAGACGTCGTCCTTCTTCTGGAACACTTACACCAGAGATGTTGTGCACTGGAATAACTTTGTTATTGAATGCCTCTACCTGCCCAAGTTTCAGGGGTTATTTGTGAAAGGGAAAGCCCGCAATTCTCTTTTCGGCACCAGATTCTTAGATTTTGATATCGTAGCCCCTCGGGTGGACTTCCGTTGCCCCAGGTCCTCTTCACGTCTCCCAGGATTTTCTACTAGGCCCTCTGGGAAATGTGACATTTAATGTTAAAATTGCTTTTAGACGCTGCATATGTTCAGTTTAACATACTGTCTCCTCTAGTTGTTGAGGTTTTATATATACTTACTTTTGGGTGTCGGTGCATCATAAACCTTCTTTAAAATAAATGATTTATTATTCTTCATGTTTTCAGTGTTGCTCATGTATTTTTCGTTTTGTCCTAGATAGCTTCCGCTCCGGTTTCTGGGACTTCAACCAAGAAGCAATACCAGACGCCTCGACTTGGGGGCTAGCCGACAGATTGAAATCAAATGTGCTTGGATCAAAATCCAGGAAGCACTTCTCTTTTGTACTACCGAGCATATCGCAAGTGGAAGGACCTCACCGTCAGTAAGCTTAACGCGAGTGGTTTCCCTGCTAATCCCTTTTCACGATGCTTCGTACTTACAACACCTTCTCGAAGAGTCTCATTCTCCCATTGTTATAGATTCCGCTTTTTATGGTATAAGGCGGGCCCATAGTATGGCCAACATTCCCTCCCCTTCGGATAATCCTGTTGTCGAGGCGGTTAAGTCTGCCTCAAAATGGATTCTTGGTACCAGTATCGTACCCGTATCAGCCCTTTTCGTCTTGTTTGATCCATTATATTTGAGCCAATCAAACCTTGATAACCCTGTTGAATTATTGCACAATATCACTTACATGTCCTCTCATTTGCTGGTCTCTTTGGTTTAACGACCTTTCGAGAATTAGAAGAAATTTAGTTAGATATTTTCTTTAATGAAGGGTCCATAATCATAAAAGTCCTTAAAAGTAAGAAGGACCAACTTCGCAAGGAAGGTGGGGGGGGGGGGGGGGGGGGGGAAGGGATTTTTAGGCCCATTTCCAGAGAGTAGGGCTCTTGTAAGTTAGTGGCCTTCACTAAGCCTATCAGTTATGGCACTACTCGAGGAGCTTTTAAACTGGAGCTTAAAAGAATTGGGGTTGATTCGTCCAAGTTCAGGCTTCTTAAAATAAACTTATTTGGTTATTGTTTGCTTTTTGTTGTGCAGTGGAGACAAAATATGTTATTTCTGACAACTGAGCTCGCGAAGAAGGTCGTAATAACTATTTTTCTCGGCACGAGATAACTTGGACCTGGGTTCAAGGCTGGGGAATCGTGGGTAGTGACAAAGGGGTATATAAAGCCTTGTATAACACGTAGTGGTCATCTAGGTCTGCCAACTGCGTTCTGCGCTTCGTTAATTTTTGTTCTTTTACTGCTTTTTTCAGATGTTATTCCGTGGTTAGCTCGGCTGTTTTACTTTCGTTAAGTCTTGTACGATGGGCTTCTATCCTCTTGGAGCTCGAGACATGGTTTAGATGCTTTTTATCCTCGAGTTCTGTTCTGACTTTCGCGTTTTTTTTAAAGTTACAATTAATTAGTAATAGGACTTTTTGTCTTACAATTCAGGTGTAATCGTGCTCGTAAGTTTAAATTGGCCGCACTCTGCGCGCTCGACCGATTTTGAAATCACTCGCCCGATTACTCCCTGGATTGTTATCCACTCAATCGTTTTACTATTACTAATCGTGCGAGTAAGGTTTCAAAATCGGGCGAGTGCGCAGATTTGTACGACACGAAGTCCTATTACTAATTTATCTTAACTATGACAAAATTCGAGAGTAAAATGTCTTGAATCCCTCTTTGTTCAAAAAAGTTGAAATTATATTCAATCTGTTTTGCAACAGAAGAAGGAAAACATCAAGAAAGACCCCATTCAAGTGCATGTGATTGACGCGCGAATGGCGTTGATATGCAATTACAGGTATCCAATTTGGAGTTGTTCAAATTTGGGCACCCACGTGATCGCGCGAAAATTACGCAACAAACAGGCTCGCACAGAACCAATCAGATTCGAGAATTTTGTAATAGTTACGATTATAATAATGATCAACACTTATATACTTGTGCCTATGGGGCCAAACTCCAGCTAGTTTACAGTGGAAATATTGGAAATCTATTGTAAGGTCAATTGACACCTTTTGTGGAGTTGAAAAAACTATTCCTTTAATGTGCGTGTACCTGGGGTGAGAACTTACCATCAGATAACCAAAACAAACGAAAAACGTAATGAAATAGTGAGCTAATTTTTAAAGACTCTGATTTTTTTTATTAGCGGATGTTGTAAAAAAAAACTTTTTTTCACGGGCTTATGCGTTTTGCAATTCAATGCAATCAGGATGTTCGTCAAGAGGAACGGCGATAAGACAAATGTCACCTTCTCAACTGATGAATGTGTGTCCTCACTCGGTGGGTTGGGGGGGGGGAGGGGGGGGAGGGGAGGGATCAGGATGCGTTAACTTTATCTGTTTAACTTTGGAAGATCGAGCACCCGTCCGTTGGCTCAGTGGTTGAGCACCGGACTGTCACGCGGAAGGTCGTGAGTTAAACTCCGGCCGGACCAACACTCAGGGTCTTTAAATAACTGAAGAGAACGTGCTGCCTTTGCAATTACATCTGCAAATGGTTAGACTCCCTAGTCTTCTCGGATAAGGACGATAAGCCGGAGGTCCCGTCTCACAACCCTTCAATGTTCATAATCCTGTGGGACGTAAAAAAAGAACCCGCACACTTGTCGCAAAGAGTAGGGCACGTAGTTCCGGTGTTGTAGTCTGTCTTCTGTGGTATATCATGGTTGGGAGGGTAAAAGGGCGCACTTAATTGGAGCCTCGCTCTGTTGTGCGACCCCCACCACAGCCTGTTTCTCTGTTGTGGTTAAAGTGATTTAAAAAAAAATAAAAAAATAAAAAAGCAATATCTGATTCACCCAACTTTTTCGTTGATAAATAAAAAGCCACTAATTAGTCGCGATTCAGAACTTATTGATCGAAGAGATTTATGTCATTTTGTTAACTAATCCTTATTGTGGTTATGATGGGTTTCAGCAATGAAGACGCCGATTCTCCGTGACGAAGACAAGCAAATTCTTTATTTGTTTAATTAACTCTTAGTGGTCCTTAGATCACTTCTTCTTAAACGACTTTCAGACTTTGCTGTCTTCACAATTACACTTCATGGGACGGTGGATCTGGAAAAAAAATTGAATAAAACAAAAGTCATGTTATGCTTTGATGATTGCCCTTTAAAGCTAAGAATTTGTTGAGGAGCGAAGTAAATTCTGAACCGCAACGTCTCAAAAACGTTTTGAGGAACAATTCAGTGATATCGATCAGAGAGATGAAGACAATTTCGACTAGAAACTAAACGTAACGTATTAACCAGAGGTTTTTTCCTTGTGAACATATGCATTATCCTATCTTCTCGCGTTGTTGTCTTTACAACCAACCTTTTCTATCATCTTAATGCAAAGTGAAATTGGTCACTATCAATCTCCCACAGGGACACCCAACGTCAATTTTCGGAAAATATCTGTTCGGAAGACGATTTGAGATCTAGAAGTTCGGAACATTTATTGTAAAATTTATTGCTTGCCTGCCTGTCCTAGGATTTTCGAACATCAAAAAAATGGTATAATTGCCCATTTTAACGGATTTTTACCTTAAAAAGGTCACCTAGAATTTTCGGGAGCCTTTTTTCTGGCTAAAATTTTCGAAAAAGTAAATTTTGATCCCTATAATTTTCGGACCACTAGACTTTCAGCCAGGAAATCCGAACAGATGAAAAATTTTTAGGGGATAAAAAATAGCCTATATCTATAGTTTAAATACTAAAATACGTTAAACAATGCTATGTTTAAGTGGTTTTGAACTATGTTCTCGTTGGGTGCCCCTGTCTCTTTTGCAGGATATGCAAGATTAAGGGCCTGTTGTTAATTGAGGCACGGGTCTAAAAGCACGAGCAGGTCACAAAAGTTCCTTCTGCACTGATGGACAACTAAGCCAAACGTTTCCCCGAGACCTGGAACAACATATTTTTGAAGAGTGAGTATATCTATAAGGAAACTTTTGGTGTTGTTCTTTTTTCTGTAGCACAATGACATATACACTGACCTGTGACCCGCCGTGTTAATAGTGACCAGAGTTAATAATGTCAGAGATTTGTAAAAGTGCTACGCCTGATTCAAGTGACTGAATGGAGGTCACAGTGCGTTACGTTAAAGGCAGAAAGTTCTAGTCAGGTATCGTTTTATCAACGGAGTTGATAATGTAAATTGGCCACCGTACAGAGATTCTAAAAGCTGACGTTTCGAGCGTTAGCCCTTCGTCAGAGCGAATTATGGGTTACGTGCAGTTTTTATAGAAGAGTAGGAGCTACGCTATTGGTGGTAACATGGCAACGTGAAAATAGGAATATATTAGTTAAATGAAAAGCGTTCCGTGAGGATTAAGGGTGCTGATTTGGAAGATAAATTTTTGTTTCAGGTTCTTGCGGATTTCCGTCGTCCCTAGATGTAGGGAAAGGCCGCAGATAGCCATGTGTTTTATGGAGTGGTTAGAGAGATTAAAATGACGAGCGACTGGCTTAGATGCATCTGTCATTCTTCTCAACCTCGCGAAGGTCGCCAATGTATAATTTACTGCATAACGTACAGGTTATGCAATAAATGAAATTTGCGGAGGTACATGTGAAACGATCGGTGATCTTAACAGATCGCTTAGGTCCCGATATCTTGCTAGTGTTAACAATGAAAAGACAAGTTTTGCATCGTGAGCGCGCGCATTTGAAAGTGTTGGGTTGCTCGTTAGTTTTGAGCGCGCTTCTAACTAAAAGTTGCCTACGTTTTGGTCGCGTTTGAATGAAATAAGTGGAGGTTGCCAAAAAATTCTACCAGTTTCGGGATCATTTGGAGTAATTTAAAATTATTAAGAATGATACTTTGGACTGCGTGACCTCTTTATATTAAAGCCCTGTATTGACCTGAGGTGTCCGTCAGGGGACCATCCTCGGTCCACTTTTATTCTTACTATATATAAATGACCGATGACCGATGACAAATGCAGATAATAATGCAGGTAGCGATGAATCATCTCTTAGTGAGGACCTATTGAATGTGCATACTTGGTTAAATGCAAACAAACTTACTCTATATGACTAAAACAGAATTGATGCTGATAGGATCTGGCCAAAGGCTAAATACCATTGTTGCTTCCCCCTCAATCTTAATGAACGGTACTCGGGTAAAACAGGTTGTAACTAGGAAATCACTTGGTGTAACAATTGACGACAAACTCAGCTGGAATTGCCACATAGAAAAATTAACCAAAAAGACCTCTTCTGGAATCGGTGCCATGAAACGTGTTAGGCACCTGGCTCCTCCCGGCGACCTTACATTTTATATACCAAGTTTTCATACGACCTCACTTTGACTACTGTAGTACTGTTTGGGGAATCTGTGGGGTAACTTTACAAGAAGAGCTGCAAAAATTGCAAAACAGAGCAGCCCGCGTTTTAACATTCTCTAAATATGACGTTGATGCTGGCCAATAGGCCATTTTCGATATATTAAATATTCAGCTTGAAAGTGAGGCAGTGAGGACAAAGACAATAGAAACACTTGGGAATTAATGTGAAAATATTTACATATCATCCACTTTCCTTTCTCTTTGGCCTCACTGACTCGCTATCAAGCTGAATTTTAATATATCGAAAAAGGTCTATTGTTGGAAATTCTGGGGTGGAAAAATCTTGATCGCCAGCGAAACATACAAAAGGCCACCATGGTAAGCTCCGGACTATTTAGCATCGAAATTTTCTGAACGAAATACAAGCTACAATTTAAGGGACTCCGAGAATAAACTTAATGTTAGATTGCCAAGCACAAATTATTTCAAAAATAGTTCTAGTGGCGCCACACTGTGGAATCGCCTTCCTTGTAAGGTTAGGAGCGCGGAATCCCTCAGGTCGTTGAAACGCGCAATCAGCAAAACGCTATAAGGCACGGCATTCATGGAGAGCAGCTTTTTAATATAGTGTACTTTATATGTATAGTTGAGTAGTTATAATTTTGATCTTTCTGTAAATAGCTGATGAATTGCCTGTGATTAAATAAAGTTTCATTCATTCATTAATTCATTCATTTACTTGGCTCACGGATTATGGTTGAGATAACAATTAGACCGTGGACGATTTTGTACATAAGCGTTTTTTGGTGTTACTGTGAAGTGGCAATGGTCTTTTCACAGTCGATGCATTGTACATCAGAAGTGTTAAATAACGGGCCGCTTTTTTGGGAAAGCGATCAAGAGCACACTTTATTATGTTTTTACTCAAAAGTATTACCAAGGTTAAAGAAGTCAAGCTTTATCCTGTTGCTCGTGCAGTGATTCCAATAAACCAGGCTCACCCCTTCATTGGGCCATCCTCCATTAGGGTGGACACAGAAACCGTTTTGGAGGTTCTTAAGAATGCTGGTGGAAAGCCTAACAAAAAAGGGAAAGTAAAAAGTGACAAGGGCGAAAAGCTTGAATTGCTTATTTCGAAACCTTGGGAATCTTAAAATTACGAAGCAAGGATTTCAAAGTTTTGCATTCACAGCCTTGAACACTAATAATTTGATGACTAGGGCCTTCTGATTCAGGCGATCCGAGTCGTTCCATCTCGACTTGGTCCGACTTAGATTCAAGTCTACATTTCATGCATTGAAGAAATTTAGAGACGGGGTGGCGAGAAAAGGCCTCTAATAGACCTTATTCACGATAGCCGCCATGTTGGATTTGTCTTTATCATACAAATTAGCTACACACTTCTGAGGGGGCAAACAACGCAAGTTCGAGAAGTTACAACGAACATCATAGCCACACAGATGATTTGTTTTACGTTCATTGACTGTTTATCACCTAAGTAGTAAAATAGAATGCTTACACAAGTTACTTCGATGATTTTGTAGTGAAAAATGAGCAGATAACGAAGTAGAAAGTCAAAATGTCGGAGGTAATCAAAAGATATAAATTATTATAATAGGTACTTAATTCTAAAATCTAAAATGTTAATTCAATATTTCAACGAGCCGATTTTCCGTAATTTGCTTTTATTCCAATGTTTGCCCCCCAGCATAACACATGGGTACTTTACATGAGAATTTGAAAACCAACATGGCGGCTATAGTGAATAAGGGCTATTATTGTGTGTCACAAGGTATATTTCAAGTGAATTGGGGATTCATCATACTTTTATAGATAATATCTTAGCTGGTTTGCTGATTAGCTACTGTATTTCTTTCGGTTCCGTCCCACGAGGTCTTTTTAACAAAGGTCTGTTAGCAGTTAGCAGAATATTCGGTCATTATAAACATACGTAACTGATTAGAGCGTAATGTGAAGTGCTAAGTATCTACCTCATATGAACCATTTGAGCGTTAGCCCTACCGATGGAAATGGATGGGCCAACACAAGGACAGAGAAAAAAACTCTGACCAGGGTGGGAATTGAACCCACGACCTTCGGATTAGATCATCGCTGCGCTACCGACTGAGCTACAAGGTCAGACGGGAGCAAGTCGTGGGAACTGATGATATTAAAGTCACGGCAATGAATATGTACGAATACAAGAAGGGATTACGTTTTTTCAAACGTTGGCCGTGTAGTTCAATTCGCACACTGGTCAGAGTTTTTCTGTCCTTGTGTGGGCCCATTTCCATCAGTCGGACTAACGCTCACATGGTTCATATGGGGTAGATACTTAACACTTCACATTACACTCTAATCAGTTAAGTCCATTATAAACATAATCACGTGGGAGGCGCGATGGCCTCATGCTTAGTGCCCTCGACTCCGGAGCGAGTGATCCGGGTTCGGGGCCTTGCCGGGGACATACACCTTATTCCAAAATGGCTGATGATTTATTTGAATACAATTGGCCCTTGTTGCCTCGTTCAAGACAAAATATTCTTTTGAGTTTTAAGCTTACGAACGAGGCATCAAGGGCTAATTTGCAAGCAAACAAAAGAATATTTTGGTCATTTTGGAGTAAGGTGTATTGTGTTGTGTTCTTGGGCAAGACACTTTACTCTCACGGTGCATCTATCGATCCACCCTGGTGTATAAATGGGTACCAGCGAATTTAACGCTGGGGGTAGCCCTGCAATGAACTAGCATCCCATCCAGGGGGGAGTAGAACTATCCCTAATCGCTTCATACTACAGAAATCGGGATAAGCTCCGGCCTAATTGGCCACTTGGTTCGTAAGCAGACTTTGGGTTTTTTTCATCCCTGCGAAATAATGACTCGTTACGTCGATGGGCACAAGAATAATTCGTGCCTTGACATTTAACGGTTCCCTTCGTTGGGATTAAGAAATGCAGTTCTTTTTCTCCAGTTCCTGGGACCCGGGCAAGATCCCCAGGTTAACATTTCCGCGGCATGGTATTTCTTTTGACTTTCTTTCTTTTTCCATTTTTTCTAGATAACATACGTACCTCTCGTGTCGTGAAATACTCAGGTCGCATGTGTCCTTCAGCATCATTTTCTTGCCATACGTTGGATTATTATCTAGGAAACAGTACAAATGATACTTATTAGGATCCGGGTATTTTTCTTCTCTATTTATCGAGACCTTTATGTTAATTCCAATGTTTCCCTGCTATTATTGATTTCTTTTACGTATAATCTGTTTAGTGTGTTTAAGATGGGAGGCGAACAGGTAACTTTTTTCTTCTCCTTACAAAGTTTGCGTTCGTCTCGTCAACCGTAACAAAACAACAATATTTGTATTTTTCTACAGTCTTCTTCCTTGTGATAGGTTTGGTATACCGAAATATGCGAAACAAAAAGGGGACGTGGGCATACAAATCAGTAATGAAATTTCCAAAATTTTAATTTTTTTTAACTTTCAGGATATCTGTATCGCAAATGAAATACTATTTTCTCCTAACTGAAAGGCATTTTAAAAAGAGAAACGATGAAAAAGGATACCACTTAATTAAAGAGGCACTGTCACGGTCGCGCATGCGCTAGATCTTTGAATCGAAACTTGAAAGTTCTCAAGTTTGGAAAGGTGCAGACAATATGGAGGCCGCTGTAGCATACAGAATTTGAAGCACAACTAGTGATTCAATCTCGTCAAGAAATCAAAGCAGAGCAGTCAAAATACCAATGTAGCATCTATTATGAAGAGAAACGTTTTGAGCGTGAATTTATGAGAAATTCGACGTATTATGTAATCAAACTGGTAGCCGTTTCGCTATATTAACAAGGATCGAAGTCCGTCTTCGTGGCTCCTTTGTAGCTAAATGTTAGAGACCACTACACCATCGTTTGTTGATAAGCGTTTACTATCTTCGCTCTGAAATTTGTATTGAATATTTTGAAGAAAAACTTGCATTTAGATTAGCGTAACTACACTGGTTGTGTTTATTGTTGCACAAATTATGAAATCGCCAGCGGTGAATAAAACACGGCTGATTTTTTTACTCCGCTTACCGTCTTTCGACTTCAAAGTCGTCTCTTGGAAATAAATGCACTCTCTTTCACCTTTGAAATGACATGTTAATCTGATAATGTTTGGAACTATTCTTTGATTGCACTCACGTGATAAGACGGCCATGTTGGTGCCAAAACAGAAAATTGTAGCTCAAGTTTTGCATAATAATTGAGTCAAATTCCCAAAAGACGTTTTCGCTATTGTTCTTTCCATCAACATGGCCGCCGTGACGTCAGGTGCAATCAAAGAATACCACTTAGAAAAAACAGATTTAAATGTGAGCGTTAGGCCCCGTCCACACGCATCCGGAGATTTTTGTATCCGCAAATTTTTTTATGCGGATACAAAAATATCTGCGTCCACACGTAGAGTATACGAATCGTATACGACCGTCCACACGTATCCGATTCGTATCCGGAAATCTCAAAAGATTAGTCAACAGAGCATGCGCATTACAAAGAAAGCTGAGCCTGCGATAATTTTGGCGCCAAATTCGCGGCTTTTTTGTTTGTTTACTTGAGGTTTCAACACGTGTGAGCTTGAAGAACGAAAAACATTCCTGTTAAAAAACACCATAAAAAATGTCTCAATTAAGAGAAAAATAGAAAAAAACCAAAGACAACTCATTTGTTTCTTTTGAGAAGTCTTTGGCGTCTGATTCCTGAATCAGATATGGCTAGAAGCCGCACAATGCTTAGACGTCTTCTCAAGTAGTTAAAGTTTAGATTTAACATTGCAACATTTACTTCGAGACACGCTATTAGGCTTGAAAGTAGTCCTAGTAGCATTGAACACACAACGTTTCTGCTCGCCGCCATTTTGGAAAATCTCGCGCGGAAAAAGACTGGTTCTGATACTGTGACGTCAGCGTATACAAACATATACGGATACGAGCGTCCACACGTATCCGGATACACAGCGTATACAGATATTTCCACTCTGGAGAGCGTATGCAGAAATCTCCGGATACACCGAGCGTATACGGCGAACACGTGTGGACGCTAGGTGTATCCGCATAAATTAATTTGCGGATACAAAAATCTCCGGATACGTGTGGACGGGGCCGACAGTGTTTCCGGTCACACTTCACTGAATTCAAGTGACAGTGAACAAACGTGGCATGATATTTGTGTTGGTTTTTATTTATTGGACTCCAAATCATCGATAATAAACAAAAAAAAATGCATTTTATTGCTTTTCGAAAAACGTGTATGTCTACCCTTAAACAGAAGAAGTAAAAAAAAAAAAAAAAAAAAAAAATAATAATAATAAAGTCCGTCAAAGTCTCTGGGTGTGGGAAATACTGCGCATTTCATCGCATGATAGTGTCCCTTTAAGAAACACAGCAATCTTTCATTGAATTGAGAACGAATTTGCCATGTTGTCTGTGGCCCTTGAAGGACTGGGATTAACAAAGAAAGAAAAACAGGTCTCACCTTCAGGGCAGACCACTTTCTTGCTGCACTTGTGGTGAATAACACCGTCCCAATCCAATACAAATATCATGTCTGTCTCATTACAAGCAGTGCCTCTTGTTTTGGTGAGAATGAGATAAGCTCCATCTGGGGGGAACAGCCTCCAGTGTTAGGGGTGACACAGAAATCGTCATAGCTGCGTATTCCACTCTCTATGAAAGGACGAGGACTGTTATTACGTTTACGAATGCAGATAGCATGGAGGACTTAATAACTTGCAATTAAGTATTTATCACCCACTGAGATCACCAGCAAACCATTTAGAACGTTTCCAGATGCCATTGTCGGCATTGATTTTCAGTTTACTGTTCTGTTTTGGACGAATTGACATGATTCTATACACATAACTGCAACTAAGCAAGTTTTACAGCGGATAGTTAATTTTCTTCCGCTCAACTTTGCATTAAGACAACTCGAAGTCTTTAGAGCCATACATGTTGATAGTTCTTAATGATAACAGAGATTTTAAGCGAGTCTAAAGCGCAAATGAGGCAGCTCATGTGAGACCAAAGACCGAGACTGCGTTCTTGGTCTTAGAGGAAGAATGCTCTATTTTTCGGTTGGCTGCATAGGTTCTTTTTTTAAATACTAATACCAACTTTATTCATTGAATACAGTGAAAGGGAGAGATACCAGATGTTATCCCTATACGAGGGTATTCGCCCGGATGTTATTGATCTAGAGTCGATTTTGATGAGGGAGGAAAACAGGAGTACCCGGAGAAAAACCGTCAGAGTCAGATTGAGATCGACTGAAACTCAGCCCACATACGACATCGAGGCCAGGGTTGAACCCGGGTCGCAGAGGTGGGATTAAGATTACTCAATAACCTGTCAAAGTGGAAGTCTATCCGAAAAGAGATTGAGCACTGCATTCATTACGACAACCTGGGAGGGAGGGGGGGGGGGGGGGGGTCAAAACACAAGGACTGATAATTTCATTTAAAAGTGGAGACTTTACGAAGCTCACACAGAAGAGATAAACATGATCGAGAATTAATACAATTTAAATGCTATAGAATTATACCTTTAAACAAATTTGTGGCACTCTTTATTTCCTTTCAAACGCGACTTATTTTGCTATGTCATGTTTGCAATGGAACATTTAAATTTTAAATCTAATTTATTTCCATTTCTGGAGTTCCTTGTCAGTCATGGGCATACCGCCTGAAGGACAGGGGCACCCAACGAATCTGTTCCTCACATTATCTGTTCCCCAGAGGAATCTTGCTGGCTGGCAAAAGTACAGGTGTTTCGTTGAGCTGGCTGGGAAATTTTGTTATTGATAGAGATTTTGCCTGGGAATTACTGACTTTTTCTAGCATTTCAACCCGAGCTGGCTGTAGAAACTCTGAAGAATGAGGACGACTAAAAAAAAAAAAAAAAAAGAACCCCATAACCCCATCCCTCTCCCAGAGAATAGTCACAAACATACGATGGCTGGCCAGAGTGATTGCGCTTGCGGAAAAACCTGTTTTGTCCCGGTTTTGTCCCTTTTGTTCGGTCGTTTTGGATCGAGGGATTTGAAAGCGCGCGGAATTCCTGGCTGGAAAATTAATTTGATCAGCTGGCTGGGGAATTTCTTGTGTGTCTTGCTGGGAAAAGGCAACAGATAATGTTTTCCCAGCAACACTGAAAAACACCTGAAAATGCCTTAATAACATTTATTTTCATTAACTGGGGTATAATAATACATTTTACAACAAATTGGTCGTTGGATGCCCCTGGAAGGACAACATTTTTTTGGAATTGTACCTAAATTTTTTGCCGCGTTAACGTTTACGTTTATACAAGAATTTTACTATGAAATTCTTCACCAGAGATGTAAGGATCTGGGAAACACACTTAACATATGAATACCCGCTTTTTTGACCTGGTCCATTGATGAGGGCTACTCAAGAGAAGCGCTTTTGCTCCGGGTTAATAACGCTCACTAAGACACATACTCGCTTACCTGGGCAGTACATGCAGGGTCGTTCATCCACTGTAGGGATGGTGAGGTCACAGTTGTTTCCTCCACACCGTGGTTTGGGATTACTGCAAGTCTTGTATCGTCTCTGCTTACCATGTTCACACAGCTTGTCACATCGCACCCACTCACTCCATTTCGAAAATCCACCATTCACTAAATAAATTACCAAACGGAACCACCACTAAGAGGAGGTTCCAATGAAAGGGTGATAGAAGAAGTATCATTGTCTTTATACAAAAAGACGGATTAATGGCTTTTCCGTATGAGGACTCGGCTCAACTTAAAGACCGAGTTTTTCAAGACTTCATGGAGCAATTTCAGCCATCACTTTCTCGTGATTCCACCATATTATGTCGGGTTTGATTCTTCAAAACTGTGTTTGAAACGACGTATTAAACTGAGAGGCAACTTTAACAAAATCCAGTTTTAAAGAAGCTAAACTGAAGAAAGGAAATCGATCAATCCAAGGCATATTTTAATCATCTGTCGGGACATTTCTAAATCCTGAAACACCGATAAGTAATGTAATAGGACTGAGTGCGGTCCAATTCGCCCTTTTATCATACCAGAGATAACAAAATCGATTTGTTTATCATGAGTATGATTACAGACCGATTTGGACGATACGAAGTCCTTTTTCCAATTAATCATGAAAATTACAATTTCCGAGAAAAGAAGAAGAGTCACGTTACGAAAGAAAGGGAAAATTTACATTAAAAGACTGACAAAGGAGGTGTAAATTGTTTAATGTCGCTCTGAAAGAAAGAAAGAAAGAAAGAAAGAAAGAAAGAAAGCTCCAATTTAGAAGTCGGTACACTGTATCTATGGTGATTGAAACCAAGGCTGTGATTGGTTGATTATACAACAAACTTTGAGTGTGATTGGCTTATTGAACTGTGCGACAACAACTTGTCAAGTGAATTATTGGAAAATAAAAGTCTTTTAAACCGACCACAATCGAGGAAATTGCAATTTTTATGATTATGCCCTATATCAAGTTTTTTAAGGGTTGCGGATTCACTTTGGAATGTGTTATTCGCTATCAATGCAGTTATTATAAGAGCCTAGATCAGCAGGTATTTTTTACAGGTCATAGGTCAGGCTTACAGGTCACTGTTTAAGTGTAACAATGATAAAACAACCCGAAACCCTTAATTTATGCTAACCCTAGTTATTTTAGCGATGTCATGACAATGACCTCTAAATCTGACCTGTGACCTGTAATACCTGCCTTAGATCCACTAAGTGCTCACTTTTCCATACTCTGGGAAGCTTTTACCATTGGCTTTCCTATGACGTCATATTATTATCAATATACGCAGCCAAATAGAAAATCGGCCTCTTCAAAACACACGCTCAGCGGGCCGCAAAAGACTGACAGCGGGCTGCTAATGCTATATCAGCCGTGCAGCTGATTGGTTCTTGCTTCAACTTTGTGATATGCTTATTATTTATAGACGATTTTACGCATTTTTTCGGTAATTTTAAATAAGTGCATTTGCGGCTCTCGCGCTTCGCGCTCGGGCCGCAAATGACACTACGCAGGCGCAAATAAACAATATTCCCGAAAAAAGTCTCTTATGCGTTCCGTTACGGATGCATAAAATTCTTACTGCAAGTTAAAATCTCGTTATGCAAACGCAAATATCTTACCTGGTTTTCTATCTCCATCACAGTCATCTTCATTCACCCAGTACCAGATCACTCCGGGATCTTTCATACCACCGGACGAGATCCAATAAGCGGGGTGTCGTTCCGTCCCTCCCCAAATAATTGAACCTGAGGGGTAGTACGTTGGGCTGCTTGAAGTCGTAAGGAGAGCTTCTCTATGTGTTCCTTCGGCATCGAACCAGGGCATTCTCTTGTTAAGGGAATTCCACCACGAGTATTGCCAGTCGTTAAACTTTCGAATAAGTTGCACGTTCGTTTGCTGGTTATTTGTTGTCATAAAACTTAAGAATCGAAAGAAATCAAAGATGGTTACACCTTAAAAGGAAAATGAAATCCACCCCGTGCTAACTTACGAACTTTGGTTAGCGCTATCGAAAAGAGTAACATTATTGCGTTACTTTATTTGATTAAATTACTCCAAGTAAGGCTTAGAAAGGCTCACTTGGCCTAAATCAGGTAGTAAAGCTATCGAGGATGAGCAAGGGATAACGTAACCATTCGTATAGGCGTATGCAGTACCATAGTAGAGGGGCAACTACCAACTATAGTTGGTAGCGGGGTTAGCTCTACTAACTAACCCCTCTGCTAACTATGGTAGTACTGCATACACTGGTAAAGATGTGGTTAGTGAAATTTAATTTGAACAAAGCTGCTAAACAATTTAAAGTGTTAAGAACACCTACATGGCGCCTGAGACATCAGGCGTTAACATTCAATTCCGTGGCATACAACTTGAAGAACTCACTAAACCAAACCTGTAAGAGGATGGAGCTTGAAAAATGCCTCCCCAATGACGACGAGAGTTTGCATCCATCATATACTGGAATGACCCATTGTTGCTGAGATTTTTAATGCTATCCGCTAATTTTAAAATAGAGTAGTCCTTATGTAATGCCGGGATTAGCTGATTTCTGAAAATGATCACAAATGGGAAAATTCTTAGATGATCCTAACTCACACCATATAGCCATATAGGAATATTTCATTGTCTATTTTTTTTTCATTAATCATCATTTATATTTGGTAATTCCTAGTTTGTATCAATTGTATTGCCGCGTTAAGTTTTAGTTTTCCTTTTTGGACAACTAACCCCCCCCCCCCTACATTAGCTAACAGTGCCAGCAAGATGTCAGTATATAACCAGCAGAAGACCATAATTAACCCAAACTGTCGATTTCTCTCATTTGGCCTTGGGCTATCAGCCATTTACAGCATTAACTAGTATTGTAGGGTAATGTGAAGTGCTATTTTTTACCCATGTGAACATCAGCCCTAATAATGGGAATGGGCCCACACAAGGACAGAGAAAAACTCTGGCCAGTGTGGGAAATTGAACCCACGACCCCCAGGCTAGATTTCCGCTGCTCTAACGACAGAGCTACAAGGTCAGGCGGGAACAGGTCCTGGGAATTGAAGATGTCAAATTCACGGCAACGAATATGTACAGCACTTCACATTCAGTTACCATACAATAGTAAATGTAAAGTGCTACACGGCCAACGTTTGCAAAAACGTAATCCTTCCTTGTACTTGTATATATTCATTGTCGTGAATTTGACATCTTCAATTCCAAGGACCTGCTCCCGTCTGACCTTGTAGCTCTGTCGTTAGAGCAGCGGAAATCTAGCCTGGGGGTCGTGGGTTCAATTTCCCACAGTGGCCAGAGTTTTTCTCTGTCCTTGTGTGGGCCTAATTTCATTAGTAAGTCTAATGCTCACATGGTTTACATGTGTAGAAAACAGCACTTCACATTACCCTACAATAGTTAATTCTGTTGAATAAAGTGCTACACGGCCAACGTTTGCAAAAACGTAATCCTTATAATTTACGGTATTATCCACAGTCGATTCCCGATAACTCGAACCTTTAAGACGAATTGAAAAAAGGGTTCGAGTTATTGGGAGGAAGTTATGAAGATACAGGAACTGAAGTTAAATGTACCTTAAACCAATGAAACCTGAACTGGACTGACGCGTTTAGTGGAATGCAAAAAAGGACAAAGACTACGGGGCTGCTTCAAAATAAATGAATGATTTGGACTGCAGTACACCGTTTCTTTAGATTTGTCACGCACTGACAGACGTAGGTCGAGTTGTTGAGGGTACAAAAATATATAGGAAATAATGACATGAAAGGGAAACAAAAATTGGTTCGAGTTACAGGGAGGCTCGATTTATCGAGGGTTCCAGTTACCGAGGGTAAAGTTGCAGTTGAAATGTATGAAGGAAACCCAGGGGAGATCGAATTTGGTGCGAGTGCGCGCGAGGTTCGAGTTATCGGAAGGCGACTGTGAATACACGTCCAGCCAAATAATAGCCAATCACATTGGGCCTAATGACTGTAACCAACATGATTGGTCCACAATCGAGGGTATCGCTCGCGCTAAACGCAAAATCGTGTGCAGAGCGCATTGCTGCTACTTTTATTTTCCGTGAAAAGTTACAGTAGCCGTTCTAAAAATAGACAATACCGTATTTTGGCACTAGGAAATGATTTTTTTTCTCGAGCTATCGCATTTGGAGATCTACGTGTTATCACTACCGTAAACGTAATTTAATTACCTTATGGGGACCTGAGCACGAGACCAGTTGTTATGGGCGCTTGTGACTATTAGGGTGAATGCCCCATCAGATGTGGTCATGTCACAATAAACAGGGAGGTACTGACAACTATTTACTCTTATCATTTGGAAACCATCTTCATACTTGTTGCCAGCTCTCAGTCCGTGCAGCTTCAAGTCATTGCATGACAATCTAAACGGAAGAAATTGCTCTTACACATCCACATGACAACAAAGAAAGGCACGATTCAATAGCACTTGACACTCTTCTACTGCTTCCCTAATCAGAAGTTTTTTTTAGAGGTCGCAATGCTTTCGGTTCGCACAATTAATGACCTCTACAAAGCAATGTCGCCTTGTTGGGAAAGACGCGCGGGATCAGGAGAACGGATTTTTTAACCCTTGGTAACCTCTGTTGTGTCGAATATTTCAGTTTTTGCAGACATTGTTAGCGAAAGACGGGCGGCCTCTAGGTGAACCGTCTGTCTGTGATGTTTTTGTTTAAGACCGAGTTGATTTATGGGGTACATTAAGAGCTGAGTTCAGTCTGTTTACATGAGTTTCTAAGGTTAAATCCGGGTCTTTCGCTGATCGTGGAAGGTTACAAAGCGAATTATGGCTCTTTTAATAGGCATCATCTCGAGGCTCTGGGGAATAAATATAAGGATTTGTATGAGTTTTTTCCCCAGAGCCTCGAGATGATACCTTTTCTTTAAGACTGAATTCTAATACATTGAAAGTGGGCTATTTTCACTAAATTCTTGACACTATTTCTTCAAGCGTGTTATCATAGGCCCCAATGTTAGAATTAAAAATGAGTTTTTCTATTTTTTATAAATTAATATATATCACTTTAAAAATCGTAATATCACTTGATGATGCTGACCTTGCTCCCTCTCTCATCCAATATCTCACTACAGATGGCTTGGGCTTTTCTTTCAAATACGTTGGCGATACAGAAAGGTTATTGTACACCAAAGTTCCCGAAGTGTCATCGGCAATAGAGGTACTACTCAAGAGCAAATCACTTGTCAAGCCAAGTCTAGGCATTCGCTTCGCCAAGTTATTGTCTTCATCCCACAAATCAAATTTCTTGATTAATTTAATTGCGGTTTGTTTGTCGCAAGTTGAGAGAAAAGTGTAATCACGAGGTGCCTCCCAGATTCCACCCCAACGGTTTTTTTCATCTGCCTCGATGCGATACTGAAAGTACTCCTGTCAGAATGAAAAAGGTAAGAAACAACGATTATTTAGGAAAGTCAAATTAACTTGGGGTACGCAATTAAAGGGAAGAAAAGGAATACGAGACAGTCAGGATTATTTTTTAAGGATTGATTTGTGGTATCTTTGAGAACAAAAAAAACATCAGTTACCTGAGATTTATCAAAATCCTTAATAGCGTCCGCAAAACCAAGAATCGAAAAATCTTCATTTAAAGAGGGTTTGTGGATGTTTCTCTGTTTCACGTTGTCGCCGTCCCACCCTGTGTGAGCCTTACTTGTTAAAAGCAATGTCCAGGGCCCTCCATCCGCGGAAAAGTCGCAGTATGTCTTGACTTCGTGTAGTCCAGGCGGCTTAATTGTAAAAATACCATCTGGAAAACGCAAAAAGACTGTTTTGTAATGAAACTTCTGAGTCTATACAGGTTGGGGTTGAAGCAGGTGTGTGGACCGAAATATGTTATTTGGAATGTTTGAGTTTTTAATTACTATATGGAAAAGGAAAAAAAAGAAAAGGGACTTTATTTGAGTGTCTAGTCGTTCTAGCGCTGTAACACTATTTGGGGACACTTAAAGTGAAATTAACAATTAACGCAAATCAAGCCAAAAGTTGGTTTTTGAGGAGAAGGGAAACCGGAGTGCCCGTTGAAAACCTGGGTGATAGAGAAGTTTTCAAATAGCCGTGGAAAATTGCTGCAATTGCTAAGCTTAGTGATTGGTTTAA
>NC_090876.1:21670371-21672871 GCF_036669935.1 Montipora foliosa
TGGCACCAGAAATCCATGGCATTCTTTTTTCAATGGCGTTATCAGAATATTCCCAATCGTCAAACTTCTTTACGAGCTGAATATCTGTCTGTTTTTCGTTTGTAGCTATAAAAGTGTAGGTTCTCTGCGTTTCCCAAATACCTCCCCATCGTCCTATAAGCGGAAAAAGTGGTAACTAAAGATTTTGATCACTTCATTCGTAAGTAGCAATTTTTGCCTGTTGCGTATTTCGCTTCGTCATTTATTGAGTTGATGCCCCGGCGGAAATCTAATGTTGGGAAACAAGGCGTCGGCAACATAGCATTACAATACTTTGAGTCTTTTAAGTCTTTAAACTAACTATTTGTTTTCTAGAGACTACTTATGAACTTTTTGCGCTTCCATTAAGGTGGCCTGGGCTCGCTAATTTCTCATGTGGTTTTTAGTTCATTTTACATTGTCCCAAGGTTATTGTTACTATTATTATTATTACTATTATTATTATTATTATTATATTATTATTATTATTATTACTATTATTACTATCATTGCTATCATTACTGTTATTATTGTTATTATTATTATTATTATTATTATTACTACTATTATTATTACCATTATTATTACCATTATTACTATCTTGAATTCACGATGAGTAACTCTGGATTTCTTGTGTCACAACAAGGACCTCACGCAGAGAGTACTTTGCAAAAGATGGGTGGTGTTTTCAGCAAAGAAGATTTCTGAAGAAGATGTATGTTGCAACCCATGTCTAGTTGAACTAAATAGCTTTTCAAATTCAGTGGAACTGAACCCAATGCTCTGACTGTGAGCACCATGGTTACGAAAACCCATCGAGCCGATAAATCTTGGTTTGGTTATGGCGTTATCGTATGACCTTCTGTCCGTAAGTTCAACTTCTCGTATAAGCTAATTCGCGAAATATCACTGCTGGGAGCCACGTTTTTTGGGGGGGAAGTTGCACGTCTAGTAGCGAACTGCACTTGACGTTGCGTGCAACCAAAACACAAGCTAAGTATTTTTTCACTTGTCTACAACGACGTCGAAAGAAAAGAACAAAAACACCAGTAATCAGGCGGAGCTCAACGTGAAAGGAAGCGACGGAGAACACGAGAAACAGGCAGAATACCAGTGACAATTCAAACAACGAGAGGGAGAGAGGAAGAAAGAGACTAAGTAAAGAGACGAAAACATGATGTTTCATTTTTTGTAGATAATGTCTATCATTAATTGATTCATGCCAATGTAGAGACGATCATCTTCGATATGAATATCTTGAAATGTAGCTGCATGTATGTAGTTATTGTCAGTTAATTTATAATCGTGTTAATAAACACAATCGGAACTTCAGGTATTGCTTTGTCGTTCTAATGATTACTACCTGGATTTTGAGCTTCCAGTCGATATTCAAACTGTGATCCAGCGACGTTAATATTGTTCTTGATGCTGTCTGCGTGCTTAAGGATGGAGTAATCACCATATAAATTTGGAGAATTTTCATTCCTTAAAAGCACATTACGATCAGTCCAGCTGTTAGTGTGGCTCGCCACCAAGAGCGTCCATCCGCCACCGTCACGTGACATGTCACAGTACGCTAGGATTTCTTTGGATCCTGTTGGCTTTATTTTGTACACACCATCGGGATAGTACCGGTTGTTTTCTTGGGCGATTTGTTGTAAATGTCGACATGAAATCGCAACTGTCCAAACAAAATAAAAAGGTGCATTAGTGATGTTGGCGACGATAACAGGACATTTGTAAAGCAAATAAAGTTGGATCTTTTGTATGCTAAGTATATAATCCAACGATAAATGAACAATGTCTTTTACGGTGAGTTATTTATCCTATGGACTCATTGTCAACAAACTTTATTATGTTACTCATTTACCTGGACAGTTCTCTGTATTGCATTCTTCAGTTTCATGTCGATCCCCTGGGCAATATTTTCCTCCATGCATTGGAAACGGATTGTCACAGAAGCGATGTCTTTTTCGCTTGCCACCACTGCAACCCTTGTCGCAGATAGTCCACGATGACCACTCTGCCCAGGCTCCATCACGAGGAACAATCACTAAAAGGAACAGTTCTTAATCTTAATGTGACTGTGTAAAGGCCCATGTAAGAGCGGGTTTGACTTGTTAAATCTTCCGTGGCCGGCATGAACACAGTATGTACGTGTAAGACATGAAACATGTGCAAACTTAATAACATGCGTCAAATTTTGTAAAAGGCCTAGGCAGTGCTTACAAACTTAGCGGAATGCTGTCAAACACAATAAGCTCTTCGTTCACCTAATAAAATGGCTGATACTTAAAAAAACGAAAAAATGTAACATTGCTCTTCACTTAATACGAGCAACCGGCTTAAACTTTTTAAAATGGTTATAACCCTAAATCTGCAAGAAACACACGTTTACAAGGTTGTAACTTGTTTATATTGCTATGAGAGAAACAATTTTATTATATTTTTTTCGATTTTACAGTATTGGTCACTTTATTAT
>NC_090876.1:21677871-21690371 GCF_036669935.1 Montipora foliosa
CATCGGGTCCTTTTTTCTTCAAGCCCACCTCAGAGCGCATGACGTATTTGTGGTGGGATCGCACGTCCCATATCCAGCGGCTTCGGTATTCAGTTTGTTATAGCATCCTTGATCGGCGTTGTTGGCAGCTATATCGACAGAAATATAAAGAGAAAACTGAAATAAATATTAATTGACTCTTGATGTCCGGTACAATCAAAATTGTCTTTTCTAGGTAAGTGAAAAACATCGGATATACGTCGAAAACAAAATAATCTTTTTCAAAACATTCTAAACAAAAATAGCGAGTAGTTGCTCAAGGTAAGCTTGTCGCGGAGTGGAGTCAAACCAAGAGAGAACAAGGGGAGATAACACGCCCATGCCCCATGCCTTACGATAGTTTTTTTTTCAAATTATTTTTAGCTTCGCGCCATGCTGTAAAAGTTATTTTGGTCCCGTGTCCATGGTCGCGCAGTCAAAGATAACCAATCAGGTGTCTTCCTTAAAAGAGCCGCACATCACGACCACGGGCTCAATTTAGATTGAAAATAAAAGAAAATCACTGAAAGAAGTCCATGCATGGTGGATGTATTTTCTCCCGTCATTCTTTCTTGATCAATAGTCTCGAAGCTCTGGCGTGAACTCGAGCTCACAATATCTTCCGAGGGTTCACTTTAGACAAAGGGAAAATTGGGGTGCTGGTTTTTAACATAAGGAATTGACTACTTGTTTCTATCTTTTACGAACTTAAATTACAAGCCATGAAATATTTGCGCTAGGGATACGAGTCAGTAAAATAGTCTTGCTTGTACATACTTGATCCCCAAAGGTCTTTGCACTGTGTTTCGTGGATCTCGCTGCATTCTCCAAGGTAACAAATCGACTAAAAGGACAGATGAAATCTCAAATGTCGAATAATATTTTTATCTGGTTTAAAGAAAATGGTGTGCTTTCATGAATTTTAGAACCGTTATTAATGGTAACGAAAAACTTCAGGGTTAAGATCATACTTCATGGAATTCACATAGAGTTGAAAGAGGTTGCAAAGTACATACGTTACTTTGTTGAAGCTTTGGCTTTTGAAAGAGATTGAAGACAGACCGTTTCAAGTGCCTTCCCGCAACTGTATTCAAATAGTTGCCTATTCTATTTTGTTCAAGTTCATGCAATATCCATTGTAAACCGGCGCATTGCTTTTATCTCTGTTATAATCTCATCGAAAGGGGGACATACTTGTCATAAGCATCTTCGCTAATTGTCATTATCATCACAGTTATTACAATGATATTCTAATAAGCGTTCGTATGATTCAACAAGCCAAAAAAACCCTCTATATCATAATGCATTAGAAAAGACGAATCATAAATCAAACATTTGTTTACGTTGGAATGGTTCTTATCTCCACTTTGTGAGTAGCCAGTCCACTGACGCCCATCGTCGCTGTGATACAGATGAAATCCAGTCACCCAATTATACCAATTTGAGCGTCCTTGGATCATGATCATGTTGACAGTTTTTACCTAGTGAAATTGGGCAAATGTGTAGTTAAGAGTAGAAAAATTCTCTGCAATCTTTCTTTTTTTAAGTGGGGAGATGGACCGGCCTTATTGTCATAAGCGAAGGGTGTTAGTGGAGAAGGGTGTTAGCGAGGAATGTTGTAAATAATTGTTCCAACTGCAAAAAGATTCACGTATGCCGATGCTGACAGATTTTGGCGTCAAGATCGCTTGTGCAAAGTTATGTGATTCGAAGTTTAAAACTAGCTATCTGAGACGGAAGATATAATTTCCGAATGTTATTGGCTATAACATCATAAACGGCTCTTTCCCTAATTTTTCTTTTAAGAGCTTACTATAGGTCAATTAGAAAAGCCTAAAGCGGATTTTAGAGAAATAGAATTCAACTTGGACGTCCGGTATTTTCATTTGAAGGGACTGTGTCAAGCAGTTTCAATTTAACAAATCGAAAGTGGTTCAGCGTTGTCTGTACTCTTATCGACAACGATATTCGTCAGCACAGTGGGGAAAAAGTTGTGCGCCGAGTGATTCCGCAACAAATTTTGACCACTGTGATGACGAATATCGTTGTCGATAAGAATACAGACTACACTGCATCACTTCCGATTTCTTTTTTACCCCAATATTCAATGTCAAAAAAAGTGTTTATTTCAGAGAGTGGCTAAAATCATGACACAAATAAAGATCAAGAGATGTCTATAACTTTCTCGCAATATGATTGGTTTATTCGAAATTCCCAAAATGAGCGGTACAGATTGGCTATTACATTGCGCGACAAATTGGCGCTAGCAGCGTTGTCTAGAGTCTTACCGACAATGGCAAATTAGCCAATCAGATTGCGAGATTACAACAAGTGTGGTAAAAAACATTCGACATGTCATCAGTGTGGTACAGCAATGGTTACAACATGTCTGGTGAGTTTGAATATGTAGTCAAAGTTTATAATCAGGACTCTCCCTTCAGTATCAGGCTCGAGGGGAGACAAGATCGATAGTATGGACCATGGGGCAATTGGTTCTTGAATATGCAGACGTCTTGCGTAGTTTGGTTTAAGACCGAACTACTTTTTCTTATTTTCCCAGTTTACCTGACCAAGATCTACTTGGAAATATTCCTTTTTGCTTTTCTTGGCAGCACACCAATATTTATCATTATTAAGCCTTCCATACTCTGGTAAATCACGAGAACGTGACGAACTTGCTGTAATTTGAATATCTTTTATATCACCATTTTCCATACCAAGACGATGCACGCAATCTGCAGTGACGAAAAAGTCAGGTTTAGTTACTGTGACGGAATTAACTATCTGATTGGCTGTTGGATTATTCGACAAGACGGTGCACAGTGTGTGACCTAAAAATCCACACAAACAAGGCCAAACAAATGTTCGGTGCAGAATTCCATGCAAAATGAAAATCTCTGCGATGCAACTTTAAGAATTTGAAGCAGAAGTCAAATTTTAAGTTAAGATGGTTATAAATATACATTTTGTGTGCCGTGCATTTAGCGCAATAGGTTCCCTGATTTTTACTTCCCCAAAGTCAACTTGGCCAGATTGACTTAAATAGACAAGTTGACTAAGAGCATCCCGATCAGCGCCTTTAGTAACGCTGTTGTAATTCACCGTTGGGTAGTCCAGTTTTGGTACCAGTGGGGAGCATTAATGTTCAAGAAGAACCGAATGTTGATCTGTTTTAGGATTTTCATGAACACAGTTAACTGTACAGCATTTTATAACAATCAAGCCTCTCCCTCAATTCAAGGGATTATTCTAATTGTCAATTTGCTCCAAGTGAAAAATCATCGCTTATTTTGGCCACTTAAAGCTTGATAGAGATCGTGGAAATGAACTTATTTTTATTTCAAAGCCGAACCTTAAAGTCTGGACTCGCAGGATTCGAACCTTGGAACGTTTGATTAATAACCCCTTCACCCAACCACTGGACTACTACATCACTAACTGCGAGGAAGTCAATAAAATTTTTCTTCCAAATGCCCCTGTAAACGTGTATAAACACCCGCTTAGAAGCAAGCTTACGCAGTGAAAAATGGCGCTAACCAAACTTCAAGGAAAACCTAACCATCTTAAATTCAATTCTTAGACTTGACCATTATTCTGCAATGATTTTATACATATACTAATTAGTTTTGGTAAATAATCAGCACGCTTAACAGTTAGTTGAGCTTTAGTGGTTAAGTAGATACAAACAGTTCTTTCAAAGTGGGTGCTCGGGGTTCAAATCCTGTCCAGGGACTACTTTTACTTTTTTCCCTATTATTTGCTACCACATGTCCTGGGACAGAGTAACCTAAATGGTGGATAATACTTCATTTGGAGCAAACTGACAATGAACAATAATCGTTCATTTGAGGAAGAGATCGTGTTGTTTTATAATAAAGGTCATATTCGAGTCGAAGACAATCGAACCTCGTTCCCAGGACCTCTACCTTGGCTCAGAAACCAGAGAGAGGGCCTGGGTTGAGGACAATCGATTCCATTGAAACGACGCACCTTGCTTCCCAAACCATAATTCAAGCCTCTGTTCATCACAAGTAGACCAAATGACGATCTTTTTTCCATTCCCAGGCCACCCGCCATTTGAGTGTATGCATTTACCGGTCTTGACATGCTTCAGGGAGCGTCCTTGAAAAATATCAGAAGAAATCAATTCTAAGTGTGGCAACAAAATTGGCACTACTGTGACTTGCTAATCCACAATGAAAATTGATCGGAGATTGCAAAATTGCATTTACAGCTAGGTTCTTGTGGTTTCAAGAATGAATTAGAGGAGGAAAAAAAGCGCATGCAACAGCGCCTGATATATTGGCAATAAGATCTTAGCAGTGGTTAATTGAAACAGTTTATGAACAGACTTAGACGCTCCATGACCGTACACTGGGTCGCTTGTGGTACGTGTTACACAAAAACAGAGGGCACTGAGTTGGTTTGAACTGGAGTGTTCCAGTCATTTTTTCAAGTGGAGGTCATTAGGACCATTTGAGGGGTCACCCAGACGTCGTGCCAGCAGAAGCCCTTTGGCTAACACGTTCACACGTTTAATTCTATCTCCTCATTTGCATATTCGAGATCCCCTGAGAAAGCGCATGCGTGGTGAAAATCATTATGGCGTTGCGACTTTCGGTGAAGGAAAGCTGTAAGGATTTACGCTGGAGTTATCATTTTAAAATCTCTTGCATCGAAGCTTCAGCCATTGTACTAGTTTCCTCTACTTACAGAGGAAAGTTTTAACGAGGGCTAAAGCCTTCTTTGAGATCGAATTTCAATTACTGGTTGAGAATTATTCCATTTAACGGGCATGTCTCATGACCACGAGAAACTACGCGCATCCGCCATGGTAGAGTCAATTGACCCTACAAACGTACTACAAGAAAGATGTAAGCGACGACAATATATTCGGAATTGCTCGTTTAATTTCTACTTTTTAGATGCCATTGCTAAGCTACAATAAACCTATTGTTGTGTTGTGTAGTAGATTGTTGTTCATTACTGTGACTTGCTATGGCCCATGTGCTTTGAAGTCTCACGGGATCTCGGATATGCAAATGAGGAGATTTAATTTTTAATTCTATTTCCTCATTGATGCATAGAGAGATCACGTGCTCTCCCCAAATACGGGGTTCCCCACCCAGAGACGTTTATCGACATACATGGGGCCAGTCTTTAAAGGATGATCTTCACCACGCATGCGCTTTCTCACGTGATCTCTCTGTGCATCAATGAGGAGATAATTCCAATCAAACTTTACCTTACAGGTAAGGCTTGTTTACTTTTAATTATTTTGTAATGTCCTGTCCCATTTTGAGGTCTTTTAGTTTTTTAAGCTTTGGTTATAAATCCAGTTTAAAGATAACAAAACACGCTCTTGAGTAAAATTCATTCGTTTCTTCTTTAAATAGTCTGCAAAAAAACTAACTGCAAACTGCAAACTGCAAATTGCTCTGACGGACGTTTTCCTGCATTTCCTGCATGTCTTGCAGTTGCACTAATCAAATGTTTATTGTACACATGCACTAAGGAAGGACTAAAGATGTTGTTTCCGCTTCATAATTCCTCTTCTTCTCAGTCTAACCTGATGGCAGGTCACTTTTTTTGGCTTCACGTTAGCACCAAAAAGTATCGTAAAAGTCGGGAGTTAACAGTAAAAGGCAAGTCAAAAGACAGATGGAGAAAAACAAAAGTCTTTATACATAACTCTGAATCGAATTCTCATCGAAAGATTAATGACAATCAATGGTAAAAACACTTAAAATTTGTGGTCTATCACTTCTATGAATCAAAGGAAAGGTCAGGATATTCTGTCAAAAGGAATAAATTGATCATGTGCTAGGCAACCATAAAGGTGCACGTGATCACCTTCGGTCAACTGAATTAACTACGGGAAAGAATGTTAATCGTTCGTTGTTTTCAGAGTAAAACAACGTACTTTTGTAATATGTACCTTTTTCAGAGTAAAACAACGCACTTTTGTAATATTTACCTGAATATTTACATCTCACCTGTCGGGTCAGGAAGCCTTCTTTGTCGAGGTCCTGAGAAACCTATCTATTTTGACTTTAAGGTGAACTATTTACACAATCACGAGGTTGAGCGGCCAATCAAAACCGTTTGTAATTTACAAGCTAAACATCTATGAGATACAAAGACAGACTTGCCAATTATTGCAAATCACAATGCTGACAAGCACAAAAGCCAATATGCAATATGGCAACCCAGTAAAAACAAAGCTGCGTAGTCAGGCTTGTATTTATAATGGACTTAACTGATTAGATAGGGACTACCCTGGTTAGAATTTTTCTCTGTCCATGTGTGGACCCATTGCCATTAGTAGGGATAATGCTCACCTGGTTCATAAGGGGTAGAAAAACAACCACTTCACATTACACTCTAATCAGTTAAGTCTGTTGAAATATAGTGCTTCACGGCCAACGTTTGCAAAAACGTAACCTTTCCTTGTACTTGTATTAAAAATGACTGGTAGTGTCGAACCTCCTTTTATGATTGGGTGGTCTGAACAAGTGCACTGGGAATGACAGCCATATCATGGCCGAGGCAAAAAAAAAAACCATGATAGTCTTTGTTTGTCCACCCAAAAGTTGAATAAGCATTGCTTTTGTTTTCTCTTGGGACCATTGTAAGCTCCAAGAGAAATTGGAAACAATGCTTATTCAATATTTGGGAGGACAAACAAACGGTATTATGGTATTTTGCCCCTCGGCCAATTGTGGTTCTAATGGCTAATAGTTCTATCTGACCACATACAATAATTTCTGCTTGACCAGTTGAGGATTTCTCTTCAAATTAACAATTTTTGCTTTGGTATGTCTCAAACCCGTCGTCAAAAGCAATTCTGCTAGTACATAATCCCTGTTTTGGAGACTTGCCTGCAAAGGGTTGTATAGTGCTTATTCTTAATCATGGAACCCTTTTCTTACCTGTTGTTCTGTAAAATTTGGAATTATTAGCGTTGCAACTGCTGCTGACTACAATTTTTGCACCGTTTCCGCTACCCTGGGGGCATACCATCTTTTCACTGCATTTGTGACGTAATACACCGTTTGCCTCCAAAGTGAACTGGAAATGGCTTTCCGCACACTTGTCACCACGCGCCCAAATAAGATGTTCATTATCACTCGGCGAACAGGTCTTGTTTGATGGTGTGAGACAAAGATCAAGATTGTAAGACTTGATTGGCGTTGGAGCTGTTGGGTGTGCTATCAAAAGTATATTCATGTTATAAGGAATCATCGAAACACATGTGACACACAAAAACTCAAAGAACCCAAGCAGTCTGCCAACAAGAAGAACGAGGTTGCAAAACTATTTTTATTTAAAATAAGATTTAATTTCCTTGAAATGAAGGCAGGACTTCATGCTCTGCGATGTTTGGAGGATTCGGAGTGTAAAGAAAAGTGATGTTTAGATTGTAAAGTTTTAGATTTTGTTACCTTCGTCTGAAGAGCATCCCAAGAAGTCAACTCTAAGACATGGCCAACCGTGCCAGTATTGAGGACTGAGGCGTAGATATCTGGTGTTCAGTCTAGGATTCAGTTGCCTTTTGAACACACTGTTGCGGTTGGTACTTCCTTGAACAACCTTCAGTCACAAAAAGCCGTTGGTTAGGCATGGAAAAGATAACAAAATGGCAAGGAGAACAGAACCCTCAAAAGGAACTTATTTTTTTACGTGCTCTAAATTCTCTTCGTGGGATTCCAAACATCCAATTACAGATCGTGTAAAAAATTAACTCCTACCGTTTTGGTTTGATTGCATGGGTATCCATCAATGATTGAATCATCCGCTGGACACTGCGGGAATTTAATAGTATCATTCATTACATCGAGTATCTCTCAGATTGTACGCACACTGCGATTAGCTAAATTAGAAAACCGTATTTTACAGTACGACCCACTGTATTGGAAAATTTGAGTAAACATTCTCTAGCAAGTTTTTTTAAGCCGTTTATGTTACATACACTTGTAAAACCGTTAGAATCATGCAAGCAACCATTTCAAAAACCAAGATTTATTCGTTTTTCGGATTTTGACTTGGCACTCTTTTTGACAGTTAAACCTTCCACTGGACTTCAACAACTTTCCTCTCTCGCGTGCCTCATTACCTGAGGTATAATAAATATCTTACTAACTTCGCTTTTTCTGTCCGTACTGCAGGTTACGGATTCTCGTTTTTTCCTGTTTATTTATGGACCGCGCGCTTCTCGTTTAGACCATAAAGCAATAGAAAAGAACCCGGTCCATAACTTACACTACGGACCTCGAACTCAGTTAGTAAGGGGTATATGTTACAGTTAAATTTAAATTCAGGTTAATTTTAATTTCAACCTAGTTCATTTTATTTTAACTAGGTTGAAATTGATAGTATGAAACATCAACAAAAGGCCATCAATTATTAGCAAGTACGTGTAATATATTGGTAAGTAAATTGGTCCTAGAGGTGAATGGATGAACTTAGTGTCGCTTAACTTTTTCATGAGTATTTTTATAAAACCCCAATGGTTGTTAAGTCTAGGTTGCATTAAGCATTAAGGTTGGGGCTAGGCATACTGTGCATGATAACCGATTCTACTTTCTTTCTCAGAGCTTTTTTGAAGGACAATTGTTCTTTGATGAATCTCATTAGGAGAGCAGGGGCCAACAATATTGAATTACCTCCTAAGGAATAAAAGAACTGAAACATGCATGTTGCATTGTTGATTTTTAATTTTCTTAGTTATTTGCTCTATCTTTTGCTTACTTTGAATTTGCAATAATCAAAAGCAAGTAAAAACAAAACTTTGAAAAGTCAGGAAAAAGGATTTCATAATCTATTGATCAGAAGCCATTTTGTAGGCTCTTGTAAGTGTTATTTCTTTTGAATTATCAAATAAGACATTTGTTTTGTTTTTTTAATTTTTCTGAATCTGTTTGTAGTGATAAATCCAAATTTTGTGATTATTTTGGCACAGTCCCCTTCAAGTTCTACTATTTGAGCAAGTAGGACATTTGGATAAAGGGGCGTTTCCGTTTCCATTTATTAAATTTCAGCGCCACATAATCCTGAACTTCGAACTTTTCTTTTTCTTCTTCCCTTTCTGATGTATGATAATTGCAAAAGGCAGACTGCTGGCTGTCTACAAATAGCGCTGATAAGCAGTATTTAAGCCGGGCTAAGCACCCATTTCAAATGGTGCTAATAAACAACATTTACGTCTCTGTGATTTAGGGTTAGTCTGTAGTCCGCGTGTGCAGTTTGCAAGTATCATACACCGCTCTCCTTCAATGTCTGGCTCATCCACTTTTTCAAATTATTGACCAATCTCCTGCTCTGTATTTGATGTAGCTGTGACTTGTCCACTCATTTGTGGCTTTCTCATCCCTTTTCTCAAAGAGATTCTGAAAACCTCGTTTTCGGGGGTAGAAGCGGAATAATTGGATCTCAGTCATTCATTATTCCTTCCATTTTTTTCCAGAGTTCATTATTGTATTTTGTTTCGATATTCATTTTTGGGAATTCGTACTTCTTTAACGGAATCGTAAAACTCTTTGTTTCAAATGTTCGAGGGCTAAATATTCCTTATTCACGTTCATTTTTAAGCCGTTATCCATTATTCATTATTCCGCCTCCACCCCCGAAATTGTTCTGTGAATGGTTATGCTTTCTTACAAGCGGTTTCTCCAAGTTGATGACACTCTAGTGGTTCGTAGACGAGTTCTTTTCTTTGAAAACTGCAAAGGTTATCTTTTGTTTTTCTATTTGCCCGTACCACCATCTTTTTCCATTGTGGGAACGATGTTTTTGCGGCAAAAATCGGTTTGTTATCATTACTAGAAATGATGCCTTGTTCCTGTTGTATTTTTCATAGCGACGTAAATAAACTTCGTACAATCTCTGACTATTTGTCCTTCAGAATCAAGAGCCACCTCTTGCACCAATGTTTGCTTTTGTAGCACTGGAGACTCGGAGCGTTTTCATTCTTCTTCAGATAAATTTAGCCACTCTTGAACTTCTTCATAAAGTTCCATCGGCGGCCTCTTAACTGTGTGGATGAGCTGAAACTTTTCTTAAGTCTTACTTTATGTGATTTACGCATGTGCGAAATGGTGGTTGTCGTGAAGGCTTGGAAATGGCTTAAACTCGTTGGTAGAAAAAACATCGAGGCGATTTCAGTTGCTGATTCGAAGGCTTAGCGGTTAATACAGAGAAAAAGTAATCTCAGATGTTCTATGGTGCGAGAGTTCGAATCCTTGGAGAGGCATGGTATGTTGTCGTAGCTCAAGGTAAGTGGCACAGTCCGTTGGTACTAGAGATGGTAAGTGGAAGAAGAACGGAAGGCAAGGGAAAGGTGGAGAAGGGTGTTTTCTTTTTTATTCCCCCTAACAATCCAGGCTTTATTTTTTAAAATTACATCCCCCAAAAAAAGAAAACCTTTTTTTAGACAGTTCATAATAACCTAGGTTGAAAAAATTTGACCTAGGTTGAAAAAGATCAGCCTAGGTTGAAATTAAATTAACCTGAATTTTAATTCAACCTGTAACACATATATCGTGCAATAATGATTTTTCTGGTTTTTTAAATAAAAAGCAAATTTTGATCATTCATGTAGCAATTAACCGTAATTGGCCAAATTGGAAAATTCCTTAATACTCTTTGTTTGTCCACCCACATTTTGCCTAAACATTGTTCCCTGTTTCTCTTAGGACTTAATAATGGTCCCAACTGAAAACAAAAACAATGCTTATTCAAAATTTAGGTGGACAAACAAAGAGTATTGTGGTATTTTTCGCATCGGTCAATACCTTTCCTGTACTTACGTCTTCGGAATCACCCGTGCAGTATTCAGGTACGTCACAATCAGTTGTCACTCCACGACATAAGGTTCCTTGTCTCTTGAACTTTTAAAAAATGGTTAAGGTTTTAGTAAAAATCGTGCTATACCTTTCCCAGTTAAGAAAGGGTCACTGCTCTAGTTGGATGAGAAAGACGCTTTTTTGAAAAGCAGTCGAAAAGACCTGTCCAAAGTTATTATACGCGTTGTGTACTGGTGTTATGGGAAGTAAGAAGCAGGTACTTTTCGATTGACCTCTATCCATGTAAAACCGAATTCGGTTAAAATTAATTTTTAACTCAAGTTCTGGACTTTTAATAAGTTTGAGTTGATATATTTAAAATGTCTTTGCAAGTTACCAAACAATTCTCGCAGCATCCATGGTGTAAGTCACTGCATTGAGAGTCTTTCTTAAGAATACAGTGATGAGGCTCACAACAAGGATCTTTAGACAAGCAAATCTAAGAAAAAGAAATTTCATTAAAAAAATTAACAGCATCTATATTTGGGTAGAGCAATCCTCAGATTGCACATTTTTCTTTATGGAGCTATGGCGAAGTCGGTTGTTTCCAAGAGTAACTAAAGTGCAAAGACTTCATTCATTGGTTTATAAAATTGAGACTTACTCGAAGAACAACAAATAATCCATATTACCTTGAATAACATCATGATGAACTACATGCGGTCACCCAGGAACCCATGACTCCATTGTGTTCGAGTTAAGGCTTTTTCACAAACAGATTTTTTTTTAGATTGATCCCACGAATGAGACTCCCACAGGAGCCCATTGACCAATTACAAGAAACTAATCTGACGTTATAGGGTCACCAACCGGAACTTCCTTTGCTTTTTTTTCAGAAAAGGTGGTCTAAAAATAGATCGGTGTGTAAAAATACCGGGCTCCGGGTCATGGGTTCCTCCGGTCACGTAATAGAGCTTTTAGGATAAGAACTTTGAATTTCGGAAAGACCTCGAAAACAACATGACCAAGAAATCTACGCAGTAATCATTTTTAACATTCAACGATGAATGCCATTAAAACTCGGCAAAAATTTCCCCAGTTAGCAATAGTGTCTCTAGGGTCCACAGTAATTGCTTCAATCTTTGTTCTTTGTTAAAGAAGTTGCGAGAAAGGTGTTTAGTTACCTCAGGCGCTCCGCAGTCACATTCTTCTCCTTCTTCACGGATACCATTGCCACAAAAACTGTTCATAGCCTAAGCAGGTCATGTTAATAACTGTAAGTGAGTTACGATTCGCAATGAAATGAACTACTACTACATACTCTCCGTTAAAACTGTGATCTAATATAGTGAATATTAAAATAAGTTCAATGAACTTTAATGTTTTCAGTTATATCCTTTCTTTTCTTATTACGATTGAATTTTCCCTCAAATTGCTCTTAAAATTAATGCTAAGATTATTACTATTGATGTTGATGTTATTGGTACTTCTTGTATGAGTTCGTACCTTAACCTGTGCCACATAGGCCTAGTCCGGCTTTGGCCTTTCCGGCTTAGTCAATCTCTATAGCTACTTGTGCTAGATAACCTGTGACTACTATTATTAATCTTAATCGGTTAGATACACATTTACCTTGTGAAAATGGCATTTGGGATATCCTTGCAGTTCATGCAAAATTATATGTGGTCAAACTACTCG
>NC_090876.1:21697871-21710371 GCF_036669935.1 Montipora foliosa
TTACTTTGGTCAACTTAAGGTTTTGTTAGCCTTTTTATGAGATGTTGCGGGCATTTCACCAGGCCTAACCTTCCATATATTTGCGAATTCCTTCTACAGACCGGGCTATCCTTAGATATATTTCCAGCGAAGATGGACAGACTCTTGGCAGAGGCATAAACTTTTGGCAAATCAATAACCTTAAAAAGTTAAGGATAGACATTTTGGCCTGAGAATGAACGCGGTTTGTAGATTATTGTTTGGATTCTAAAGGGTACTTTTCGCGAGAAGTCATCTAATAAAACCAGTGATATCGACTAGTATGGAAATAATACGCCAGTGGTTTTGGACTATTTGCTGTCAGGTTGTATTTTCTTTAAGCCCTGGCCAAAAGCTCACAATATTTCAACGCAACCTCTTGCAACATTGTCGGGCACAACATGTTGCAGACGTTGGGCCACCCTGTTGCGATATCTTGCAACATGTTGGATGATGTTGGATCAAATTTGAAAGCGGTCAAATTTTTCGTGCAATGTTTTTGTCCTCGTTTGGCCGCGTTCACGCAACATTGTTGCACTAGGGCATGCGCGCTAGGTCCACTTGTTGCGCGCCAGGCCTGGGGCACATCAACATTTACATGTTGCATTAAAAATGTTGAGAATGTTGCGTGCGTTTAGCCAACCCGTTCAACGCGGAAGACCTTAGACAGCAATGACAAGAACCAGGTTGCTGACCAGCGGTTTGCTAGAGGTGCTCAGTCTCGTGGGCTCAGAAAACCTGGTTTTGGTCATTCGTTCAACACATGTTGCAACATAATGCATCATGCAACAATATTAGTAGATGTTGTGTTCAAATGTTGTGAGCGTTTGGCCAGGCCTTTAGTTATGAACTATGGACATGCGAAACACACGGAATAAGGCAATTAATTGATGAAAAATCACCTAAAGACGGATGTTTAGTGAAATAACTTTATAAGGTTGCAAACGTAATTTCGTTACGACTGCTTGGAAAAAGTGACTCAAGTAAGGTTCAATCGATCTTGCAGTGACATACTTGAAGGGGAATCGGGTGGAAAGTTTTTGAAACCACTGCCGGATCGGCTGTTATCGGAGTAGGTTTAGTTTCGGTTTTTTCTTCGCTCTGCTCAGGGAGGCTTTTTCTCCGCGTAGTTTCGTTTTCGTCTGTCATGCATGGTGGGCAAAAGTTTCAGAAATTTGCAATGCAGTTTCAGTTAGTTTTTATGTACTTCAAACTGATTTGTAGTCTGTCCATTTTGTGGAGGACTTGTCCTCTTTAACATAACTTTGAGAGCAACAAGGTTAATAACATTCATATAGAATTTACATCTTACCACAGTGCTTGTGGATATCATTCAAGTCTTGTTCTGTGGCCTTGAAAACCTTATGAGCTCCATCAAACTTCAAGAGGAGAAACAAATCGTGAGTTCCCTATATTATTTGAACGTAATGTGTTTACAATGATGGCATACTAAAGAAAAGAGTTGGAGTTGAAGTAAAGTAGCTATCGGCAATCAGTTGCAACTTTTCATGTACATACGTTGCGTAAGTGATCACCTGGAAATCTCATTTCGTGTTTGGGAATACGTTATATTAAACATGCAGTTCTAAAATACTTTTGTAGTTTGACTGGTTTCTACATTAGATTTGAAGTTTGTTTGTTCTAGACCGCCAGCAACACTGACTGCTAGAGTAACAAGGCAACAAGTGAATTACCAACTCACTGAACGAAATGGTATGAAATAAATCATATACTGAACTGCGGATATGAAATCAAGTAAAGCTATGATCCTCCCAGTTATTGAGTCGAGACGCAATTTTAGCATTTGCGTAGAGAAGCCTAAAAATTTCAGGACTTCAACTAGAACTTTAATTAGAACCCACAAATGACGTCAGTGGCTTCATAGCTCAGTTGGTTAGAGCGTCGCATCGGATTCTCAAGGTCACGGGTTCAAACCCCGTTGAAGCCCTGAATTTTTGAGGCTTCTCTACGCAATGTAAGCAATTGCGTCCCTAACTGCGAGTTTCATAGCTTTACTTGTCTTCTGTTAGTTGCTGCTTTCGTCGGAAGAGTGGTTTTTACCGCCAAAAAAGTAATTGTAGTCTCGGAACATCTAAAAGATAAGCTCCGGGACAGAGTGCATTCTTAATATTGCGCTATCAGTTTTTGGAATTCGTTACAGCGCACTATAACTTGAAATATTTCTTTCTGAACCTTCAAGAAAGGTATTATGAAATCCCTTTTTAAGTGCACGCATAACTAAATAAGCAGTAATCACGATAAATAGTCTTAGCGTTATTGTGAATTGGGGTTGAAAAACTCTATTGGAAGTATCGAATAAAGTTGACATGAAAATTTGTTCGTCATACTTACATTATATCCTGCGTCTGGTGCAATATAAAAGGTGTCTTTTCCATCCTCAATTATTCCCCTAGAAAGGCAGTGCGCCAAATTGATAAGATGACAAAATAATCACGATTCGTTCGGGCACATTGCTGTTCTTTCCATTCTGGGTAGACTTAGTAACAATACAGATTGGTTTAAAGGAGACTCAAAATAATTTCACTAACACTTTCAATAACTGTACTATTTGGAAGGGTTGAATACACCCAAGTGTTTCCCATAACGGCAATGTTATGCTACCATATAAACACGTATAATTGCTTAACAAGATGAAATAATTTATGTGACGCAATAAGTCACCATGGCAACCAAACAGCCATGCAAAATCATCCTATATTTTGTCTTTAAGCGCTTAAATGTAAAAAAAAAAAAAAACGCCTGGGTGGCCCTCAATGCTCATTGCTGGAAAGTGATGACCAGACTGAGAACTTTTTGCAAAATAAAAATAATTCTCTGGAGCGGGTTTATAGCTACCTTCGCAAGCGGAAAATTTTAAGGAGGCTCTAAATCTGATTTAGGGAATTTTTTTTCAAATTTGTAAAACGTTTTATCTTAGCCTATTTATGACTCCCCAGCTGTAAAAGAAAAAAAATGGGGGGGGGGGGGAGGGGAGGGGGATCACTTAGTCTGATTTTGAGATGTAAGCGTCTGAAGACAAAATATAGGGTCCTATTACAAGGCTGTTTTTTTTTTGCCATGGTGACTTATTACGTCACGTTAATGAATGCATCTTGCTAAGCAATGAGCAATTTTGTATTATTCTTATTTTATTTGTTCCATAACATTGTCGTTACATGAAACAGTAACAGAATTAATCCTTTGAATAGAACTATCCTTCCACATTGTTGAAACTCGTTTGAGCCACCTTAATTTTTCATGGAACCTGTCACAGTTAGAAAATGGGAATTGATTACCTAAGTCCTTTACAGGCATTGAGGACCACACTAGATTCTTTTACTCCTCTGATGGTTCCTTGATAGTGACAGTCTGCAGGAACAGCCTTGGATACGAAATAAAAGAAAACAACTACTTTTCTATTTTTAAACGGTAAAACGCTCTTCGTATTTTATTGATTGAGTGGTAAGCTATACCTCTTCAATGATTTCCGAGCCATCATCAGCAAACGTACGCATAGCAAAAGACGGAGAAATAAGTTCTCTGTTGACGGAAAACTTTTTATTAGAAATGTAAGCAAGTTAATTGGGAGATTAGTGATCATTGAGTCGAAATAAGATAACGAATTTATGATTGTAAGATGAGAAAATCAGTAATGATTGAGCGTCTAAGCTTATATTTACTTGTTTTTGTTTACGTCCAGTGTCCAATATTTGTCAACTGGAGATGTCAGTCTGTAAGAAATATCATGTGCATGACCTCCCTAAAAGAATTCAAATTAGAATAAACTGATTCAATAAGTGCAAAAAGTAACTTGCTGTTGTTATCTCAGGATTGTTATAAGAAAAGAAGACTGCCAACTCATCATGCGATAGCGATCATAATTTACCTTTCCTAAAGCTGATAGATCCCGTGTAGCTCGCTCTCCATCAATTCTTTCCGGATACGTTACGTAGTAACCATTTGATGTCCCTTTTTAGATATCAAAAGAAGAAATGAGCTCTTCGAAAAAAAATGAGTGAAGGCAGTTTATTGGAATGCGATATTAAAATCATAAGGTGTCTCCGAAGATGCACAGTGTAACTTGATCCATTTCTTGTTCTTCAGGTGACTACATTGGCACCTTTAATTAATTTCTATTAAAAATTAAAGTTATCTAGTAGGAGTCGGGGTGGCCTCATGGTTAGTGCGCTCGACTCCGAAACGAGTTGTCCGGGTTCGGGTCCTGGCCGGGGACATTTTGTTGTGTTCTTGGGCCAAGACACTGTACTCTCACGGTGCCTCTTTCCAGCCAGGTTCATAAATGGGTTCGCGGAGCGGCGATTCGAACGTCAACTGTTGTGCTTTGGCTGTTATTTGAGCTTTTTCTAACTATTTCAAGACGAATTTAGTCTGGTATTTTGGAGTCAAGTGTAAGAAGACGTCAAACCTATATTGATAATTTATTTTTGTTAACTTTCGACGAGGTGGATCGACAACAACGTCATTTACGCACAGAAAATGCACCTTTTCCAGTGAAAGGGCAAATGTTTGACAGGATAGCTCAGTTTTGACTGCCGCGCGCACTGCGGGCGCGGGTTCCGTACGCGCGGTTTCAGTTCGGGCTCAAAAATTAAATCAGCAACCTGCTCTGACGTATGATATGGGGAACAGAGGTTTCGTAATCAAGAGAAACAAGGTAAACACAACTGTCGCGGACTCAACATTTGCGACAAACATCAGTAAAAACACTGCGTCCTTATAGACCTCTTTCATAATGGCGGCCAAATAAAATATTCTTTTGTTTCAATGCTAATAAGCCCTACTAACCTCGCTACGACGAGTAAATTTCAAAAGAATATTTGTTTTAAAACGAGGGCAGTAGGTCTAATTAACATAAATACAAAAGAATGTAAAAGTGGTTGCCATTTATGAAAGTGGTCTATGGAGCGCCCTCGCATGTCTTCCCCATATCATACGTCATAAGCTTCAAAAATGACTGCTGACACCTCCATTCTGAGCCGCAATGCTGATGGCCCAAAATCTGAATAAAACATTTTTTAGGTGAAAAAACGACGGGTATGCCGGAAAAAAAAGTTGAAAACATTATTGTGCATGGTTAAAGGTAAAAGTAAAGTCTGCTATGAGCCTAGAAGGCCCATCAGGCCGGAGCTTATCTCCCGTTCTGTAAAATGAAGCGACTAGGAGTATTTCTACTCCACCTTGGGTAGGATGCCAGTCCATCGCAGGGTTACCCTAGCATTAAATTCGCCGGAAACTCATTTATACACCTGGGTGGAGAGAGGTACCGTGAGAGTAAAGTGTCTTGCCCAAGAACACAATGTGTCCGGCCAGGACCCGAACCCGGGACACTTGATCCAGAACCGAGAGCACTAACCATGAGGCCACCGGGCCTCCCACATAGTTAAAAGTGTAAATAAAAAAGGCTTTTTTTGCCTTTAGTTCCCCTTTGACATTGGACGAAATTTATGAAGTTTGAAGAGTTGTGTAAAATAAAACAAAATGTAAGTTTTAAAGTCCTTATCCGAGAAGGCTTAGACAGTCTATCCATTTATAAGGGACCCGAGTGATGTCGACAGGGAATTGAACCGGTGATTTAACAACTGGGCCTCACGTGAGCGGTCATGACCTAACAGCGGGAACATAAGGCACAAAGAGAAATTGCTGTTTGTTGTGTGTATTCATTCTTTTAAATGAGATGGAAAGCAGTCGCTTGTTTTTCATCGAAAAACGTAGTAATTTGGAACCTCCCCACGTGAATAAACGATATTCCGTTTAAAGACTTCGTAAACGTTTTGGGGGTAATTCGAGTGATCATTTTCATTTTTTTTAGAAAATAAGAACACGCCCTTCTTCTCTCTTCGGTGAATCGATAGACCATATTCGTATTCTCAGTATTGGACTGGAACTGCATGCCTTGCAATGATGGCTAATGCGGGGGAATCTTTTCAAATGCAAATACTTTAATATATTGCCCTGCATTAGCCATCATTGCAAGCTAATTCCAGTCCAATACCACGAATACGAATATGGTCTATTATTATTCAACACATTGAGACAATGTCCAACTATGGTCATAGCGTGCTCAATATTCGTCGTGCGTACTCAACAGATATCCTGCGATATACGTAATTTTGTGTATCGCGGAGAAAAAAGGTAGTTTTTTCAGCTTTTTTTTTTCCAATAAACGGAGAAAATTGTGCTTTGTCATCAATGTGTTGAAAAATAAAACAATTATCCAACTCAATCTTGCGGAATATCGCCTGATTTAGCCAACTCGATCTACGGTCTCGTCGGCAAAGTAGAAAGTCATATTCCACGCGATTTCGTAGGATAATTGATAATTAACACAAATAGTTATGAAAAAGGCAGATTTTCCGCTGTTAAATAATTAGGCTTTAAGTTAAAGCTCAGGAAAAATCAAATAAATCAAACAAAATGGTAAAATTAGACGAGACTTACCTGTAAGTTGAAGTTTGATTGAGATTATCACATGACCACAGGAGGCAAAGGAGACCACATGAGATAGCACAGCGCATGCGTCAGGTCATTTTTCAAAACTGCAGGGGGTGTGTCAGTTAAACCACATGCTGAGGAGTGTCATATCTGTCCCCATAAGGGAGGGTATAAGGGGGGCACGTGATCTCCTATGCCTCCTGTGGTCATGGGATAGAATCTCAATCAAACTTCAACTTACAGGTAAGTCTCGTTTAATTTACCATTCTATCACATGACCGGAGGCATGGAGATCCCATGAGACTTTATAGCGCTGACACAGGCACTGCACAAGACATAATGTGAAAGTTGGTTTAATCAGCTATTCCATAAAGTAGTTCACCCAAAGACAGGAGGAAAACTAGGGTGTACTGTCAGCTAGCACAAGACAGAGGTGCTAAGCTAAAAGTATCTCAGGTACTACAGGACAGTGTGTTCCACGAGTAACCCCTTCATGAGTACACAAACATAATGTCGACAAATAACAATAATTAGCTCCCTGGATTGAAGTTCAAGACATGCCATTTAGGCTTATTTTAAAGACAAACTAGTGTCAGTCATGTTAACTTCATTCGACACTGGTTTGTGGTAAAACTTGTGGAAAGTCTGTGCTGACTCCCACCCAATGTTTCTCAGGATCACATCAAGTGGCACATCCTTTACACTGGCCTTTGAGGCGAGCCCTGTTCTAGTACTTTGTGCAGTAAACTGAGTTACATCAATACCAGACAGTTTCAACACATCCTTGGTCAACCATGAGATTGTGTCGCGGGTCAATGCTTTATGAGGCTGGATGAAACTCCGAAATAATTGTGTCTCGCTCTTCCGCAATGGTGCAGTTCTTAAAATGTATTCTTTCAATGTAAACAGAGGGCAAAGTGAAGGATCGGGAGTGTACACATGGATAGTTAGGGGATTACCCTTCTTTCCTGATTTGCTAGTGTGTTCCAACATTTGAAATTGGCAGCTAATGGTTGCCATGCTCATGCCCTGTAGGAAAAGTAAGTGAATATCCTGGCCTCTCCGTCCCGTAGCAACCAACAATAACATGACTAATTTTAAAGTTAACTTCTCCAGGGTAAGGGCGTTGAGTGGGTGTAACTTCCTGAGGTAATCCAAAACTTTAGACACATCCCAAATAGAATTGTATTTGGGTTGGGGTTTTCTGAGTTCATAAATGCCTTTGAAGAACCGCACTACTAAGGGGTGAGATTCAACATTCTCCCCACTTTCGAGAGTAATGATGGACGAAAGAGCAGACCTTGCTGTGTTAATGGTAGAGTATATAAGTCCCTCATTATAAAGAACCATGAGGAAGTCCAGGGCCTCATTTACATTTGGTGAACTGTAAGAGATGCACCTTTGACGACAAAATGCCAACCACTTCTCAAGGTGGACTTTATATTGTTTCTTTGTGCTGTCTCGCCAGGAGGCCATGAAGATCGTGGTAATTTCTGGAGAAACATTGTACTTTTTAAAGGATTCCCGGAGAGTGGACAATCCATTAGTCGTAGCTTGTTGTGTAGTGGGTGTGGTTGGTGGTGATGGACATCTTGCGGTAGTCTGTTGGTTGGCTTGAGGATCCATGGCTGGTTGTAAAGTAGCTGAAGGGCCTGTGAGAACCAGGGTTGTGTTGGCCATACTGGGATGATTAAAATTCTTTGGGCTTGGTGTTGAGTAATTTTCTGAATGCATCTGGGAGTTATGCTTAAGGGGGGAAAGCATAATTGTTAAATTTGCTCCAGGCAATACTGAAGGCATCTACAAATGCACACCCAGGATCAGGTTTCCAAGAGCAATAGACTTCCAACTGTTTGTTAATCCTGGAAGCAAATTAATCTATGTTTAACCCTGGGTATAGTGACAGAATATCATTAAATACTACCCTATCAAGCAACCATTCATGCTTGTCCTGAAAATGTCGGGATTAAGTATCTGCATCAACATTTAATTTGCCCGCAATATGGGTAGCTGAGATCCACAACTTCCGCTGGATGCACCAATCCTAGACTTCTTGGGCAAGGCAATTTAATTCCAGTGATCTAGAGCCCCCCATATTATTAATATATGAAACTGCTGTGGTGTCGTCCATCTGCAACTGGATATGACCCTCAGGTGCTTGTTTGCAAAATGTCTTAAGGGCAAAGAAGGCTGCTTACAAGATATTGATATGCCTAGTGCTTTCAAGGGGTGTCCAAATTTGACCCCTGGGAAGTTCGAAAATATGAGGCCAATAACTTTTGCAACATCTGAGATTTGAGGTTTTGTTGTGGTTTGTAATCTTTTGCAGGCTTCTACTGTTTGGTGAATTTTCTCATCTGTTCAGTTGGTGCAACTGTCATGCTTCTGGAGTCTAGCTTGAACCCCAAAAGATGTGAGATTCTGAGTGGGGATGATAACAGATTTTGTGGCGTGCAGGTGAAAGCCTAGTCACTTCAACAAAAAGGCAGTGGCTTTGACTTGTTACTACGTACATTCGACATAGCTGTCCCCCTGTAAGTAGGAGTCATCTATGTATCCTGGATTGACATGGCCCTGTGTGCGTAGCCATGCATATACAGGTTTTAGTAACTTAGTAAAGATACGTGGGGCACTTGACACCCATTTGGTAAACATGTATACTTGTAAAGTGTTCCGTTGAAAATGAATTTTAAGTATTTCTGGTCCTCTTCGGCCACTGGTACCGAGTAGTAGGCATCTTTAAGGTCAATAGATGCCATAAAACATCCTGGTTTCATTAGCCAAATGGCTGATTCAAGGGTATCCATCTTAAAATGGTAGTATTGTACAAACTCGTCGAAACACACTCCTCTGAGGAGGAGACCTGGAGTAGTCCTTTTGAAAGCAATTTATCAATTTCCAATGCAACAATGTCAGATTGTGATTGATTAAATGTGCTAGATCGCTCACAAGTTTGGGAAGGGGTTACTCCTGGTTTGAACTCAATTTTTGTCCCTTTAACAAACTGCAGTATTGAGGGATCATGTGTAATTTCTCCCCATTGACGTGAAAATAAACTGATTTGACCTGCTTTAAATGCATCTTGAGTAGCAAGTAATAATGGACATCATTAACAGGTTTAATCCTTGATGATGTGCATACCTTTTCCGATGAGGGTCTCGTTTGAGCTAAGCTTGTTTTGAGTCTCCCTCTTTCTTTATCCTCGATTTTAATACGGACCCCAATATAATAATATCCTTAAATTACAACGAAAAATTTGAAAAAAATAGATCGATGCTAGAATGCGGAAAATTTCGCAGACTGACATTATTAGGGAAAATAGCAGTTTTGAAGAACCTGGTTGCATCTCAGTTAGTCTACATATTTTCACCTCTGCAAACTAACCATGAAGCGATTAAAAGAAATTAACACAATTTTCTATAAGTTTCTATGGAATGATAAATGAGACAAAATCAAACGAAAGATAATGATTAATGACTATTCCGAAGGAGGACTAAAAATGATTGACAGAGCTTCTTTTAACAAATCCCTTAAAGCTACATGGATCCCGAAATATCTGGACCCTAAAAATCGTAGTAAATGGAAGCTACTCTTTGATTCCGAACTTGAAAGAAATGGAGGCGAAACGATACTAAAAGGAAATCTTAACAAAAAGATGTTAACAACTTAAAAATATCAGACCTTTTTGTGAAAGAAATACTTGTAATTTGGTCAGACGTTTTTTCCAGGAAACGATAGTATCTGAAGAACATCTTTTGTCGTCACCTTTGTGGCAAAACTCTGATAAGAATTCAGAATAAGCCTGTTTTTTATAAAGACTGGCTTGTTAAGGGTATTACGCAAGTTAAACATTTAATGGATGAATCCTCCAATTTCTTTTCCCTTGCTGCTTTTCAGATTAAATATAACTTGCAAGTTCGACCTCTAATCTTCCTTGGATTAATCTCAGCAGTCAATTGTCTACGGAGACAAAACACCAAAACCCAATCTAAGTATGAAACTCGCTTTTCAAAATTTCTTATGAGTCAAAAGCCATCTAAATTTATCTACCAAGAAATCCATAATGATGTGCATACCTTTCCCGATGAGGGTCGCGTTCGAGCTAAGCTTGTTTTGAGTCCCCCTCTTTCTTTCTCCTCGATTTTTGTGGGCGGCCTTTGTACAAAAAATCCTTCCTTTGCCGTTGATATGGGTGAAATCTGCGATTCCCTTAAGACCCCTGAGTATTTTGATAAAACCGGCGTCCATTCAAGCCAGAATTCCCGCAGCATGCAGTGCTGCGTTGCAGAGGTCGAACTTTCTTGGTGAGCTTGTTTGCCTCGGAAATATCTTTGGTCAATTTTGACAAGTCACCGAACAAATATTGTGATGAGGCAGCCACTGTGGACGCACTACACAAGGCAACATAATCTTTATGAAAATATTTCTTCATTGCTAGTCGGCGAGTGTTGTTAATATCGTGAAAACACTGCAGGCCCAAAGCAATGGCATCTGTGAGAGAGGTGATAACCTCTTTGTCTGGGGCTTTTCCCGATTGCTGCTGGAACACTCTATCCGTTTCTTTGATAGTCGCCACCAGCGAGGCTACTAAAGCATTCTGCATTTTTTGTGACTTAGAATCTTGGCTGCGAACATTTGCTGGCAATTGGTTCCATATTAATGTATTCACTCGTGGCGTGCGCAGCCCTTTCAAGTTCTCAGGTCGAGGATGTTTCTCGATCCACGTCTGCGTTTTTTTTCTTAGGAATTTTGTCTTTCAACAGGCTTAAGACAATTTTGGCAATGCCCTCATTCACAGGGCTTCCTGTCCGCTCGCTGATATCCAGGTCGGACGCAATGTCCTGTAAGAGGCTATTCATGCCATCTTTTGTGGTCTCGGCTGGTGTACTGCCAAGTTTGGCCAAGCGAGTGTCTTTAGTCTTTAGATTCATTGTCATCGTTGTCTTCAATCACGCGGCCGTCGCCCGGTTCCTCGCCTGTTTCAAGCTCGTCGAGTTCAAATGGCTCCGAGAACGTATTAACTTTTTGTTTTAAGTCTTTGACTTCGGCGAGGATGGCTGAAAGGGCTGCTGTTAAAGCCGGTGATTGTCTCTCTGATGTGTCTTTTTCTGCCTGCTCAATGAGTTCCGCAATGACTGTTTGTTTCTGGAATGGCGCGAAATTTACCCAACTACGTTGAGGACTAAACACTGGTGTTAACGTGCCAACTCCGTCAGCACTTGAGTCTGGGATTCGCGAGTCAACTACGTTAACTCTCCAGATATGTTTCTAGAAGAATCAATTAGTATTCTTTGGTTTCTTCGAGTGTGACTGTTGAAGAACAACCTTTCAGATCGACGCAATGACCTGATGCATGCGCTGTGCTATCTCATGGGATCTCCATGCCACCGGTCATGTGATAGAATGAATGGTTCATTGACACGAATTCATAAATATTCCTTCTCGAAATTTCTGAAACGTTTTGCTAATTACGCAAGAGCATGTTCGTTATGCAATTGATAACTGTAAGGATTTTTTACTTTAGGCGCGCAGTGTCTCTTGGGACCAGTCGGCCTTGTAAGTTATGCACCAACCATTAATTGTGCAGCACGCCCGGGGCGGGGACTCCCACATAAAAAGGACAGGGGTGCTTGTCGTACCTTAGGGGTTAAAAAAGCGGTTTTCAGCTTGTATAGGTCCACTGCGGGAGCTTTAGCGGTACCCCCCGAATCTGACGAATTGGCTGCCGAAAGAAGTGCGCTGCGTAAAGGCCTGCGTAAACAGGCTCGAAGTTCTGGTCAGACCCGCAAATTTCAGCAGAACCGTTATGGCTCTCTGGGCACCGGAGGTTCTTTAAATAGCTCTACTTCACAGCCTTTTCGCAACCAGCCATTTTTTCAGCAGTCCTTTCGGTCGTATCGGAGTACTCGAACACCACAACCTTCCGACAAATGCTTCGCCTGCGGGCAGTTTGGGCACTGGGCAAACTCGCCTTTCTGTCCTAGCTACAGCCGCACCTACGGCAACAGGGCCTTGCCAGCTACCTCAAC
>NC_090876.1:21720371-21730371 GCF_036669935.1 Montipora foliosa
GATTCTTGTTCCGAGCCAAGCTGTCGTGTTTCAATGAAATATATCAAAATGTGAATGATCTAGTTTTAAGAGATATTAAAAGTGGAATAAAGTACATCTGTAAAAATATTCTTTGACCTTGAACTGCATGTCAAAGTTTTTTTTTTTTAATGGCTTCTAATTTTTGCGTGATTCCTATTTACTGGCTATTGACAGCTAGTTGTCAGCTCTGAAATGGCTTTTTACCTTTTCCATTCGCTCGCCGAGGGTGAGATTGTTTTCTTTTAAAACTCATGTGATTCAAAAAAAAATTGTTGCCAAACTGGTGAATTCCAAAGTAAATTTCACTCGAAAAATCGATATAGTACTCATAGCTTCGTGATTCATGCGATATCGGTTTTTATTACATATTTTGTGTGGATATCAGTGCATGTGATAAAGCCGTGACTAAAAATGATACCCGTGAAGTGATATGATATCAATTCACTGCAGTGAAATGATATCATATCACTTCAGGGTTTGAATTGTCCAATCAAATAGACTGTAATAATTTGGTTGGACCAATCGGGTTGCACGTTATATTTTAGCTGACGCCTGGCGTCAAATGTGACAGGAAGAATTGGCGGGAAGAATTTAGCGGGAAGTATTTACATTCATACACTATTATTAATTCCAACTTTCTTGTACTTCAACTTGGTGGCTTGAGTTTTTTCAAGCATGTAATATGTAATAATTAAATCATTACATGTTAAGAGTCAGATATCGTTTTCATTCACTCGTTTTTAATACCATATCAGGCTCTTAACATCTAATAATCTATATTTAGCGTAAAATTTACGGTGGAATTTACTAGTTAGGCAATGAATTTTTTTTATTAAAAAAAGCAAAGAAAATGATTTCATTATTAAAGCAGCCAGTAGAACCGGAAATTTCAAAACGCGGACTATTCGAAACCTTTTATTTTCACTAACCCTACAGGCAGTAAGAATAAATAACCAGGGCGCTCAGCTTTTAGGCTTGGCTAAATCTTTATATTATTCTAGTGTATTTAATAGATAGTAATGCTACGGTACATTTCTGTGATAGTGATAACCATAGCAACGGGCTATTGAAGTCAGTGGGCCTTATTTTAGTTTATTGAAGGAATGAAAGTATCGTTAATGTGCCGAATTTTAACCCGGACCACCAGGGAAAAGTCCTGCAAAGCTATTTTTCATTCAAAACTTGGCTGTTGTAGACGAGGTCCGTTTACATAGAAGGGACAGCGAGGTTCTGGACAGAGATCGCAAAGATTATGCCGATAGTCTGAGAGCTTCTGAGAGGTGCCTGTGAATCTAATCTGAAAAGTAGGACACAAAGTTCTTGTACAAAGGCCTAAAGTGGATAAATTATCTTCAGCATTTGAAACCATACCATAGGAAGTGGTCGATAAACGGGGAAGTCATGCAGTGGTGAAGTCTCCAAAAGGGGTTTTCTACAAAAGGAACGCGTCACTCACTTAAAAGGTTATCGTGCATGCAAGAGAAGAAAGCGGAAGAGATTTCAGCCCATAGTTAAAAAGATACATTACCACAAGAGCTAAAACACAGTTACCAGAAAATGAGCAACAAAGGATTGACGCGTTATAGGAGAAATTGATTACAAATCACAGATAAACAAGGTCCAATTTCTTCCGCTCGTGATTCGGACCACGGAACAACTGGTTCCCTTTTTAACAACAAAGGTCCATTTTGTTCCGTATCTTTATAAAAACACGTTCCCATGTTGTCAACAGGAACACATTTTTAGGAGCAATAGTTCCCAAATCACACATAAAGGATTGTTCCTCTCGGGATTCGGAACCCAAAACAATTGCTTCAGATTTTATAGAAAGGAACACATTTTAAGGAACAATAGTTCGCAAAACATCCATTGAGGTTCAATTTGTTCCGCTCGGGATTCGGAACTCGGAACAATCGTTTCCACCCTTCGAGCAGAGCCTCCTTTTGCCTTTTTCTTTACTGAGGAGGAGAAAAGGAGGCTCTGCCCGAATCGCGTCAACTCTTTGAAGCCGCCGCAGCCCGAACTTCTGGACTAGTCAATCTTGTTTTCTCTCGTCAAACCGGTTTTAGCAGTGCGAGCGTCCGTTTAGTGACAAAACCGATGGTTATAATTGAGCCCGCTGTACCATGAAAAACCAAGATGGCGGCGAGATCTGGCCAATTAGGCTTGGGTTCGAGACTGTATCCTGGCAACATGTTGCGCATATTCAATAAAGATCTTACTCGATTCATGCAGAGCCTTTCTCGAGAACGCCAAAATCGAGCAAGCGAAAGGAAGGCTCTGCTAGCAGGGTGAATCGTTTCCCGTGTTCTACAAAAAAAAAAAGCATTTTTAGGAACAATAGTTCTCAAATCATCGATTAAGATCCAATTTGTTCCACTCGGGATTCGGAACTCGGAAAAATTGGTTCCTCTTTCAGCAATAAAGGACCCTTTTTGTTCCGTATCGTTATAAAAACACGTTCGCTTGTTATCAAAAGGAACGCATCTTTAGGAAGAATAGTTCCCAAGTCAACCATTAAGGACCAATTGGTTCCACTCGGGTGTAGTGTGAATGATAATATAATATTTATTTTCTTTCTTGAGCCCTTCATTTTAATCATGCCTGTAGTGAGTCTAAATTAAGAGAGATTTCAATAATAATAATAATAATAATAATAATAATAATAATAATAATAATAATAATAATAATAATAACAACAACAACAACAACAACAGCAAAAGAATAATAATAATCTTGAAAATAACAGTAAAAATTACTTTGTTTTCTATACAATCAGCTGCCTTGTGTTACTCCGTAAGAATTAAATCTTGATCGCTTTTGAGAATGAGAAGGTTACACAAATTTAATAATTGTGGAGCATAATACAGGGAACAGTGCAAATGTACATTTCAGTTTCTTGAAATCCAGAAATCTGGTAATAAATTAGCATGTTCACTGTGATATGTTACATTGCATCCTATTTTATCCCTGAAAGCAGTTCCACATGACCATCTGGTTTGTTGCTTGAGATGGAAAACTGTTTGTCGTGACAGTCACTTCCATTTCCCTCATGGTGTCATAGTTGCTAGGTTTGACATATCAGGAAGAGAGGCTAGGCATTTCTGGCAAAAATTAAACAAAAACTGTCATTACAACACAATTTATGTTCTCTTACATTTGTAACATTTCTGTGACTAAAGACCAGTTATTTTGCATGTACAGTGTAGTGTACAGAACGAGTTTCAAAAGAGATCAATTAGCATTACTTAAAACCTCTTACAAAAGGAAGAATGGTGAAGTTCAAGTGTTGAACAAATAATAGAACATCTCTGGAAATAACAGGTACTTCAAAACAAAAAACAATACAACTACACAGAAGCATTACTTAAACAAAATAAAACACTATTGATCGAAAGAACTTTTCATTTCTTAAAATGAAAAAAAGAGGAGAGCATTCAGTATTTCTGTTGCAAAATAAATTAATTTATAAAACATGCCTATGCACTTAACTCAAGAATTGTACGTAAGCTTTAAGGATGACATGAATGATGTAATATTTACACAGCTTCTCAATCAAATCACGAGAAGAACACGGCATTTCACCTTTCTTTACGTGTAACTTATAATGATTGCCAATGCTGTGTCTTCTCATGCATGAGTGCCTTAGTATTATAGACCACCATGCTAAATCGAATGCATCGTACGCTTTAGTTTAAAGTACTGTTTGACATCACTTCTACATGTGGCTACTGTATGCCGGTCTCAATAAAAAAAATATGTACAGACTTACTCGCTTGTGTGGTCGTTTTTAACTCCAGTGAAGCGACTTGAGTGTCACAACTTAAACCCACGCGGTCGCACCGCCATTTTGACCGCCTGTTCACCCTTTTCACTCCAACGCTCGCACATGCGCAGACGTTTGACCGCTGTGTTCTCAGCTCATGTGTTCTCGTGAAAGGAGTCGATGAATGAAAGAAATGTATAAAAGACGAAATGTAGCAGTGATCGTCGCACAAGTTAAGTGGACAACCTATGCAGGAGACTATTGCTTTAATTGTCCATTAAAGTGCGATGATCACTTCAATCTACATTTTGTATATAACCCGAACTTCAAAAATATACGCCGTTTCTTTTATTTAAATAGACATAGCTAGAAAAAAAAAGAGGCAAAAAATATCTATTTAAATACAAATTTTCGTTATTACAATTACGTTAATTTCGCTATCATTCCCATCTGTTCAAGATGTAAATTGAGTAGCAACCATCTTGGAATTCAACCAGACGGGTACAAACTGTATAGAAGAGAAAAATGAAAGTTTATCGTCAAATGTTTACGTCCACCACTTATCCTGAAATTTCACGGATCGTTCTAAGAAGCTGAACTGGCAGAGAAATATTCCAGAATATAAAACGCTTGTTGATTGCTTGCACAACCATGCATTTGATCATTGTTACCTGACGAGAAGTCCACATTGGGAACAAATATTACACTTGAGGTCTTGAGGAACTGGCCCAGGATCATATTCAAGACAAATGCACAGTTCTTTTTTCCGGTGGGGATTACGCTGGTAAATATTTCTTTTTGCGCGTTAAACATAAAACATCTCGCTTAAATTTCGGCAATATCCCGTTGAATTCTGTTGTTCGATCTCTCTTTAAAGTGAACAAAAATCAATACAAAAAGTGTGGGGCTTTTTCCTCAAGTCAAGCACCAATTATAAAGTGACACATGTCGAAGAACTTAAAATGTGTAAATATATAAAAAGAAATGCAAAAAAGGGATTGTCAGGCACACGACTATTCATCACGTATCGATTCTGCCTGGCTTCGCGGGCAAGATAGAAACATTCCCGACGATGCACCCGTTCACGGAAGCAATCAAATGGCACCATTTTCGTAAGTTTTGGGTTGCTCTGGCTCTCGCCGACGTTGACCTTGTCTAGTAGCTCCCTAGAGGGACAGCCAATTGTCCTTGTCTAGTAGCACCATAATCATGCCACAAAGGTTGCTAGTCTACTGCTGTTTTTTTTTTTTTTTTTTACCTTTTACAACTAACTAAAAAAAGAGGCAGAAAATATCTATTTAAATATAATATTTCGTTATTACAATTACTTGAATTTCGCTATCATTCCGTCCCATTTGTTCAGAATGTAAATTGGGTAGCAACCATCTTGGAATTCAACCGGACGGGTATAAACAGTGTAGAAGAGAAAAATGAAAGTTTATCGTTAAATGTTTACGTCCACCACTTATCCTGAAATTTCACGGATCGTTGTAAGGGCCTCTTTACACGAGCCCGGGTTGCTTTTTACCCCGGGTTAAATCACCGCTGCGGGTAACCCTTTTGCAGTCAAATGTTTGTAAGCGTTTACATGAAAAGAGTAGTCAAACCGGGTCAGTCCCCGTTGAAGGGTAACCCTTCTCAAGACTCAGTTTGACCGGGCTAGAAAGGTTGAAATTTCTTTAATTTCTTCATGTAAACACTGGCGTACCTGACCCGGGATTGTTTGAACATCACTTTTTTTGCGGTTCAGCAAAAAGAGTTCCCGATCACTATCGTATTTATTGGTCGCGCACGCCATTATCTTTGTTTTGTGACTATTTACCTTTGCAAGAATAGAAGCTATAATCTTTAACCGCTGACCGGTTGGCTCAATTGGTTGAGCATTGGACTGGGATCAAAACTCTGACCGGATCAACACCGAGGGTCTTTAAATAACTGAGCAGAAGAGAAAGTGCTTCATTTGAAATAACATTTGGATACTGCCTTAAGTTTGTAATGACAGAGACACTCTAGTCTTCTTAGATAAGGACGATAAAACGTAGCCCCCTCTCACATCACTTGTGCAGGATGTTAACAAATCCTGCCTACAGTTCGACAAGAACTGTGTGGTTGTCTCTCACTCACTATTTGATTTCAGTTAAGATTTTAAACTGTACGGCTGCCCTTTGCGCCAAAACAAAAGCAGTCTGGCAAAGTCCCCCACAAAGTGTTGTTAGCAGAAAAGGTATCAAGAGATTTGCTAACCCAAATACTAATTGAATTAAGAATATGAAACACTGAAAACTATATCAGATTTGATGCCCCCAAATAACATTCTAACAACTGGCATTTTTTGATCGCGCATTCAAGCGTCCTCTTCTCAAGTTCGTTTGCTACAAAAAAAGTGCAAAATGATCTCAGCTATTTCGGATTTCTCAACTACCGCTAATTTTCTCTTTTATCAATAATTAAGACACCGTTGCTTAAACATTTTAAAGTTCTAATCTTTGACTCGCAGTTTCCCCAAGCTCGTTTCTCCTCACCTTAAAGTTTCTTTCTCGTTTTTTCCAGTTACCTAATACCAGGCAAAGAAACAAAAATTTGCTTGAAATTCTTCTTTTTCTGCGATGCAAAATCCAATACTCATTCCCAACTTGAAGTTTCTGACTTATTAAGTATTGAACAATTATTCACCGAGCCTGAGGTGAATAACTGTTTTAGTATAATTTCATAGGTGATTATTTAAAAAATATGCATTTTCTTTAAGACTATTAATTTCTTCGTCCGTCACCTCGACAAAACGGCTTGCGGGCATTTTGAAAAAACCGATTGGTGGTTATGGCGCAATAATTACGTCAAGTGCACCAATCAGCGCAAAGAATTTTCAATAATCACTTATGCTTACTGCCCAATCTAGATGAGCTTATTCAGTCCCCAAGACTGCAGCAAAGAATGGACATTAGCAGATCCAGTTCAAAATAATGCAAATTATCTGACAGGATATATTTTTAAACGCTAGGAAATTAATCTTTTGTGCAACGTTTTAGTTTATAATTATTAACTTGGATCAATGTAATTTTTACAATTGTAAGCTCAATGCCGGGTAATAACTTGTTCTCGGCACGTTTGAATCTTGTAACGTGTAAAGTATTAAAAGTACACCAAGCAATTTGTTTATTACGAATGGTTTCCAAGGGCGTAGCTAGGGGGAGTCCTGGGTTGCCCGTGACCCCCCCTTTTGTAAGTCGTTTTTTACTCAAACAACCTACAATATTCAGGTTGCGAAAACGCGAGTACCCTCTGTTTGACACAGTGTGACCCCCCGTTTGAAAAATCCTGGCTACGCCCATGGTTTCAGCGATAGCTTTACAAGTTCAGTAGAACAAGTTTTAGCGTCATTTGGGCTACGATATTGATAGCGTCACCTTTTGAATAAGCCCTTGCCGAGACCATTTCTTTTAGTTTCTTCTCATGATTGTTATGTTCATATTGGTTAGAAGAAAACCCATCGAGATCAGAGATTTGCCCTCAAAGCGCTGAGTTAAATCCTCTTTAGGATCATGTTTACTGACTGAATTAAAAGAAACAAAACACTTTCGAATACCCCCAAAATAATATCCCAACAAAGATTTTATCTTCTATTTTTCTTGTCGTGCACTCAAGCGTGCTCTTCTCGACATTTCCTGCAGTCCCGCTCAGGGCAAAAACCAATTTTTCGGATGGGTGTGTCGAAAGGTAAAATGAAGGGTATGTGTTTGTCTCTGTAACATAGTCTATACCTTTCATTTGCCTCGAAATTTCTCACTTTCAAAAGCGTCAAACGATCTTAGCGGATTTCTCACAGCTGACTACTGTAAAATTTCTTCATCAATATTAAAAAAAGCATTGATTAAACGTTTTAACTTTCTAACCTTTGACTCACAGCTTTCCCCGGCAAAATTCGTCTCACATCACCCTAACGAGTTTCTTTCTCTTTTTGCCAGTTTAAATTGCTAAGTTTATATCAAAGGAACAAAACTTGAAATTGGGTAAAATTCTTTTTTGTCTGCGATGCAACATCGAATGTGAATTCCAAAGTTTCTGACGTTTGAGGTATTGCATAATCTAGGGTTTTTGTTCTCAGGCTTGTCTTGACAAAGTAAGCTTAAACCTCAACGATTTTGTTTATAAAATCACTAACTTGGAGAAAAGCCACACAAGACGAGAAAGTGGGTCAATAACACCTAAAAAAATTTCATATCGACATGCTCTAAATGTAGAAAATTACCTTGAGAAAACTTCAAACAATGTGATTAGAAAAGTAAAAAACTGGTTTTCCTGACGTTCTTAGTTGCAACACTACTTTTCAATATGTTTGGGTTTCAGACATTAAAACCATGAAACAACATAATACGCGTCACCATGCATTCGGGGAAAAAGTAGCGCAACAAAAATTTATCGATGTCGGGTAAATAAAGAGTAAAGCATTATCTAAACGGTTTTGATAGCACAAGCACCAAGAACTTAGGATGGGAACAAGAAAAAAAAAGGGGAACAGTAGAAGACTTCAATTAAACACTGGATCATCAAACTCTCCCAACACCTCTCTAGGTGTGAACATGTTGTGTTCCCCTCCCCCGGGAACTTTGAGTGATGACTTGTCGCAGACCCAGTTGTTTTAAGGTTCATTTCCACCATGTTTTTCTTTTAATTCATACATAATACTCAGAGGGAACGCTGTCAGAGAGAGCGATAATTCCAAGGAGAGAGATGAAAGTTAATTGCTCCGTGACATGAGCTGCTACTCAATTCAATTGTGATTCCTTTATCGTTTACACCTTTATTTGCGTATGATTTGTTTTACATTGTCATCGTCAAATGAAGTGAGCTTTGTGAACTACACCGTGTTTTAAGTGTTTATACTTTCCTTGCCTTGTGCATGTTTGTACTAATTAATATTAAGAGTCTGGAGAATCACAATTATTTTTGGATCAAAAAGTGATTTGTCTGTATTCAGTCAGCCATTACTTTATACCCATAAACTGAGCAAGAAAACAAGAGTGCTATTTTACGCCTGTGGGGGAGGTACTTCTTCTACATAAATCCTGGACACTGAATTCCAGCCTGTGTACGCATCGACGTTTCCATAGCCAGCGCAATTACCGACCCAGAATCCCACGCCCCGATGGTGGACGTTTTCACAGACTCCTATTTGCCGCACATGGTGCAAATCCTTCCTGCCTAGATTCCCGTGTATCATGTACACGATTCCATCAATGGCTGCTGGATTTGAGCACTCTGAGCCATTGCTGGATTTGAGCACTATAAGCTCAATATATAGTTAATGATAATGATCTAGAACTGGTCAATTTGGCTTGCTTGACTAATGAAGTCCCTTGGGTACAAAACAGCTAGGAGTCAATCAAATTACCTGATTGAGCGTCGCGATCTACAACATAAGTGACCACATCGTTAGATTAACGAGATTTATACCCTTGGCACAGTTGTTTTTAGTGACGCCCGTTCTGACAAATCCGTGACTATTTACCTTGATCAAGCCATTATCCTTGCCATCATTCAGGTTCTTAAAAACGCAATGCTTCCAGGATCCATATGGTGACGTCTGTTGAGGAGTGCACTAAATTGAGACAGTTAAGAGGGATTGTGTTCCTCTATTTCACTTTTATTTTCGCAATCATTAACTTTGTAGGTCAAACTCTAAATCCTCATGCAACATCATGGTACCCTCGTTACACAATTTAAAACTCAATTTGCCCCTTATCGGTGTTTTCAGACGTTTTAGAATAAGGAGCAACCCGAGGAATCTTGACATTGCCTCTTTGCTCTCAGTTCAATTATAATTCCAGCTTAACTGATAAGGAGTTGAGCGTCAGAAAACTTTTCCGAATGACTACAAATTTCTCAGAAATAACATGAATTAACAAAGTAATTGCTTATTCGGAAAACTGAAAGTTTTCGAAGGGTTTATACTGACAAGGCTTACAAGATAACACCCATGTAATCATCGAAAGTAAGTCCTGTTGGGCTGGGTTAATATTAGGTTGGATGACCCACAAGGAATACGCGGTGTGGTGGTCTCGAGGGGAGCAGGGGTGGCGTATTTCATAAGTGGGCCGAGTTCGTGCTAGTTCTCTAAACTGCTTCGAGGATGTTTTCCTCCGTCACTAAGAATCAGCGTGTCGGGAACTCATCAAGGGGAGCCTCTGTCTGCCATACTTGGCCAAGGAGTCAACT
>NC_090876.1:21737871-21755371 GCF_036669935.1 Montipora foliosa
AATCTCCGGAAAATGACCAGCGAAATAAAACGTGGATGGATTCCTCAAACCTGTAAACTTGACTGCTATATTGTCTGTTCGGATCTGTCATTTCACCAAGGAGAACTTCAAGCGGGATCTTCAGGCATATGAATATTGGTGGAAGTAGCGAAAACGAAGACTCCGAAAACGAAGACCGAGGACCGGAGACCCCGAAAGCGAAGACCTCGAAAACAAAGGCCTCGCAAACGAAGACCTCGAAAACGAAGACCTCGAATACAAAGACCTCGAAAATGAAGATCTTGAACTTCGGTCTTCTGGTCTTCGTTTTCAAGACTACCGAATATTGGTCTTGGTGACATTCACTTCATACTGAAATATCAGTCAACCAGTCCAAAAATATCATTATATCGGAGCCAAAAAACTGAATAAAGCGCTTTTCCAGGCAGTAAAATAAACTTTAATTGAGATGTAGTTAAATTTTGTTAGCTTTATAGAAACTACTGAAACGATTTACTCTCACCATTCAATGGAATTAAATATATAACGGATACTTTTGAAAATGTATGGTGCAGCATGCGAGTTGCTTGACAATGTTTATTATCATCGTGTGTGTTTTTTTAAATTTTAACTTCGATGGCCGAAGAACAAGAGTCTCTATGATACAGTGTTAAATTATTTTGTTTCGACTGGCTGTGTGCCACTTGTCAGTTCAGAATTTGGTGATTTGTAGCCGCATGTTCCTCTCCAATCAGTGAACCTGACGTCAGTCCACCTGCTCCAGAGTGCAATGTCATTTGTAATTGAGCTGAAAGCCCTCTCTTCGCTTACCAATCAGATTTCTAGTTTCCTGTGGCTTATGCGTTTCTCATTAATACTGCGCAAACAGATGCAGTGAAAACTGATGACAGAGTAAAGAAAACAAATAAAAAATACACATTATCGCGAAGACCTTTTTCGTTGAAATTTCAAGGTTTTGACTGCGGATCTCTTATCTCTTCCAACAACGAACTTGGGAGGTGGAATACCAGTAGGTGAATTTTATCTTTCGTAATTGTTGCTTTATTGAAACGGTTTTGCACCGGAAACTGGTCAAGCACTGAGAACTAAAAACGTTTCTGAGAAATAAAGCAACGTAAAAACACATCACAATACGAGACCTCAAACAGAGTCGCACCCGGGTCACTCACACGTCAAGCCATAGACATGACCACTGAGCCGTGAGGCCAGTTGCCAGGTAACTGAGTTTTTAAGGTATGATTAACAATTATTCCACAAGGGCGCGTTGGAGATTGAGATTGAGAGCCAACAAGGCGCGTAGCGCATTCCTTGACCATATTAGGTACAGCAGGTATATGAACTGATAGCCTGTGTCCAGCGAGCCAATGAAAATGCTGGAAATCTGATATCCGTGGTTCAGTTTTTAATAAATCATTTTACTATTGCTATTTTTTGAATGCTAACCACAGAGTTACCGAAGCGCTTTTCAGCCTAACCCTGAGTGTCTTTTAGGCTAACAGCGGGAATGCTAGTTTAGGCTAACCAGAGTGCTTTTTAGGCCCAATCCATGAAAAAGTTTTGACTGCCGGTCATTTAGTGTTTTTAACACCTTGACCGGTTACCGGTCATATAGCTCACATCGATTAAACGAACACTAAAAAGTAACTCTAACCTATGTTCTTCAGTTCAAAGTGATTGCATTTCAATGGCCGCCCATTAAATGAAAAGACGTAAGAGTCAAATGGTGACGATCAAAAGACGTTTCTGTTAATCTCCGTCTGGAGCTCATCTAGGGGAGGCTCTATCTCCTCTACTTCCTTGAATCACCCTTTCCTCAATAAATATCACACTTCCCTTGACGCTGATATAGCTTTGTTTTGATTGGGTTTTACAACAGTGGGCGTGCTGAATCTCCCAAGGGAGACGTTCTATAAATAAAACTACTAGAGAAAGGGTTGACTGCTAGGCCAAGTATCTAATCGAGGCTTCCTTCATGAGCTCCTGTATCGGAACAGATAGAAAATTACCCGTTAAAATAAAAGGAAATATTTCTGTGTGGTGTCCAATTTTCAAACAAGCGCCGCACTTAATACGCGAAAATTAAATATTCGCCGCGGCGCTTATTGGAGTAAATACGGTATACCTCTTCAAGCTTAGATACGCCCCCTAAAATTCACGAGAATTATAGGAACGCTTCGTTTCCCCTAAATCGACGACCACGTGAAAAAAGCAGTTGATATCATGTGAACAGACCTTTTAGAATATCGAATAACGAAGTAAAATTTTAAGGGCATCAGGATAAGTTATTCTGTGCGCTAAAATAGGTCAGCACGGGGTGGCGCGTTGTTAAAAACAACACTTCCTTTCGGATTTTAAAGTGCTCTAAGCTTAGTAGGTTATTTTAATTTTCGCTTGCGCTTAATGCAAAAAAAAATTAAAGTAGGCTAGAACATACAGGTATAAACGTGGCGAAACGAAGGAAAAGCTTACTCACAATTGCAGCGGATGGTTTAAAATACGTTAGTTCCCGGGTTTTTGAGGGATTACTTGATTGGAACCTGCCACATTCCTATTACAGTTGCTATCATTTGCATGCATTTGAATACATGAATTGCCAATAATACACCTTGATAACATTAAAGGACAGCGTTACGGTTTTCGAATCGAAAACATCAGGCTGATATTTTCAAGTTTGGAAAGGTGCGTACCATATGAAGGCCTCTGTCGCATGCAGAATTTTAAACACTCAGCGCATTCATTTAAAAGCAATGTAAGAGCTAGTAAAAATACAAAATTATTTATAAGAGAACAATATATAGAAGTAAAAGAAAACGTAAAAATTATTCGAAATACCTTTGCTAAGGAAAAAATGTAAACAATTCAGTCTGGCCACGCTTGGCCGCCATCTTTGTGACACAGCCAACGTAAAAGCGGGACACACTTTTCTTACGACGATAACCCTGAAACTAGCTAGCAGAAAGCGTTTTGGTCGCGAATAATCGCAAAAACACGCAAGATGAATAAACGTAGCCGGCTTCTATTGAGGCTCTGGGTATATCTCCTCGTGCTTCGATACGCCCACTACAATTTTCCGGAATCGACGGCCACCTACACAAACAGTTGACACCCCGTGAATTCTCAGAATATCGAATACCTTCATCACACTTCCGCTCGCTAGAGTTGAACTAAAAAGTGAATATTAAGCGAGACATCGATTTTCCGATTTCAATCCTTCAAAAACAATTTGAGTGGTTAGACAACTTGATCTACCACAATTTGCTACAGTTTTTCTGCTAGCCATATACAGTGCGCGTATATTAAGCTCAGTTCAAAAAACCCGCAACCTTAGTAAGATGTGACAGTATTCCGATAAAAACATGGCCATCGTAATCAGATGAATGGTAAGCCGTAGAAGCTGTGTATTTAAAAGTAATAGAAGGCCTTACAGAAATTATAAGCTTAAATAAGATTTGTTTTGGTTCTCCGCTCGTAATATTTACACTGCCTCGTAAGGTACAAAACAGTTGTCATACGCAAAATATCTTGAATTCAAATCTCAGAAAATCGCTGTCATCTCTATAACCTTGATGACTATAAACATCTCGACGGATACATCGCTAAGGATGCGAGTTGCATGCATAAAGATGTTAATACGCTTCGACGTTTTTTATGAACAAGCACTTTCCGAGCGTGAAAGGAAGTGAATCATCTCTCAAACCTATTTCAGATTGTCCGAGTTGACGGTCTTCACACTCTTCAAGCGTGCTTCCACCAAGTTAGGCTTAGCAGCCCATGCACGAGTGAAAGCACCTTTTTGACATCAAATTAGGATTCATAAAGTGAGTTTACAGGTGATCGATCACGACTAATCTTGACTATAAATTTCGATGAAACTAGCAATTTTATCAGTCATGCGATGCATTAACTCAGGGCGCGTTCGATTGAACGTATTCCGGAATAGGAATACATGGAATAGAAGTTAGAAATCCTTCGTTTTTGCGTAGATTCATATTAACATTGTCAAAAATCTGCTAAAATGCTATTTTAAATACAGCTTTATTATCCTTGTTGCTGCAAAACGCCACACAAGGTGTTTTAAATCATCACTCCGTGTATTCTTATTCCGGAATGGCGTCAATCGAACGCGCCCTAAAAGATATGGCACAATGTTCTTGAACGAAGCGGGCGAATAAAATTTTAAAGAACTAATGAACTCACTTACCAAAACCACTGAATTTGGATGAGCTCACTGTTGATGTATATATTTTAAGCGACGAAACGCCCTCTAAATTCAAGGTTATTAAACCGTTCACTTCTCCAGGAATCGACGACCACGTGAACAAACAGCGACATCACGTGAAAAGGTTTACCCTGAATAATCGAACACCTGTGTCACTCTTCCTCTCCATAGACTTTGAAAATTGATTGAATCTACCTTTCGATTTAAATCCTCCAAAATTATTTGATTGCTTCGATTGTTATCTTTACCACATTTAGCTATATATTCTTTTGTTTCGTTTCCTCACAAACGAAACGTACCGGTATCTCTTTTGGCTTCAGGGAGAACTGTAATCTACAACTTTCGAGCACCTGAACCTTAATTATCGCAAATCATTAGCCTGCGACTACACTCAGCTAACTCGCTCGTAACGGTTTGAGTGTTTAGTGAGTAGTGTAATATTGCTGAACATTTCTTCTGTTTCTTGAGTCTTTTCTTTGAGCCTTTCTGGAGTAACTCTTCAAGAGTTACTTTTACAGACAACATAGAAAACTTAAATCGCGCCTTATCTCTAGACATTACCCTAAGAAAATGGTGAAACAGATACTCTCAGAATTTAACTATGCGGATCGAAAACCAGCTTTAACACAGAAACAGAGAACGCACAAGAAGCTTTTACCGTTCGTGGCGCAATTTCAACCGCATTACAATGTTTGAAAAAACACACTAACTGACAAATGGCATTTAATACAAGAACAACCATTACTCAAAGAGACATTCAAGGAACCTCCCTTGATTTCTTGTAGAAAAGGAAAATCTCTTAAAGATATCCTTGTTAAAGCAAAACTATAAAGGCCGTGAATATCACAATGGGCACACAGCAGGAGTTGCTTTCGTCTGTCCACCCATTTTAATCACCAACAGAAGACTACAACTAAGTGTATGAATTGTAAAGATAGTGGTTTTAAAACATATTCCATCAGATAGGATCGAAAGGAAACGATCATAAATTGGGATGTTTTCCTGCGAGGTCCACCACCTTTGGCCAAGCACTATTATCCCGTGAAAGTACTCTTTTTGGATATGTCTTTTACTTAGTTTATTATTTTTTCCACAAAAAGTGACCCCTGTTTCCCCCCCCCCGCCTCCCCCACCCGCTCGGCCCCTCCCCCTGCGCGGTGCCTGAGTAAGTAAATTACTACAATGCCAAGAAGACATAATGCACAGCTTGCAAGCGTGCCCCCTCTCAAAGCTTCCTGGGATTCTGGAATACGAACTAATACATGCTAGGGCTGGATTATTTGACCTGCTATTATACACGCAGAAACACAGATATAATCTGTGCAAAAATTGGCGTCCTCTAAGGACGTGTCAGTACCCCCTCCATTCAGGAGCCTGAAAAAAGCTCATGTCATCATTGTCTATAACGCAATTTCTCATTTAATAAAAACATTTCCGACTGTAAAAAAGGAATTCAAAACAATTCTTCAATATTATTGAAAAAAACTATGATTTTAACAAAAAGTAAGACCGAATTTTAATGCAGCGAAACTATTCCAAGAGGTGTTTAATTTAATTTTAAATTCTGTGTCACAATTAAACGCCTCATCAAAAAATCGCAAACCTAGTAGATTTTGTCCCAAACATTGATATTTTTTTTGTCTTCATTAGTAATCTCGCCTTGTCACTAGGGTACATTAAACTACGCACCAGAAATAAAACTAAACAAGGCACTCACCTGACCCAACAGGAATCAGTGTTCCAAAAATAGATTGTATAGTCTTGGACATCTGCATGTTCACGACATTTCTGTTATTTAGCTTTTTCCTGGCTCCGGAATGAAGGGGGTATTGACACGTCCTCAGAAGACGCCAATTTCGGCCCAGATCATATCTGTGTTTCGGACAAACAAACATTTCTTCCTGCCTGTGTAATGGCACGTCAAATAATCCTGCTCTGGTGATGCGTTATGTCTTCTTGACATTTGTATAATTTGCATACTACGTGGGTTGAAGCCCGAAAATCACCGGAACTGGATTTGCCTAGTTGGCAAGTTAAAGATCTGGAAGTGCTGTCTCCGTATTTCCGTCATATCTATTATATTTTGGGAAATTCATGGTCATCGAAATTGTCTCCTTCACAAAAATATCTAAAGACATTCGGAAACACAGTTGATGACAAAGAAATACTTGCAGCTAAATAGGGAGGTACTGTTCGAAACCCTAATCAGTATGCCAGTTGAGGATCTGAAAGTGCTGTCTCCGTGTATCCGACATATCCGCCACGCTTTAAGAAATTAATTGATTTCTAAATCATCCTCGCAATAAAAAAATAATAATAATAATAAAGATAAGAAGGAAACACCGGAGATGGCAGAGACGCACTTACAGTAACATACTGGAGTAATAATAACAAACAGTAATCAGTATGCCATTGAAAGATCTGGAAGTGCCCTCTCCGTGTATCCGTCATATCCACCATGCTTTAAAAAAATCATGCAACTCCAACTTGTTCCCGTCAATAAAATATCTGAAACAAGACGGAAACCACGGAGATGGCGGAGATACACTAACAGTTAAATAAAGGGGTAATAATAACAGACAGCAATCAGTATGCCATTGAAAGATCTGGAAGTGCTGTCTCCGTGTATCCGTTATATCCACCATACTTTAAAAAACTCATGCAACTTTAACTTGTTCCCGTCAATAAAATATCTGAAACAAGACGGAAACCACGGAGATGACGGAGACACACTTACAGTTAAAATGGAATAAATCAAAACACTACTACTACTGCTACTACTACTACTACTGCTACTACTACTACTACTACTACTACTACTACTACTACTACTACTATTACTACTACTACTACTACTACTACTGCTACTGCTACTACTACCTACTACTAATACTACTACTGCTACTACTACTAATACTACTACTACTACTACTACTACTACTACTACTACTACTACTACTACTACTACTACTACTACTACTACTAAAAAAAAATAAAAATAATAATAATAATAATAATAATTATTATTATTATTATTAGTAGTAGTAGTAGTGTTTTGATTTATTCCATTTTAACTGTAAGTGTATCTCCGTCATCTCCATGGTTTCCGTCTTGTTTCAGATATTTTATTGACGGGAACAATTTAAAGTTGCATGAGTTTTTTAAAGTATGGTGGATTTCACGGATACACGGAGACAGCACTTCCAGATCTCTCAAATGGCATACTGATTACTGTCTGTTATTATTACTCCCGTATGTGACTGTAAGTGTTTCTCCGCCATCTCCGTGGTTTCCGTCTTGTTTTAGATATTTTATTGACGGGAACAAGTTGGAGTTGCATGATTTTTTTAAAGTATGGTGGATATGACGGATACACGGAGACAGCACTTGCAGATCCTCAACTGGCATAATGATTAGGGTGTTTGAAAAGTACCTCCGTTTTTTATTTTATCTTATGTTTTTGCCTTGTTTTTCAGTTTCCTGTCCGTTTAGATTTCTTTCAATTACAGGAACGATCTTGCTCTTCATCTTCTGTTGTATGAAACGGGTTTGAACTGTAACCGAAATTGCTGACATGTTTTCCGAGTAGATTTCACAGTCAACCTGTTAAGATTCTACAGTTAAAACAATTTTTAGGGAGGGGGTAGCTTAGCAGGGCCAGCCATCACTTAACGTTACCTCCTGGGCTTGCAGTTGGCCAGGTCACGTGGCAAGCCACAGTATCAAACTCAATTTCCCTAGATGAGATGATCACCGACTTCTGACTATTACTAGTGGCTCCAACTCTACCTCTATTGTCTAGTTTTTAAAATCACCACCCCTTCAAGCTGGCTTTCATGCAACTTCAACCTTGTATCTAAGTACTGGCCAGATATTAGTACCCGCCCCCCCTCCCCCCCCTTCCCCCTGATCTTGCAGCATATGGTTGTTTTCAAATAAAATAGCGTTGATATGCTAATCGCCTCAAAGGCTTTTGTTTAAGTAGCTGAGCAATAAAAAAATATCAACATCAAAAAAAACAATTACGTTTTATTTAAAATTACGCGGACTGCAGCAGAGGATGAACTGTAATGGGACATTTCACTTGGTATACATGAGGGAAGGGACGTACGGGCATACGAGGTACATACGGTGACCATTGCCAAATTCTCTCCGACTCATGGGTTACCATATTTTCTTACCAATGGTGCTCCGCGTGCGCATCTTCGGCGTGCGGAGCTCCGCTATAATTGTCATTTCAGGGGATCTCAGCTGTTGCTTTAGCCAGATATGGTTTGTTCTTGTTTGTGATCTGATAATTTGGTTTTCAGTGGCGATATAGCAACAGCGGGGATCTAGATGCGGATCAAATTGAGTGTAATGAGACGTATCGTCATACTCAGCGCCTGTTGAAAGCGATTCGGTTCAGTGTCTGGTCATGATCATTCAAGTAAAGACATTATTCATTAAAACTAAACTGAGGTCTAGCTAAGTGGCAGATTTTGAAGAAGCTTTTTATAATATTTAATTTTTATTCATTCATATATCACTGGGTCCTGAATGGCATAGGATTATGATCTAGTTACCAGTTGAGCTGAGTTTGAGTTGAGTTTTTTGCCATTTTTGGCACTTCAAAGCTGGCAGTGATAATTTGCTGAAAATTTAGCTCAAGGCGCAATTGTTAGATCTAAAGCAACTTGGTATGAAAAGGGAGAAAAGAGTAATAACTATTTCTTAAATTTAGAGTCCCACAAAAAAAAGCTAAAAGTTCTGTGTGCAAGGTGTTTTATTCAAATGAGGACGGTATTTTAATTACTGATCCTAAAAAAATGTTGAAAGAGAGTGAGAGGTTTTACTCTGACCTTTATAAGACGGCCTCTCTAACACCCTCTGAGAATGTGCTAAACTTTTATCTAGAAAATCCAGAAATACCAAGGCTCACTGAAGTCGACGCTAAATTAAAGCTTGCGAAGGCAAATTAACGGCTGAAGAATGCCTTAAGAGTCTTCAATTATTTGAAAATAACAAGTCGCCAGGAGACAATGGCTTAACGGCAGAATTTTATAAGGTATTTTGGAATATTGTAGGTAATTTAATGGTGGAGAGTCTAAATTACTCTTATGATCATGGAGAAGCGAGCTATCATCACACTCATTGAAAAAAAAAGAAAAAGATAGGAGGGATACAGCTAACTGGAGACCAATATCGCTTATTAATGCTGATGTAAAAATTGGCTTAAAAGCCATTGCTAAAAGACTTGAGGGTGTTCTGCCCAGCATTATCCATCATAACCAATGTTCATATGTGAAAGATAGAACTGTTTGTGACGCTGTAAGATCTATCGAGGATATTTTGGATTACACGAAAAAATATCAAGTAGAAGGAAGACTGATCTCTATTGATCTCAAGAAAGCTTTTGACTCTGTAAGTAGAGATTTCCTGTTTGGAACTCTGTCTGCTTTTCATTTTAGACCTTTGTTTATACAATGGATTCACACATTTTACAACAATATATCAAGCTGTGTTTTGAATAACGGTTTTTCTACTGCCCCATTTGAAGTTCAGCGGGGGGTAAGGCAGGGAGATCCGCTATCCTCCTATCTATTCATTATTGTCTTGGAAATTTGGACTATTAGTATACGTAGCAACAAAAATGTTCAGGGTATTTTGGTGGATGGAGAAGAAATTAAATTGGAACTTTTCGCTGATGATTTGACCGCCTTTGTGTTAAACGATTATTCTTTATTGAAGTTCTTCGAGCTTCTAGAAAGTTTTGGAGCGTGTTTTGGAGAAGTCAGAAATTTTGTTACTTGGAGATTGCACTCACTCATCACTCGATCACAACCTTTTTAAAAGCATAAAGATAAAAACACATGTTAAAATTCTAGGGGTTTATTTCTCATACGACTATCGCATCAAACAAAAGTTGAACTTTGACAAATTGATTAAGGATATGGAGGTGGAGAGACCTCACTCTCATCGGCAGAATTCAAATTGTTAAGACATTCATTACTCCAATATTCTTATATCGTGCAAGTATGATCTGCTTAGATAAACACTTTGTGAACGAGGGCAATAAAATTATCTTTGATTTGGCTATTCTTGATCATGATTAATGACTTAGATACGCCGGCTGACATGTGGAAGTATGTCGATGACACTTCAATCTCAGAGACAGTTGGGAAGGATTGTGAGAGCAACCTCCAACGAGTAGTGGATGATCTCTCGCGACAGTCAAGTAGCGAGGGATTTCAGTTAAACGAAGCTAAATGCAAAGAGCTAAGGATCAGCTTTACGAACAACAACTCGACCTTTCATCCTATATTGCTTAACGGAAAGCCCCTAGAGGAGGTGACCAGTGCTAAATTGCTTGGCCTGAACATTAGCAGTGACCTAAAATGGAACATTCATGTATTAGAACTAGTGAAGAAGGCCTCCTGTCGGTTGTACTTCTTGAGACAACTCAAGAGATCACAGGTTATTCCTGAGGAGTTAATGCTTTTTTACATTACATGCATTCGTTCTATTCTTGAATATGCATGCCCCGTGTTCCATCGCGCCCTCCCGGGCTACCTTAGCGAGGACCTGGGCACACTCTTCACAAACTCCTTCCTCCCAAGAATCCAGCAAATTACTTTTTAAGGAGGAATCGGGACTTTGCCTTACCTTTGTGAAAGACGAATCGATGCAAAAATCTTTCATTTTTAGTCACGTTTTCTGCGCTTAGTAGTGGTTAATTAGTTAGTTATAGTAGCAATTTTCCTCTTTAACCTTTTTATTGTTATATTTTATATACTTTTTTTTTGTAATGTCTTTATTGCAATGTCTTTTTATTCTAATGTCTTTCGTAATTCAGCCTATGGCTGCAAGTTATTAAGACAATAAAGCATCTATCTATCTATCTATCTATCTCATTTGGAACGGAAAAGACAAAATCAAGCGTCTAGCGCTTATTAGTGATATCGAAGATGGCGGACTTAAAGCTCCACACATAGACTCCATTATTAAAACTCAGAGAATACTTTGGTGCAAACGACTCGCAAGTGAGCAAACCAGCAACCGGAAAACTATACTTCTGTCCTATTTAAAACCCGTTGGCGGTAAATTTATCTTATGTTGTGACTTTGATGTAAAAACCTTGCCCATCAAGCTTCCAACGTTTTATGAAGAATGCCTCAAATACTTCGCAGAGTGCTCTGTAGCAAACAAAGGTAGCGTACAAAACCCCACAGACACGGATCTTTCTAAAATAATTTTATGCAATAATAAAGCTATTTGTATTGATGGTAAGTCTGTATATAACAATAGTTTAGCAAATATAGGTATTCTTAGAATAGGGGACCTGATTTCTGAAGACAATAAGCTTATTACGAAATACAACCTACGAGAATTGAATATCTCTCCGTTGGACGCATTCAAACTTACATGTGTAATTGAAGCTCTTCCAATTGAATGGCGTAATTTCTTAAAAACGTGTAATCCCTCTGTTATTGAGCCCTTTAACTTCCAAAAACAGAGTCAGTTATATTTAAATGGTCAAAATGTCCTACTTAGCAAAGCTGTATCGAGGATCATTTATAACGTAATTCTAAATAGAAACATTACTCCACCTACAGCTCAACTCAAATACAATGCTCAAACTTCTCCACAGATGTTTCACTACGAATGTCCTCCTTTGCAAAATTGGTAAAATTTCATCCCCAGCTTGCTCTTTTTGCGGAGAAGCAGACGAATCTCTCGAGCATATCTTTGTAACGAGCCCTTACACCAAGGAAATCTGGGCAGAAGTTATAAAATGGATGGCCAGCCAGGACATTGAAATTGGACCTCTTTCTAAGAAGGACATAATGTTTGGTATAATGGAGTGTAAATATTTGTTTGTGAACCACATTTTGTTGATTGCGAAAAAATATATTTATTCCTGCAGATGTAATAAGACCAAACCATCTATTACAATATTAAACGCTAAGATTAAGATGATTTACCAACTTGAAATGATGGTTGCCAAATCTATTAATAAACTGCCCACCCACCTTAGAAAATGGGGCAATTATATTGAGAATTAATGTAATTACAATTTCGAAAAGTGCTCTTTGCTGTTATAATATAAATAAGAATATGTGAAATATCTTTAAAAATTAAAGGTCCCCCGTGCATCATGTGTGTATGTATCCGTAAGTATTTATGGTGAGTATGTGTAAGAAATTTTGAACATGAAATAAAAAATTGAAAATATAAATAATAATAATAATAATAATAATAATAATAATAATAATAATAATAATAATAATAATAATTTGCCGAACGCAGAACGCAGAGCGCCAAACGCCGAATGTTGGTTAGCGGTATATCATGTAAAACATGTGTTTTCGGGTTCGGTCGCTCTGCTCTAAATATGGCGGCCATTCCCCGCATTAATATGTCGGACAGGTAAGTCCTTTGCTCCCAGTTACTTCGCTTTACTGTAGTCTCTTGTGGAGTATAATAACACCTGCCATTCTTTCTTTTTCCTTTCAGCGGTAAATCACATGCAAACGATGACAGTCACTCAGTCGGATACAAATGGTAAACTCTTCATCTTTCTGATGAAATCTGAAAGTTCCTCTTCGCTACTTGCTTTGTTTAACAATTGTTTCTTTTGGTCTGTATGACCGGTATGATTACAGGGAAGAACCCGACACAACTGTAGTGTTTAGCGTTACACAGTGACTTGACACGCCTTACGTTATGTAGCCAAGCATGCTGAGAATAAAGAGATAGTCAGATGTACTTCCAACATGGCAAGTGTGCTGACTTAGTGTCGTCTTGTGTGATACACACCCTCATTTAAAACATTACGTGTACATTGGCGACGAGAATCGGCAAAAATCACTTCAAGATACTCATAACTGTCTGTGTGACCGGGTGTTTAATCTTTGAGATGGCTACAGCAAAATGGATCAAACGACTCGAAAAGCTCTTTGTTGCCGCTGCTATTAGTTATAAGAAGAGACAGCGAATTCTTTTACTATACTTGTCATCGACGCTCTTGTATTGGTTCCTCCTTCCAAGTTAAAGGTCTGTTTTGCAGTATCCATTCCTGGAGTTAGCATGCAATATCTCGTGCGAGGGTCTTTCGAAAGGGGCGCGAGACTGTGGTAAGCAAGGAAGCACTTTTTGCCCCACCTCTATCTTTTGCCCCATTCATTGCTTATGTAATTTACGAGTAATTAACTGTTTATCAGCAAGGAAGGAATGACTACTTTTTTTCCTGCCTGTTTGCTGATTACCAACAGTACCATGGTTAATCAATGCAATTGAAGATCAGTATTACTGAACGAAAATTGGACAACTACCATAAAAGCTCTATTAAGTCGCACTGGTTCCTGGGGCAAGATAGTTGGCAACATCCAGGAAACGAAAATGTGGCATTGTGAGGAACATAGTCCTGTTGGCTTTTTTCGCCGTTTTGACTTTCTGTGTTGAATCTGCCAAAGCGTCCAAGAAGTGATGTTTTTTAATTAAGTTCAAAACGTAGCCGCCAGAGTTGAATCCAAGGGTTCGAACTTGGTCGCACCATTCTTCAATATAACCGCGCTGTTTTTGTCTCCGATGGAGACAGAGATTGGAACGTGCTCCTTTTCGATTGTGAGTGTCGCTGTTGGTTCCTTCCGTTTATTGCTGTCTCCGAACGCTTCGAAATCGAAGATTATTGCGTGCGGGTAGCCTTTTGTGAAAGGCTTGGGAAGGAAGCGTCTTGACAGGAAGCCGGCATTGCATTCTCACATCTCCACAACTTCGTAACCAGCTGCGCAAAACTTTTCAGTGCGTGCGACGGTTTTGCTCAGTCGAACATTGGATGAATCCCCTTCTGCGTTGGGAAATGGCTCGTCTCGGTTCCTGGATCACATCTTAAGCAACCGTGGAATGCACAACCGTGATATTGGAACACAGTTTTGGAAATTGGCTCGAAACCGTCCACCGGCACTTAGTTGATCCACCACTCACCTCCGTGCCCGCACAAAGCGTGATGAATGTGGGTTTTGCGTTTGTGCGCCTCCTGCTCAATATTATTGCTGAGTTGGAAAAAATTGCTTTTGGAAAGAACGTTCGTTCGAAACAGGTTTGCGGCTTCTCTGGCGGTTTGGTTGAGCTTTCGATTTTGGTTTCTCCGTTTCTGCACCTTTCGTTTGCATGCCGTTGTAGGTGTGTTCTTTGTGTGAATCTTGTGTTACAAACTGCACAAACGTAAACGTGTGCAAGTTTGGAAATGTCCCGAATGAGAAAGGCGTGACCCTCGAATATCCCAATTGTCATTATTTTCTAAACGGACAGGAAACTGAAAAACAAGGCAAAAACATAAGATAAAATAAATAAAAAAGAATAAAATGAAAAAAAACAAACAGACAAACAAACAAAAACAACGGGAATAACGTGGAAATATTTACAGTTGGATATGGAAGTATAAAGTCAAAGACGCAAGAAAGCCTCGTCCTCGAAATTTTCCCCTGCTCTAAAACATCTCAAACAACTCGGAAACAAAGTTGATGACGAAGAAATACTTGCAGTTAAAAACGGAGGTACTTTTCAAACACCCTAATCATTATGCCAGTTGAGGATCTGGAAGTGCTGTCTCCGTGTATCCGTCATATCCACCATACTTTAAAAAAATCATGCAACTCCAACTTGTTCCCGTCAATAAAATATCTAAAACAAGACGGAAACCACGGAGATGGCGGAGAAACACTTACAGTCACATACCGGAGTAATAACAACAGACAGTAATCAGTATGCCATTTGAGAGATCTGGAAGTGCTGTCTCCGTGTATCCGTCAAATCCACCATACTTTAAAAAACTCATGCAACTTTAACTTGTTCCCGTCAATAAAATATCTGAAACAAGACGGAAACCACAGAGATGACGGAGATACACTTACAGTTAAAATGGAATAAATCAACACTACTACTACTGCTACTACTACTACTACTACTACTACTACTACTACTACTACTACTACTACTACTACTACTACTACTACTACTACTACTACTATTATATTATTATTATTATTATTATTATTATTATTATTATTATTATTATTATCATTATTATTATTTTTAGCAGTAGTAGTAGTAGTAGTAGTAGTAGTAGTAGTAGTAGTAGTAGTAGTAGTAGTAGTAGTAGCAGTAGCAGTAGCAGTAGCAGTAGCAGTAGCAGTAGCAGTAGCAGTAGTAGTAGTAGTAGTAGTAGTAGTAGTAGTAGTAGTAGTAGTAGTAGTAGTAGTAGTAGTAGTAGTAGTAGTAGTAGTAGTAGTAGTAGTAGTAGTAGTAGTAGTAGTAGTAGTAGTAGTAGTAGTAGTAGTGTTTGATTTATTCCATTTTAACTGTAAGTGTATATCCGTCATCTCCGGGTTTCCGTCTTGTTTCAGATATTTTATTGACGGGAACAAGTTGGAGTTGCATGATTTTTTTAAAGTATAGTGGATATAACGGATACACGGAGACAGCACTTCCAGATCTCTCAATGGCATACTGATTGCTGTCTGTTATTATTACTCCTTTATATAACTGTAAGTGTATCTCCGCCATCTCCGTGGTTTACGTCTTGTTTCAGACATTTCATTGACGGGAACAAGTTGGAGTTGCATGATTTTTTTTAAAGTATGGTGGATATGATGGATACACTAAGACAGCACTTCCAGATCTTTCAATGGCATACTGATTACTGCTGTTATTATTACTCTCCTATGTTACTGTAAGTGTTTCTCCGCCATCTCCGTGGTTTCCGTCTTGTTTCAGATATTTTATTGACGGAACAAGTTGGAGTTGCATGATTTTTTTAAAGCATGGTTGATATGACGGATACACGGAGAGGGCACTTCCAGATCTTTCAATGGCATACTGATTACTGTCTGTTATTATTACTCCCGTGTGTTACTGTAAGTGCATCTCTGCCATCTCCGGTGTTTCCTTGATATCTCTTTATTATTATTTTTTTTTATTCCGAGGATGATTTAGAAATCAATTAATTTCTTAAAGCGTGGCGGATATGACGGATACTCGGAGACAGCACTTTCAGATCCTCAACTGGCATACTGATTAGGGTTTTGAACAGTACCTCCCTATTTAGCTGCAAGTATTTCTTTGTCATCAACTATGTTTCCGAATGTCTTTAGATATCTTTGTGAAGAAGACAATTTTGAGGACCATGAATTTCCCAAAATATAATAGATATGACGGAAATACGGAGACAGCACTTCCAGATCTTTAACTGGTAACTGGTGGTTGGTGATAAAAATGGGGTGGACAGACGAAAGCAACTCCTGCTGTCTGCTCATTGTGATATTCACGGCCTTTATAGTTTTGCTTTAACAAGGATATCTTTATTAGATTTTTCTTTTCTACGAGAAATCAAGGGAGGTTCCTTGAATGTCTCTTTGAGTAATGGTTGTTCTTGTATTAAAATGCCATTTGTCAGTTAGTGTGTGTTTTTTCAAAACATTGTAATGCGGTTGAAATTTGCGCCACGAACGGTAAAAGCTTCTTGTGCGTTCTCTGTTTCTGTGTTAAAGCTGGTTTTCTATCCGCATAGTTAAATTCTGAGAGTATCTGTTTCACCAGTTTCTTAGGGTAATGTCTAGAGATAAAGCGCGATTTAAGTTTTCTATGTTGTCTATAAAAGTAACTCTTGAAGAGTTACTCCAGAAAGCTCAAAGAAAAGACTCAACAAACAGAAGAAAGGTTCAGCAATATTACAGTACTCACTAAACACTCACAAAGACAGAACAGACAAATTTTGTGTATTTTGTCACTAATCCCTTCCTATAAATGCTTGAATTGAGTTGAAAAGTGTATAAAGGATATCACTAGATTGAGTCAATAAAATATGTTAACTGCTGGAGAAAGCTTATGAATTAAATGGAATTATATGCGTTTTGCGTTAGTCTCCTCCCCTCACTTGAAAATGGGTATAAAAATGCTCCGCAAGCCCTGTTACTAAGTGGATCGAACCCCGAAAACCACCGCAACCGGATTTTTCTAGTTGGGAAAAAAGAGTTATTGCTTCAAGAGCTTTTGGGCACTGCGGGGCACTGGGAACGAGTATTTTAATCTTCGTTCCAAGGAACTAAACTGTCCTTGATTCGTGCCATTTCCACTGTAGTTTGTTTAAAAACATATTTTTTGGAAGTCCTAAAGATGTTTTTTGCATTATCTCAAAGGGGAATGTGCTTTTCAACCAGACAAAGCCAACATCGGACGTCACGCAATCTCCACGCTCGCTACAAATTTTATTAGAAACAAGATCGAGAAGTCGATAAAACT
>NC_090876.1:21767871-21770371 GCF_036669935.1 Montipora foliosa
ATTTGAAGACAGCGAACCATGTTGCGTGAAAGAGAGCGACAACCTCGTTCTTATTTGAAAAGCAAATTGTGAACACAAAAGTGCGTAAACTTTTTAAAGCGTTCATCTTGAAAGGAACAAGCGTAAACCGGCTCTTTTGTTCTCTTTATCTGGAGTAGTGCGATTCCTGTGTTAAAAACGATATGAATAAATAACTGCCCACAGGTTGACTGTGAAATCTACTCGGAAAACATGTCAGCAATTTCGGTTACAGTTCAAACCCGTTTCATACAATAGAAGATGAAGAGCAAGATCGTTCCTGTAAATGAAAGAAATCTAAACGGACAGGAAACTGAAAAACAAGGCAAAAACATACGATAAAATAAAATAAAAAGAAATAAAATGAGAAAAACAAACAGACAAACAAACAAAAACAACGGTAATAACGTGGAAATATTTACAGTTGGATATGGAAGTATAAAGTCAAAGACGCAAGAAAGCCTCGTCCTCGAAATTTTCCCCTGCTCTAAAACATCTCAAACAACTCGGAAACAAAGTTGATGACGAAGATATACTTGCAGTTAAAAACGGAGGTACTTTTTAAACACCCTAATCATTATGCCAGTTGAGGATCTGGAAGTGGTGTCTCCGTGTATCCGTCATATCCACCATACTTTAAAAAAATCATGCAACTCCAACTTGTTCCCGTTAATAAAATATCTAAAACAAGACGGAAACCACGGAGATGGCGGAGAAACACTTACGGTCACATACCGGAGTAATAATAACAGACAGTAATCAGTATGCCATTTGAGAGATCTGGAAGTGCTGTCTCCGTGTATCCGTCAAATCCACCATACTTTAAAAAACTCATGCAACTTTAACTTGTTCCCGACAATAAAATATCTGAAACAAGACGGAAACCACGGAGATAACGGAGATACACTTACAGTTAAAATGGAATAAATCAAAACACTACTACTACTACTACTACTACTACTACTACTACTACTACTACTACTACTAATATTATTATTATTATTATTATTATTATTATTATTATTATTATTATTATCATTATTATTATTTTTAGTAGTAGTAGTAGTAGTAGTAGCAGTAGCAGTAGCAGTAGCAGTAGCAGTAGCAGTAGCAGTAGTAGTAGTAGTAGTAGTAGTAGTAGTAGTAGTAGTAGTAGTAGTAGTAGTAGTAGTAGTAGTAGTAATAGCAGCAGTAGTAGTAGTAGTAGTAGTAGTAGTAGTAGTAGTAGTAGTAGTAGTAGTAGTAGTAGTAGTAGTAGTAGTAGGAGTAGTAGTGTTTTGATTTATTCCATTTTAACTGTAAGTGTATCTCCGTCATCTCCGTGGTTTCCGTCTTGTTTCAGATATTTTATTGACGGGAACAAGTTGGAGTTGCATGATTTTTTTAAAGTATGGTGGATATAACGGATACACGGAGACAGCACTTCCAGATCTCTCAATGGCATACTGATTGCTGTCTGTTATTATTACTCCTTTATATAACTGTAAGTGTATCTCCGCCATCTCCGTGGTTTACGTCTTGTTTCAGACATTTCATTGACGGGAACAAGTTGGAGTTGCATGATTTTTTTAAAGTATGGTGGTTATGATGGATACACTAAGACAGCACTTCCAGATCTTTCAATGGCATACTGATTACTGCTGTTATTATTACTCTCCTATGTTACTGTAAGTGTTTCTCCGCCATCTCCGTGGTTTCCGTCTTGTTTCAGATATTTTATTGACGGAACAAGTTGGAGTTGCATGATTTTTTTAAAGCATGGTTGATATGACGGATACACGGAGAGGGCACTTCCAGATCTTTCAATGGCATACTGATTACTGTGTGTTATTATTACTCCCTTGTGTTATTGTAAGTGCATCTCTGCCATCTCCGGTGTTTCCTTGTTATCTTTATTATTATTATTTTTTTATTCCGAGAATGATTTAGAAATCAATTAATTTCTTAAAGCGTGGCGGATATGACGGATACACGGAGACAGCACTTTTAGATCCTCAACTGGCATACTGATTAGGGTTTCGAACAGTACCTCCCTATTTAGCTGCAAGTATTTCTTCGTCATCAACTGTGTTTCCGAATGTCTTTAAATATCTTTGTGAAGGAGACAGTTTTGAGGACCATGAATTTCCCAAAATATAATAGATATTACGGAAATACGGAGACAGCACTTCCAGATCTTTAACTGGTAACTGGTGGTTGGTGATAAAAATGGGGTGGACAGACGAAAGCAACTCCTGCTGTCTGCTCATTGTGATATTCACGGCCTTTATAGTTTTGCTTTAACAAGGATATCTTTAATAGATTTTTCTTTTCTACGAGAAATCAAGGGAGGTTCCTTGAATGTCTCTTTGAGTAATGGTTGTTCTTGTATTAAATGCCATTTGTCAGTTAGTGTGTTTTTTCAAACATTGTAATGCGGTTGAAATTGCGCAACGAACGGTAAAAGCTTCTTGTGCGTTCTCTGTTTCTGTGTTAAAGCTGG
>NC_090876.1:21777871-21797871 GCF_036669935.1 Montipora foliosa
AAAAAAAGACGCGGAAATAACTCATTTTTCAGATATCTCTTGGAGTATAATAAGCTTGTCGGAAGACGAAATTCGGTTTTCCCATGCTCAAAAAATACGAGACAGCGGCAACCACGTTGGACATGTTCCTAGTAATCAACTTGCATTAGCTGCCTAGGCTTCAAGCTCAGAGAGAAGGCTGGGCACTTAAAAGAAAGAAGCTTGCTGACCGAAAAATCGTGAGCTAAATGTTATATTTTTCAACCCAAGTTGCCTTTTTGCGAAGTGACGTTCAAGAGTCATTACAATTCCAGTCGGAAAATGGGTGAAATTTCTTTGTTTTATTATTTTTATTATTTTTATTATCGGTTTTTTTTCCGTGTTGGATGGAACGTTAATTGGATAAACAAGACATTCGGTGAAAAATGAAAATTTTCTGGAATTCCAAAAGCGACGAGTAATGGACTTTGACAACAATCTTTCGCCCATCGAGCCGTAATCAAAGCGAGCTGTATTTCCAATATTTTACCAAGTGTGGTGTTATTTGTACAACACTGAAACTAATTCTTGTTAACCTTCAATGGCGTCGAAAGTCATTGTGACGTGAATGGCGTTTTAGTGGATCTTTAAACAAAATATACCCTTATGGAGCTGAAGAATCAACGTCAATTGGATAAACAAGACAGGCGGTGAAAAAGAAGTGCCTGGAATCTTTAAAGTGACGAGTAATGGCCTTCGACAACAATTGCATTTTCCGCGTTGGATATCAAGTGAGCTTTGTTTATTGTTATGTACAACACTGAAACCAATTGACAATTGGCAATTGGAATTGAACGCCTTGAATGCATCTGCGTTTACTGAAGTCGCAGTCAGCTGTCTGGCAATTTTACATTATTTTGTACTCAACTATGCACAGTCTTCAGGTAAAAAAATAATTGGAAATGTGACAGCGACGAATTATTTAAAAGAAAGCTTGTCTGTTTTGTGCTTCATTATTCACGGAAAAAGTTTTTCAGAAAAGGCTTTGTTCTGAAGTGTCAGAAATTTATTTAATTGCATCTTCTTTGTGACACGGATTGTGTTTCTTGTTATATTTATTTTGTGCTCAACTCTGAACAGTCTTCAGGTAAAAAAATAATTGGAAACGTGACAACAGAAAACGCAACTCAGTTGACAATATGGAATACAGTGCTGTGTAAATGCACTACCACTACCACACGTACGCAATGCGTGCCTATTTTTTCTAAAGATAACAGGATTTTTTTCTTTCTGACAAATGATTAATAGGCCGGTTGCCAGGTTTCTAACCTCAGAAAAATATCTGTTTCGTCCCTATAGTGTGAAATGCAGTTTATTTAGGAAGCCAACTATATTTCCAATGTATTGCTACGACTTACTAGTGCGACGATCGTTTACATTACTCATGCTTTTTGCGTGATATAGCTCCTTTAACACGAAAGTTTTTCAACAATATATCGCTTTAATCTAACCCAAAAACATTCAGATAGTAAAATTTATTCATATTTATTAACCATTTCCTTTGCTTTTGTGATTGTCAGCATTGTGATTTGCGAGAATCCGCAAATCTGTTTTCAGGACAGCCATTGTCTCGCTTAACATTCCTGAAAGTGGTTTGTTTGCAGACTTCGTTGAGCAAATTAAAAATACGCGTTTTCACGGGTAAGATGAAATGAAGGGAGAGTACGTGCCAATGCAATAATAAAAATAATAAAATAGCACGCCTGTCGTATTTCTGATTTGAATAACAGCAAGCGACTCTTCATCATGATTGCTCGATTGCAGTTGCCAACTCGCTCAAGCTACCTGGTTTGGTGGCTTAAATTTAATGATAATTCTATTGAAATTTGCCGACTCGCCTAACTTTCATCGAGTTGGGAAAGGAACTGTTTTCACGGAATTTTCGGTTGTCCCTTCGCTAAGCGATCTGAAAAACCGCTCGTGAAAACATGGCCATAGATGTTTAGATTTTCAAATACAAACTCTGATTTGACTGGCCGCTCAGCCTCACGTAAATAGTTCACCCTGAAGTCAAAATAGATACTTTTCTCAGGAACCCGACAAAGAAGGCTTCCTGACCCGACAGATGAAATGTATACATTCAGTTAAATATTACAACAAAGTTTAAAAACCAGAGACGGCAGTTTCTTGGCTAAACAGTACCGGTATGTTGTTTTACTCCGAAAACGGCAAACGATTAACATTCTTTTTTGTAGTTCATTCAGTTGACACAAGGTGATCACATGCACCTTTATGGTTGCCTCGCACGTGATAATTCCTTCCTTTTGACAGAATATCGTGATTATAGAAGTTAGAGACTGCAGCAATTGTAGTGTTTTGAGATCGATTTCCATTAATCTTTCGATGAAAATTTGTTTCAGACTTACATCTAAAAAAACTGTTAACTTACGGTACTTTTGGTGCAAACGTAAAGCCAAAAACGTTTTTGACCTGGCATCAGATTACACTGAAAAGAAGAAGAATTATGAAAAGGAAATAACTTCTTCAGTCCTTCCTAAGTGTGTGCAATAATCGTCCGCTACAGCGCGCCATGACCGCTGACCGCTTAATATAGGTGAGCTGACTAACAGACGTACCGTATTGACTGGAATAAGCGCCGCCCCAGAGTAAGCGCTGCGGTCCCAATGCGTCGCTTATTACAGGAGTTTCGTCAAATTAAACAACGCTGTGGCTACATGACCGGAAACTGGTCAAGCACTGAGAACTAAAAACGTTTCTGAGAAATAAAGCAACGTAAAAACACATCACAATACGAGACCTCAAACAGAGTCGCACCCGGGTCACCCACACGTCAAGCCATAGAAATGACCACTGAGCCGTGAGGCCAGTTGCCAGGTAACTGAGTTTTTAAGGTATGATTAACAATTATTCCACAAGGGCGCGTTGGAGATTGAGATTGAGAGCCAACAAGGCGCGTAGCGCATTCCTTGACCATATTAGGTACAGCAGGTATATGAACTGATAGCCTGTGTCCAGCGAGCCAATGAAAATGCTGGAAATCTGATATCCGTGGTTCAGTTTTTAATAAATCATTTTACTATTGCTATTTTTTGAATGCTAACCACAGAGTTACCGAAGCGCTTTTCAGGCTAACCCTGAGTGTCTTTTAGGCTAACAGCGGGAATGCTAGTTTAGGCTAACCAGAGTGCTTTTTAGGCCCAATCCATGAAAAAGTTTTGACTGCCGGTCATTTAGTGTTTTTAACACCTTGACCGGTTGCCGGTCATATAGCTCACATCGATTAAACGAACACTAAAAAGTAACTCTAACCTATGTTCTTCAGTTCAAAGTGATTGCATTTCAATGGCCGCCCATTAAATGAAAAGACGTAAGAGTCAAATGGTGACGATCAAAAGACGTTTCTGTTAATCTCCGTCTGGAGCTCATCTAGGGTAGGCTCTATCTCCTCTACTTCCTTGAATCACCCTTTCCTCAATAAATATCACACTTCCCTTGACGCTGATATAGCTTTGTTTTGATTGGGTTTTACAACAGTGGGCGTGCTGAATGTCCCAAGGGAGACGTTCTATAAATAAAACTACTAGAGAAAGGGTTGACTGCTAGGCCAAGTTTCTAATCGAGGCTTCCTTCATGAGCTCCTGTATCGGAACAGATAGAACATTACCCGTTAAAATAAAAGGAAATATTTCTGTGTGGTGTCCAATTTTCAAACAAGCGCCGCACTTAATACGCGAAAATTAAATATTCGCCGCGGCGCTTATTGGAGTAAATACGGTATACCTCTTCAAGCTTAGATACGCCCCCTAAAATTCACGAGAATTATAGGAACGCTTCGTTTCCCCTAAATCGACGACCACGTGAAAAAAGCAGTTGATATCATGTGAACAGACCTTTTAGAATATCGAATAACGAAGTATAATTTTAAGGGCATCAGGATAAGTTATTCTGTGCGCTAAAATAGGTCAGCACGGGGTGGCGCGATGTTAAAAACAACACTTCCTTTCGGATTTTAAAGTGCTCTAAGCTTAGTAGGTTATTTTAATTTTCGCTTGCGCCTAATGCAAAAAAAAAAAATAAAGTAGGCTAGAACATACAGGTATAAACGTGGCGAAACGAAGGAAAAGCTTACTCACAATTGCAGCGGATGGTTTAAAATACGTTAGTTCCCGGGTTTTTGAGGGATTACTTGATTGGAACCTGCCACATTTCAATTACAGTTGCTATCATTTGCATGCATTTGAATACATGAATTGCCAATAATACACCTTGATAACATTAAAGGACAGCGTTACGGTTTTCGAATCGAAAACATCCGGCTGATATTTTCAAGTTTGGAAAGGTGCGTACCATATGGAGGCCTCTGTCGCATGCAGAATTTTAAACACTCAGCGCATTCATTTAAAAGCAATGTAAGAGCTAGTAAAAATACAAAATTATTTATGAGAGAACAATATATAGAAGTAAAAGAAAACGTAAAAATTATTCGAAATACCTTTGCTAAGGAAAAAATGTAAACAATTCAGTCTGGCCACGCTTGGCCGCCATCTTTGTGACACAGCCAACGTAAAAGCGGGACACACTTTTCTTACGACGATAACCCTGAAACTAGCTAGCAGAAAGCGTTTTGGTCGCGATTAATCGCAAAAACACGCAAGATGAATAAACGTAGCCGGCTTCTATTGAGGCTCTGGGTATATCTCCTCGTGCTTCGATACGCCCAATCGACGGCCACCTACACAAACAGTTGACACCCCGTGAATTCTCAGAATATCGAATACCTTCATCACACTTCCGCTCGCTAGAGTTGAACTAAAAAGTGAATATTAAGCGAGACATCGATTTTCCGATTTCAATCCTTCAAAAACAATTTGAGTGGTTAGACAACTTGATCTACCACAATTTGCTACAGTTTTTCTGCTAGCCATATACAGTGCGCGTATATTAAGCTCAGTTCAAAAAACCCGCAACCTTAGTAAGATGTGACAGTATTCCGATAAAAACATGGCCATCGTAATCAGATGAATGGTAAGCCGTAGAAGCTGTGTATTTAAAAGTACTAGAAGGCCTTACAGAAATTATAAGCTTAAATAAGATTTGTTTTGGTTCTCCGCTCGTAATATTTACACTGCCTCGTAAGGTACAAAACAGTTGTCATACGCAAAATATCTTGAATTCAAATCTCAGAAAATCGCTGTCATCTCTATAACCTTGATGACTATAAACATCTCGACGGATACATCGCTAAGGATGCGAGTTGCATGCATAAAGATGTTAATACGCTTCGACGTTTTTTATGAACAAGCACTTTCCGAGCGTGAAAGGAAGTGAATCATCTCTCAAACCTATTTCAGATTGTCCGAGTTGACGGTCTTCACACTCTTCAAGCGTGCTTCCACCAAGTTAGGCTTAGCAGCCCATGCACGAGTGAAAGCACCTTTTTGACATCAAATTAGGATTCAAAAAGTGAGTTTACAGGTGATCGATCACGACTAATCTTGACTATAAATTTCGATAAAACTAGCAATTTTATCAGTCATGCGATGCATTAACTCAGGGCGCGTTCGATTGATCGTATTCCGGAATAGGAATACATGGAATAGAAGTTAGAAATCCTTCGTTTTTGCGTAGATTCATATTAATATTGTCAAAAATCTGCTAAAATGCTATTTTAAATACAGCTTTATTATCCTTGTTGCTGCAAAACGCCACACATAGTGTTTTAAATCATCACTCCGTGTATTCTTATTCCGGAATGGCGTCAATCGAACGCGCCCTAAAAGATATGGCACAATGTTCTTGAACGAAGCGGGCGAATAAAATTTTAAAGAACTAATGAACTCACTTACCAAAACCACTGAATTTGGATGAGCTCACTGTTGATGTGTATATTTTAAGCGACGAAACGCCCTCTAAATTCAAGGTTATTGAACCGTTCACTTCTCCAGGAATCGACGACCACGTGAACAAACAGCGACATCACGTGAAAAGGTTTACCCTGAATAATCGAACACCTGTGTCACTCTTCCTCTCCATAGACTTTGACAATTGATTGAATCTACCTTTCGATTTAAATCCTCCAAAATTATTTGATTGCTTCGATTGTTATCTTTACCACATTTAGCTATATATTCTTTTGTTTCGTTTCCTCACAAACGAAACGTACCGGTATCTCTTTTGGCTTCAGGGAGAACTGTAATCTAAAACTTTCGAGCACCTGAACCTTAATTATCGCAAATCATTAGCCTGCGACTACACTCGCTCCTAACGGTTTGAGTGTTTAATGAGTACTGTAATATTGCTAAACATTTCTTCTGTTTCTTGAGTCTCTTCTTTGAGCCTTTCTGGAGTAACTCTTCAAGAGTTACTTTTACAGACAACATAGAAAACTTAAATCGCGCCTTATCTCTAGACATTACCCTAAGAAACTGGTGAAACAGATACTCTCAGAATTTAACTATGCGGATCGAAAACCAGCTTTAACACAGAAACAGAGAACGCACAAGAAGCTTTTACCGTTCGTGGCGCAATTTCAACCGCATTACAATGTTTGAAAAAACACACTAACTGACAAAGGGCATTTAATACAAGAACAACCATTACTCAAAGAGACATTCAAGGAACCTCCCTTGATTTCTTGTAGAAAAGGAAAATCTCTTAAAGATATCCTTGTTAAAGCAAAACTATAAAGGCCGTGAATATCACAATGGGCACACAGCAGGAGTTGCTTTCGTCTGTCCACCCATTTTAATTACCAACAGAAGACTACAACTAAGTGTATGAATTGTAAAGATAGTGGTTTTAAAACATATTCTATCAGATAGGATCGAAAGGAAACAATCATAAATTGGGATGTTTTCCTGCGAGGTCCACCACCTTTGGCCAAGCACTATTATCCCGTGAAAGTACTCTTTTTGGATATGTCTTTTACTTAGTTTATTATTTTTTCCACAAAAAGTGACCCCTTGTTCCTGTCAATAAAATATCTGAAACAAGACGGAAACCACGGAGATGGCGGAGATACACTTACAGTTAAAATGGAATAAATCAAAACACTACTACTACTACTACTACTACTACTACTACTACTAAAAAAAATAAAAAAAATTATAATAATAATAATAATATTATTATTATTATTATTATTATTAGTAGTAGTAGTAGTAGTAGTAGTAGTAGTAGTAGTAGTAGTGTTTTGATTTATTCCATTTTAACTGTAAGTGTATCTCCGTCATCTCCGTGGTTTCCGTCTTGTTTCAGATATTTTATTGACGGGAACAAGTTAAAGTTGCATGAGTTTTTTAAAGTATGGTGGATTTGACGGATACACGGAGACAGCACTTCCAGATCTCTCAAATGGCATACTGATTACTGTCTGTTGTTATTACTCCGGTATGTGACTGTAAGTGTTTCTCCGCCATCTCCGTGGTTTCCGTCTTGTTTTAGATATTTTATTGACGGGAACAAGTTGGAGTTGCATGATTTTTTTAAAGTATGGTGGATATGACGGATACACGGAGACAGCACTTGCAGATCCTCAACTGGCATAATGATTAGGGTGTTTGAAAAGTACCTCCGTTTTTTATTTTATCTTATGTTTTTGCCTTGTTTTTCAGTTTCCTGTCCGTTTAGATTTCTTTCAATTACAGGAACGATCTTGCTCTTCATCTTCTGTTGTATGAAACGGGTTTGAACTGTAACCGAAATTGCTGACATGTTTTCCGAGTAGATTTCACAGTCAACCTGTTAAGATTCTACAGTTAAAACAATTTTTAGGGGGGGGGGTAGCTTAGCAGGGCCAGGCATCACTTAACGTTACCTCCTGGGCTTGCAGTTGGCCAGGTCACGTGGCAAGCCACAGTATCAAACTCAATTTCCCTAGATGAGATGATCACCGACTTCTGACTATTACTAGTGGCTCCAACTCTACCTCTATTGTCTAGTTTTTAAAATCACCACCCCTTCAAGCTGGCTTTCATGCAACTTCAACCTTGTATCTAAGTACTGGCCAGAAATTAGTACCCTCCCCCCCCCCCCCCCCCTTCCCCCCTGATCTTGCAGCATATGGTTGTTTTCAAATAAAATAGCGTTGATATGCTAATCGCCTCAAAGGCTTTTGTTTAAGTAGCTGAGCAATAAAAAAAATATCAACATCAAAAAAAACAATTACGTTTTATTTAAAATTACGCGGACTGCAGCAGAGGATGAACTGTAATGGGACATTTCACTTGGTATACATGAGGGAAGGGACGTACGGGCATACGAGGTACATACGGTAAACATTGCCAAATTCTCTTCGACTCATGGGTTACCATATTTTCTTACCAATGGTGCTCCGCGTGCGCATCTTCGGCGTGCGGAGCTCCGCTATAATTGTCATTTCAGGGGATCTCAGCTGTTGCTTTAGCCAGATATGGTTTGTTCTTGTTTGTGATCTGATAATTTGGTTTTCAGTGGCGATATAGCGACAGCGGGGATCTAGATGCGGATCAAGTTGAGTGTAATGAGACGTATCGTCATACTCAGCGCCTGTTTAAAGCGATTCGGTTCAGTGTCTGGTCATGATCATTCAAGTAAAGACATTATTCATTTAAACTAAACTGAGGTCTAGCTAAGTGGCAGATTTTGAAGAAGCTTTTTATAATATTTAATTTTTATTCATTCATATATCACTGGGTCCTGAATGGCATAGGATTATGATCTAGTTACCAGTTGAGCTGAGTTTAAGTTGAGTTTTTTGCCATTTTTGGCACTTCAAAGCTGGCAGTGATAATTAGAATATCGAATACCTTCATCACACTTCCGCTCGCTAGAGTTGAACTAAAAAGTGAATATTAACCGAGACATCGATTTTCCGATTTCAATCCTTCAAAAACAATTTGAGTGGTTAGACAACTTGATCTACCACAATTTGCTACAGTTTTTCTGCTAGCCATATACAGTGCGCGTATATTAAGCTCAGTTCAAAAAACCCGCAACCTTAGTAAGATGTGACAGTATTCCGATAAAAACATGGCCATCGTAATCAGATGAATGGTAAGCCGTAGAAGCTGTGTATTTAAAAGTACTAGAAGGCCTTACAGAAATTATAAGCTTAAATAAGATTTGTTTTGGTTCTCCGCTCGTAATATTTACACTGCCTCGTAAGGTACAAAACAGTTGTCATACGCAAAATATCTTGAATTCAAATCTCAGAAAATCGCTGTCATCTCTATAACCTTGATGACTATAAACATCTCGACGGATACATCGCTAAGGATGCGAGTTGAATGCATAAAGATGTTAATACGCTTCGACGTTTTTTATGAACAAGCACTTTCCGAGCGTGAAAGGAAGTGAATCATCTCTCAAACCTATTTCAGATTGTCCGAGTTGACGGTCTTCACACTCTTCAAGCGTGCTTCCACCAAGTTAGGCTTAGCAGCCCATGCACGAGTGAAAGCACCTTTTTGACATCAAATTAGGATTCAAAAAGTGAGTTTACAGGTGATCGATCACGACTAATCTTGACTATAAATTTCGATGAAACTAGCAATTTTATCAGTCATGCGATGCATTAACTCAGGGCGCGTTCGATTGAACGTATTCCGGAATAGGAATACATGGAATAGAAGTTAGAAATCCTTCGTTTTTGCGTAGATTCATATTAACATTGTCAAAAATCTGCTAAAATGCTATTTTAAATACGCCACACATAGTGTTTTAAATCATCACTCCGTGTATTCTTATTCCGGAATGGCGTCAATCGAACGCGCCCTAAAAGATATGGCACAATGTTCTTGAACGAAGCGGGCGAATAAAATTTTAAAGAACTAATGAACTCACTTACCAAAACCACTGAATTTGGATGAGCTCACTGTTGATGTATATATTTTAAGCGACGAAACGCCCTCTAAATTCAAGGTTATTGAACCGTTCACTTCTCCAGGGATCGACGACCACGTGAACAAACAGCGACATCACGTGAAAAGGTTTACCCTGAATAATCGAACACCTGTGTCACTCTTCCTCTCCATAGACTTTGACAATTGATTGAATCTACCTTTCGATTTAAATCCTCCAAAATTATTTGATTGCTTCGATTGTTATCTTTACCACATTTAGCTATATATTCTTTTGTTTCGTTTCCTCACAAACGAAACGTACCGGTATCTCTTTTGGCTTCAGGGAGAACTGTAATCTACAACTTTCGAGCACCTGAACCTTAATTATCGCAAATCATTAGATTGCGACTACACTCGCTCGTAACGGTTTGAGTGTTTAATGAGTACTGTAATATTGCTAAACATTTCTTCTGTTTCTTGAGTCTCTTCTTTGAGCCTTTCTGGAGTCACTCTTCAAGAGTTACTTTTACAGACAACATAGAAAACTTAAAGCGCGCCTTATCTCTAGACATTACCCTAAGAAACTGGTGAAACAGATACTCTCAGAATTTAACTATGCGGATCGAAAACCAGCTTTAACACAGAAACAGAGAACGCACAAGAAGCTTTTACCGTTCGTGGCGCAATTTCAACCGCATTACAATGTTTGAAAAAACACACTAACTGACAAATGGCATTTAATACAAGAACAACCATTACTCAAAGAGACATTCAAGGAACCTCCCTTGATTTCTCGTAGAAAAGAAAAATCTATTAAAGATATCCTTGTTAAAGCAAAACTATAAAGGCCGTGAATATCACAATGAGCAGACAGCAGGAGTTGCTTTCGTCTGTCCACCCCATTTTTATCACCAACCACCAGTTACCAGTTAAAGATCTGGAAGTGCTGTCTCCGTATTTCCGTCATATCTATTATATTTTGGGAAATTCATGGTCCTCAAAATTGTCTTCTTCACAAAGATATCTAAAGACATTCGGAAACACAGTTGATGACAAAGAAATACTTGCAGCTAAATAGGGAGGTACTGTTCAAAACCCTAATCAGTATGCCAGTTGAGGATCTGAAAGTGCTGTCTCCGAGTATCCGTCATATCCGCCACGCTTTAAGAAATTAATTAATTTCTAAATCATCCTTGGAATAAAAAAAAAATAATAATAAAGATAACAAGGAAACACCGGATATGGCAGAGATGCACTTACAGTAACACACGGGAGTAATAATAACAGACAGTAATCAGTATGCCATTAAAAGATCTGGAAGTACCCTCTCCGTGTATCCGTCATATCAACCATGCTTTAAAAAAATCATGCAACTCCAACTTGTTCCGTCAATAAAATATCTGAAACAAGACGGAAACCACGGAGATGGCGGAGAAACACTTACAGTAACATAGGAGTGTAATAATAACAGCAGTAATCAGTATGCCATTGAAAGATCTGGAAGTGCTGTCTTAGTGTATCCATCATATCCACCATACTTTAAAAAAATCATGCAACTCCAACTTGTTCCCGTCAATGAAATGTCTGAAACAAGACGTAAACCATGGAGATGGCGGAGATACACTTACAGTTACATAAAAGAGTAATAATAACAGACAGCAATCAGTATGCCATTGAGAGATCTGGAAGTGCTGTCTCCGTGTATCCGTTATATCCACCATACTTTAAAAAAATCATGCAACTCCAACTTGTTCCCGTCAATAAAATATCTAAAACAAGACGGAAACCACGGAGATGACGGAGATACACTTACAGTTAAAATGGAATAAATCAAAACACTACTACTACTACTACTACTACTACTACTACTGCTACTACTACTACTACTACTACTACTACTACTACTACTACTACTACTACTACTACTACTACTACTACTACTACTACTACTATTACTACTACTACTACTACTACTACTACTACTGCTACTGCTACTTCTACTGCTACTGCTACTGCTACTGCTACTACTACTACTACTACTACTACTACTACTACTACTACTACTAAAAATATAAATAATGATAATAATAATAATAATAATAATAATAATAATAATAATAATAATATTAGTAGTAGTAGTAGTAGTAGTAGTAGTAGTAGTAGTAGTAGTAGTAGTAGTAGTAGCAGTAGTAGTAGTGTTTTGATTTATTCCATTTTAACTGTAAGTGTATTTCCGTCATCTCTGTGGTTTCCGTCTTGTTTCAGATATTTTATTGACGGGAACAAGTTAAAGTTGCATGAGTTTTTTAAAGTATGGTGGATTTGACGGATACACGGAGACAGCACTTCCAGATCTCTCAAATGGCATACTGATTACTGTCTGTTGTTATTACTCCGGTATGTGACTGTAAGTGTTTCTCCGCCATCTCCGTGGTTTCCGTCTTGTTTTAGATATTTTATTGACGGGAACAAGTTGGAGTTGCATGATTTTTTTAAAGTATGGTGGATATGACGGATACACGGAGACAGCACTTCCAGATCCTCAACTGGCATAATGATTAGGGTGTTTGAAAAGTACCTCCGTTTTTAACTGCAAGTATTTCTTCGTCATCAACTTTGTTTCCGAGTTGTTTGAGATGTTTTAGAGCAGGGGAAAATTTCGAGGACGAGGCTTTCTTGCGTCTTTGACTTTATACTTCCATATCCAACTGTAAATATTTCCACGTTATTCCCGTTGTTTTTGTTTGTTTGTCTGTTTGTTTTTTTTCATTTTATTTCTTTTTATTTTATTTTATCTTATGTTTTTGCCTTGTTTTTCAGTTTCCTGTCCGTTTAGAAAATAATGACAATTGGGATATTCGAGGGTCACGCCTTTCTCATTCGGGACATTTCCAAACTTGCACACGTTTACGTTTGTGCAGTTTGTAACACAAGATTCACACAAAGAACACACCTACAACGGCATGCAAACGAAAGGTGCAGAAACGGAGAAACCAAAATCGAAAGCTCAACCAAACCGCCAGAGAAGCCGCAAACCTGTTTCGAACGAACGTTCTTTCCAAAAGCAATTTTTTCCAACTAAGCAATACTATTGAGCAGGAGGCGCACAAACGCAAAACCCACATTCATCACGCTTTGTGCGGGCACGGAGGTGAGTGGTGGATCAACTAAGTGCCGGTGGACGGTTTCGAGCCAATTTCCAAAACTGTGTTCCAATATCACGGTTGTGCATTCCACGGTTGCTTAAGATGTGATCCAGGAAACCGAGACGAGCCATTTCCCAACGCAGAAGGGGATTCATCCAATGTTCGACTGAGCAAAACCGTCGCACGCACTGAAAAGTTTTGCGCAGCTGGTTACGAAGTTGTGGAGATGTGAGAATGCAATGCCGGCTTCCTGTCAAGACGCTTCCTTCCCAAGCCTTTCACAAAAGGCTACCCGCACGCAATAATCTTCGATTTCGAAGCGTTCGGAGACAGCAATAAACGGAAGGAACCAACAGCGACACTCACAATCGAAAAGGAGCACGTTCCAATCTCTGTCTCCATCGGAGACAAAAACAGCGCGGTTATATTGAAGAATGGTGCGACCAAGTTCGAACCCTTGGATTCAACTCTGGCGGCTACGTTTTGAACTTAATTAAAAAACATCACTTCTTGGACGCTTTGGCAGATTCAACACAGAAAGTCAAAACGGCGAAAAAAGCCAACAGGACTATGTTCCTCACAATGCCACATTTTCGTTTCCTGGATGTTGCCAACTATCTTGCCCCAGGAACCAGTGCGACTTAGTAGAGCTTTTATGGTAGTTGTCCAATTTTCGTTCAGTAATACTGATCTTCAATTGCATTGATTAACCATGGTACTGTTGGTAATCAGCAAACAGGCAAGAAAAAAAGTAGTCATTCCTTCCTTGCTGATAAACAGTTAATTACTCGTAAATTACATAAGCAATGAATGGGGCAAAAGATAGAGGTGGGGCAAAAAGTGCTTCCTTGCTTACCACAGTCTCGCGCCCCTTTCGAAAGACCCTCGCACGAGATATTGCATGCTAACTCCAGGAATGGATACTGCAAAACAGACCTTTAACTTGGAAGGAGGAACCAATACAAGAGCGTCGATGACAAGTATAGTAAAAGAATTCGCTGTCTCTTCTTATAACTAATAGCAGCGGCAACAAAGAACTTTTCGAGTCGTTTGATCCATTTTGCTGTAGCCATCTCAAAGATTAAACACCCGGTCACACAGACAGTTATGAGTATCTTGAAGTGATTTTTGCCGATTCTCGTCGCCAATGTACACGTAATGTTTTAAATGAGGGTGTGTATCACACAAGACGACACTAAGTCAACACACTTGCCATGTTGGAAGTACATCTGACTATCTCTTTATTCTCAGCATGCTTGGCTACATAACGTAAGGCGTGTCAAGTCACTGTGTAACGCTAAACACTACAGTTGTGTCGGGTTCTTCCCTGTAATCATACCGGTCATACAGACCAAAAGAAACAATTGTTAAACAAAGCAAGTAGCGAAGAGGAACTTTCAGATTTCATCAGAAAGATGAAGAGTTTACCATTTGTATCCGACTGAGTGACTGTCATCGTTTGCATGTGATTTACCGCTGAAAGGAAAAAGAAAGAATGGCAGGTGTTATTATACTCCACAAGAGACTACAGTAAAGCGAAGTAACTGGGAGCAAAGGACTTACCTGTCCGACATATTAATGCGGGGAATGGCCGCCATATTTAGAGCAGAGCGACCGAACCCGAAAACACATGTTTTACATGATATACCGCTAACCAACATTCGGCGTTTGGCGCTCTGCGTTCTGCGTTCGGCAAATTATTATTATTATTATTATTATTATTATTATTATTATTTATATTTTCAATTTTTTATTTCATGTTCAAAATTTCTTACACATACTCACCATAAATACTTACGGATACATACACACATGATGCACGGGGGACCTTTAATTTTTAAAGATATTTCACATATTCTTATTTATATTATAACAGCAAAGAGCACTTTTCGAAATTGTAATTACATTAATTCTCAATATAATTGCCCCATTTTCTAAGGTGGGTGGGCAGTTTATTAATAGATTTGGCAACCATCATTTCAAGTTGGTAAATCATCTTAATCTTAGCGTTTAATATTGTAATAGATGGTTTGGTCTTATTACATCTGCAGGAATAAATATATTTTTTCGCAATCAACAAAATGTGGTTCACAAACAAATATTTACACTCCATTATACCAAACATTATGTCCTTCTTAGAAAGAGGTCCAATTTCAATGTCCTGGCTGGCCATCCATTTTATAACTTCTGCCCAGATTTCCTTGGTGTAAGGGCTCGTTACAAAGATATGCTCGAGAGATTCGTCTGCTTCTCCGCAAAAAGAGCAAGCTGGGGATGAAATTTTACCAATTTTGCAAAGGAGGACATTCGTAGTGAAACATCTGTGGAGAAGTTTGAGCATTGTATTTGAGTTGAGCTGTAGGTGGAGTAATGTTTCTATTTAGAATTACGTTATAAATGATCCTCGATACAGCTTTGCTAAGTAGGACATTTTGACCATTTAAATATAACTGCCAGCTTTGAAGTGCCAAAAATGACAAAAAACTCAAACTCAGCTCAACTGGTAACTAGATCATAATCATATCCCATTCAGGACCCAGTGAAATATGAATGAATAAAAATTAAATATTATTAAAAGCTTCTTCAAAATCTGCCACTTAGCTAGACCTCACTTTACTTTAAATGAATAATGTCTTTACTTGAATGATCATTAGCAGACACTGAACCGAATCGCTTTCAACAGGCGCTGAGTATGACGATACGTCTCATTAGACTCAATCTGACCCGCATCTAGATCCCCGCTGTTGCTATATCGCCACTGAAAGCCAAATTATCAGATCACAAACAAGAACAAACCATATCTGGCTAAAGCAACAGCTGAGATCCCCTGAAATGACAATTATAGCGGAGCTCCGCACGCCGAAGATGCGCACGCGGAGCACCATTGGTAAGAAAATATGGTAACCCATGAGTAGGAGAAAATTTGGCAATGGTCACCGTATGTACCTCGTATGCCCGTACGTCCCTCCCCTCATGTATACCAAGTGAAATGTCCCATTACAGTTCATCCTCTGCTGCAGTCCGCGTAATTTTAAATAAAACACAATTGTTTTTTTGATGTTGATATTTTTTTTATTGCTCAGCTACTTAAACAAAAGCCTTTGAGCAAGTAACATTTCAACGCTCTTTTATTTGAAAACAACCATATGCTGCAAGATCTGGGGGGAAGGGGGGGGGGGGGGGAAGGGTACTAATCTCTGGCCAGTACTTAGATTCAAGGTTGAAGTTGCATGAAAGCCAGCTTGAAGGGGAGGTGATTTTAAAAACTAGACAATAGAGGTAGAGTTGGAGCCACTAGTAATAGTAAGAATTCGATGATCATCTCATCTAGGGTAATTGAGTTTAATACTGTGGCTTGCCACGTGACCTGGCCAACTGCAAACCCAGGAGGTAACGTTAAGTAATGCCTGGCCCTGCTAAGTTCCTCCCCTCCCCCCTCCCTAGAAATTGTTTTAACTTAGAATCTTAACTCTGACCCTGGGTTTAAACTACCACCAACCATGAAAGGGCCGGTCACGTGACCTCAGCAGGAAGCTGCATGGTCATTTCAAGTGGGCTTACGTGAACAATTTGAAGACAGCGAACCATGTTGCGTGAAAGAGAGCGACAACCTCGTTCTTATTTGAAAAGCAAATTGTGAACACAAAAGTGCGTAAACTTTTTAAAGCGTTCCTCTTGAAAGGAACAAGCGTAAACCGGCTCTTTTGTTCTCTTTATCTGGAGTAGTGCGATTCCTGTGTTAAAAACGATATGAATAAATAACTGCCCACAGGTTGACTGTGAAATCTGCTCGGAAAACATGTCAGCAATTTCGGTTACAGTTCAAACCCGTTTCATACAATAGAAGATGAAGAGCAAGATCGTTCCTGTAAATGAAAGAAATCTAAACGGACAGGAAACTGAAAAACAAGGCAAAAACATAAGATAAAAAAAATAATAATAAAATAAAAAAAATGAAAAAAACAAACAGACAAACAAACAAACAAAAACAACGGGAATAACGTGGAAATATTTACAGTTGGATATGGAAGTATAAAGTCAAAGACGCAAGCCTCGTCCTCGAAATTTTCCCCTGCTCTAAAACATCTCAAACAACTCGGAAACAAAGTTGATGACGAAGAAATACTTGCATTTAAAAACGGAGGTACTTTTCAAACACCCTAATCATTATGCCAGTTGAGGATCTGGAAGTGCTGTCACCGTGTATCCGTCATATCCACCATACTTTAAAAAAATCATGCAACTCCAACTTGTTCCCGTCAATAAAATATCTAAAACAAGACGGAAACCACGGAGATGGCGGAGAAACACTTACAGTCACATACCCGAGTAATAATAACAGACAGTAATCAGTATGCCATTTGAGAGATCTGGAAGTGCTGTCTCCGTGTATCCGTCAAATCCACCATACTTTAAAAAACTCATGCAACTTTAACTTGTTCCCGTCAATAAAATATCTGAAACAAGACGGAAACCACAGAGATGACGGAGATACACTTACAGTTAAAATGGAATAAATCAAAACACTACTACTACTGCTACTACCACTACTACTACTACTACTACTACTACTACTACTACTACTACTACTACTACTACTACTACTACTACTACTAATATTATTATTATTATTATTATTATTATTTTTAGTGGTAGTAGTAGTAGTAGTAGTAGTAGTAGTAGTAGCAGTAGCAGTAGCAGTAGCAGTAGCAGTAGCAGTAGCAGTAGCAGTAGAGCAGTAGCAGTAGTAGTAGTAGTAGTAGTAGTAGTAGTAGTAGTAGTAGTAGTAGTAGTAGTAGTAGTAGTAGTAGTAGTAGTGGTGTTTTGATTTATTCCATTTTAACTAAAAGTGTATCTCCGTCATCTCCGTGGTTTCCGTCTTGTTTCAGATATTTTATTGACGGGAACAAGTTGGAGTTGCATGATTTTTTTAAAGTATGGTGGATATGATGGATACACTAAGACAGCACTTCCAGATCTTTCAATGGCATACTGATTACTGCTGTTATTATTACTCTCCTATGTTACTGTAAGTGTTTCTCCGCCATCTCCGTGGTTTCCGTCTTGTTTCAGATATTTTATTGACGGAACAAGTTGGAGTTGCTTGATTTTTTTAAAGCATGGTTGATATGACGGATACACGGAGAGGGCACTTCCAGATCTTTCAATGGCATACTGATTACTGTCTGTTATTATTACTCCCGTGTGTTACTGTAAGTGCATCTCTGCCATCTCCGGTGTTTCCTTGTTATCTTTATTATTATTTTTTTATTACGAGGATGATTTAGAAATCAATTAATTTCTTAAAGCGTGGCGGATATGACGGATACTCGGAGACAGCACTTTGAGATCCTCAACTGGCATACTGATTAGGGTTTCTAACAGTACCTCCCTATTTAGCTGCAAGTATTTCTTCGTCATCAACTGTGTTTCCGAATGTCTTTAGATATTTTTGTGAAGGAGACAATTTTGCGGACCATGAATTTCCCAAAATATAATAGATATGACGGAAATACGGAGACAGCACTTCCAGATCTTTAACTGGTAAGTGGTGGTTGGTGATTAAAATGGGGTGGACAGACGAAAGCAACTCCTGCTGTCTGCTCATTGTGATATTCACGGCCTTTATAGTTTTGCTTTGACAAGGATATCTTTAATAGATTTTCCTTTGTCTACAAGAAATCAAGGGAGGTTCCTTGAATGTCTCTTTGAGTAATGGTTTGTTCTTGTATTAAATGCCATTTGTCAGTCAGTGTGTTTTTTCAAACATTGTAATGCGGTTGAAATTGCGCCACGAACGGTATAAAAGCTTCTTGTGCGTTCTCTGTTTCTGTGTTAAAGCTGGTTTTCGATCCGCATAGTTAAATTCTGAGAGTATCTGTTTCACCATTTTCTTAGGGTATTGTCTAGAGATAAGGCGCGATTTAAGTTTTCTATGTTGTCCGTAAAAGTAACTCTTGAAGAGTTACTCCAGAAAGGCTCAAAGAAAAGACTCAAGAAACAGAAGAAAGGTTTCAGCAATATTACAGTACTCACTAAACACTCACAAAGACAGAACAGACAAATTTTATGTATGTGTCACTAATCCCTTCCTATTAAATGCTTGAATTGAGTTGAAAAGTGTAAAAAGGATATCACTAGATTGAGTCAATAAAATATGTTAACTGCTAAAGAAAGGTTATGAAATTAACTGGCCTATATGCGTTTTTCGTTAGTCTCCTCCCCTCACTTGAAAATGTGTATAAACTGCTCCGCAAGCCCTGTTACTACGAAAACCACCGCAACCGGATTTTCCTAGTTGGGAAAAAAGAGATATTGCTTCAAGAGCTTTTGGGCACTGCGGGGCACTGGGAACAAGTATTTTAATCTTCGTTCCAAGAACGAAAAACTGTCCTTAATCGTGTCATTTCCACGGTAGTTTGTTGAAAAATATACTTTTTGGAAGTCCTAAAGATGTTTTTTGCATTATCTCAAAGGGTAATGTGCTTTTCAACCAGACAAAGCCACGATCGGACGTCACGCAATCGCCATGCTCGCTACAAATTTTATTAGAAACAAGATCGAGACGTCGATAAAACTTGTCGCGTAAGAGAAATACACGGAATTCATAAAGCAAGTGTCTTTTTTTTTCACACCACATGTTTCGAAATTTCTGGAAATTAAAACAGTTCTAAAATCTAAATAAAAATCCAAAGCATACAAACAGTTCATCATAACTTTCGAATTTTTGGTACATTTCTAGTTTCTATTTACTTAAGGAAGGAAGTTAGTTCCAAAAAAGGCTGGCCACACTTTTTTAATGACGACATCAAAGTGGAGCTATTTTCATGTTTTGATCGGGGCTCGTTGATGAGTTCCGAAAAGCGTATTATTATCATTAAAAGAACAAAGTGTATTCCTAATTTTGATATGGCTCGGGAAACTGCACAGGTGGTGTCTGTATTTCAAAGCAGAGCAGAATAGGTCTTGTCAGCTAATTGCTAGCTTGTTATAGCAATGGTAAAGTGCTGTGAGTTCTTCACGTTTAACAGACTGAGATAACCATCAGAGGACC
>NC_090876.1:21805371-21835371 GCF_036669935.1 Montipora foliosa
GTACCGGTATGTTGTTTTACTCCGAAAACGGCGAACGATTAACATTCTTTTTTGTAGTTCATTCAGTTGACACAAGGTGATCACATGCACTTTATGGTTGCCTCGCACGTGATATTCCTTCCTTTTGACAGAATATCGTGATTATAGAAGTTAGAGACTGCAGCAATTGTAGTGTTTTGACGATCGATTTCCATTAATCTTTCGATGAAAATTTTGTTTCAGACTTACATCTAAAAAAAACTGTTAACTTACGGTACTTTTGGTGCAAACGTAAAGCCAAAAACGTTTTTGACCTGGCATCAGATTACACTGAAAAGAAGAAGAATTATGAAAAGGAAATAACTTCTTCAGTCCTTCCTAAGTGTGTGCAATAATCGTCCGCTACAGCGCGCCATGACCGCTGACCGCTTAATATAGGTGAGCTGACTAACAGACGTACCGTATTGACTGGAATAAGCGCCGCCCCAGAGTAAGCGCTGCGGTCCCAATGCGTCGCTTATTACAGGAGTTTCGTCAAATTAAACAACGCTGTGGCTACATGACCGGAAACTGGTCAAGCACTGAGAACTAAAAACGTTTCTGAGAAATAAAGCAACGTAAAAACACATCACAATACGAGACCTCAAACAGAGTCGCACCCGGGTCACCCACACGTCAAGCCATAGACATGACCACTGAGCCGTGAGGCCAGTTGCCAGGTAACTGAGTTTTTAAGGTATGATTTAACATTATTCCACAAGGGCGCGTTGGAGATTGAGATTGAGAGCCAACAAGGCGCGTAGCGCATTCCTTGACCATATTAGGTACAGCAGGTATATGAACTGATAGCCTGTGTCCAGCGAGCCAATGAAATGCTGGAAATCTGATATCCGTGGTTCAGTTTTTAATAAATCATTTTACTATTGCTATTTTTTGAATGCTAACCACACAGAGTACCGAAGCGCTTTTCAGGCTAACCCTGAGTGTCTTTTAGGCTAACAGCGGGAATGCTAGTTTAGGCTAACCAGAGTGCTTTTTAGGCCCAATCCATGAAAAAGTTTTGACTGCCGGTCATTTAGTGTTTTTAACACCTTGACCGGTTGCCGGTCATATAGCTCACATCGATTAAACGAACACTAAAAAGTAACTCTAACCTATGTTCTTCAGTTCAAAGTGATTGCATTTCAATGGCCGCCCATTAAATGAAAAGACGTAAGAGTCAAATGGTGACGATCAAAAGACGTTTCTGTTAATCTCCGTCTGGAGCTCATCTAGGGGAGGCTCTATCTCCTCTACTTCCTTGAATCACCCTTTCCTCAATAAATATCACACTTCCCTTGACGCTGATATAGCTTTGTTTTGATTGGGTTTTTACAACAGTGGGCGTGCTGAATCTCCCAAGGGAGACGTTCTATAAATAAAAACTACTAGAGAAAGGGTTGACTGCTAGGCCAAGTTTCTAATCGAGGCTTCCTTCATGAGCTCCTGTATCGGAACAGATAGAAAATTACCCGTTAAAATAAAAGGAAATATTTCTGTGTGGTGTCCAATTTTCAAACAAGCGCCGCACTTAATACGCGAAAATTAAATATTCGCCGCGGCGCTTATTGGAGTAAATACGGTATACCTCTTCAAGCTTAGATACGCCCCCCTAAAATTCACGAGAATTATAGGAACGCTTCGTTTCCCCTAAATCGACGACCACGTGAAAAAAGCAGTTGATATCATGTGAACAGACCTTTTAGAATATCGAATAACGAAGTATAATTTTAAGGGCATCAGGATAAGTTATTCTGTGCGCTAAAATAGGTCAGCACGGGGTGGCGCGATGTTAAAAACAACACTTCCTTTCGGATTTTAAAGTGCTCTAAGCTTAGTAGGTTATTTTAATTTTCGCTTGCGCCTAATGCAAAAAAAAAAAAAATAAAGTAGGCTAGAACATACAGGTATAAACGTGGCGAAACGAAGGAAAAGCTTACTCACAATTGCAGCGGATGGTTTAAAATACGTTAGTTCCCGGGTTTTTGAGGGATTACTTGATTGGAACCTGCCACATTTCAATTACAGTTGCTATCATTTGCATGCATTTGAATACATGAATTGCCAATAATACACCTTGATAACATTAAAGGACAGCGTTACGGTTTTCGAATCGAAAACATCCGGCTGATATTTTCAAGTTTGGAAAGGTGCGTACCATATGGAGAGGCCTCTGTCGCATGCAGAATTTTAAACACTCAGCGCATTCATTTAAAAGCAATGTAAGAGCTAGTAAAAATACAAAATTATTTATGAGAGAACAATATATAGAAGTAAAAGAAAACGTAAAAATTATTCGAAATACCTTTGCTAAGGAAAAAATGTAAACAATTCAGTCTGGCCACGCTTGGCCGCCATCTTTGTGACACAGCCAACGTAAAAGCGGGACACACTTTTCTTACGACGATAACCCTGAAACTAGCTAGCAGAAAGCGTTTTGGTCGCGATTAATCGCAAAAACACGCAAGATGAATAAACGTAGCCGGCTTCTATTGAGGCTCTGGGTATATCTCCTCGTGCTTCGATACGCCCACTACAATTTTCCGGAATCGACGGCCACCTACACAAACAGTTGACACCCCGTGAATTCTCAGAATATCGAATACCTTCATCACACTTCCGCTCGCTAGAGTTGAACTAAAAAGTGAATATTAAGCGAGACATCGATTTTCCGATTTCAATCCTTCAAAAACAATTTGAGTGGTTAGACAACTTGATCTACCACAATTTGCTACAGTTTTTTCTGCTAGCCATATACAGTGCGCGTATATTAAGCTCAGTTCAAAAAACCCGCAACCTTAGTAAGATGTGACAGTATTCCGATAAAAACATGGCCATCGAATCAGATGAATGGTAAGCCGTAGAAGCTGTGTATTTAAAAGTACTAGAAGGCCTTACAGAAATTATAAGCTTAAATAAGATTGTTTTTTGGTTCTCCGCTCGTAATATTTACACTGCCTCGTAAGGTACAAACAGTTGTCATACGCAAAATATCTTGAATTCAAATCTCAGAAAATCGCTGTCATCTCTATAACCTTGATGACTATAAACATCTCGACGGATACATCGCTAAGGATGCGAGTTGCATGCATAAAGATGTTAATACGCTTCGACGTTTTTTATGAACAAGCACTTTCCGAGCGTGAAAGGAAGTGAATCATCTCTCAAACCTATTTCAGATTGTCCGAGTTGACGGTCTTCACACTCTTCAAGCGTGCTTCCACCAAGTTAGGCTTAGCAGCCCATGCACGAGTGAAAGCACCTTTTTGACATCAAATTAGGATTCAAAAAGTGAGTTTACAGGTGATCGATCACGACTAATCTTGACTATAAATTTCGATGAAACTAGCAATTTTATCAGTCATGCGATGCATTAACTCAGGGCGCGTTCGATTGATCGTATCCGGAATAGGAATACATGGAATAGAAGTTAGAAATCCTTCGTTTTTGCGTAGATTCATATTAACATTGTCAAAAATCTGCTAAAATGCTATTTTAAATACAGCTTTATTATCCTTGTTGCTGCAAAACGCCACACATAGTGTTTTAAATCATCACTCCGTGTATTCTTATTCCGGAATGGCGTCAATCGAACGCGCCCTAAAAGATATGGCACAATGTTCTTGAACGAAGCGGGCGAATAAAATTTTTAAAGAACTAATGAACTCACTTACCAAAACCACTGAATTTGGATGAGCTCACTGTTGATGTGTATATTTTAAGCGACGAAACGCCCTCTAAATTCAAGGTTATTGAACCGTTCACTTCTCCAGGAATCGACGACCACGTGAACAAACAGCGACATCACGTGAAAAGGTTTACCCTGAATAATCGAACACCTGTGTCACTCTTCCTCTCCATAGACTTTGACAATTGATTGAATCTACCTTTCGATTTAAATCCTCCAAAATTATTTGATTGCTTCGATTGTTATCTTTACCACATTTAGCTATATATTCTTTTGTTTCGTTTCCTCACAAACGAAACGTACCGGTATCTCTTTTGGCTTCAGGGAGAACTGTAATCTAAAACTTTCGAGCACCTGAACCTTAATTATCGCAAATCATTAGCCTGCGACTACACTCGCTCCTAACGGTTTGAGTGTTTAATGAGTACTGTAATATTGCTAAACATTTCTTCTGTTTCTTGAGTCTCTTCTTTGAGCCTTTCTGGAGTAACTCTTCAAGAGTTACTTTTACAGACAACATAGAAAACTTAAATCGCGCCTTATCTCTAGACATTACCCTAAGAAACTGGTGAAACAGATACTCTCAGAATTTAACTATGCGGATAGAAACCAGCTTTAACACAGAAACAGAGAACGCACAAGAAGCTTTTACCGTTCGTGGCGCAATTTCAACCGCATTACAATGTTTGAAAAAACACACTAACTGACAAAGGGCATTTAATACAAGAACAACCATTACTCAAAGAGACATTCAAGGAACCTCCCTTGATTTCTTGTAGAAAAGGAAAATCTCTTAAAAAGATATCCTTGTTAAAGCAAAACTATAAAGGCCGTGAATATCACAATGAGCAGACAGCAGGAGTTGCTTTCGTCTGTCCACCCCATTTTTATCACCAACCACCAGTTACCAGTTAAAGATCTGGAAGTGCTGTCTCCGTATTTCCGTCATATCTATTATATTTTGGGAAATTCATGGTCCTCAAAATTGTCTTCTTCACAAAGATATCTAAAGACATTCGGAAACACAGTTGATGACAAAGAAATACTTGCAGCTAAATAGGGAGGTACTGTTCAAAACCCTAATCAGTATGCCAGTTGAGGATCTGAAAGTGCTGTCTCCGAGTAATCGTCATATCCGCCACGCTTTAAGAAATTAATTGATTTCTAAATCATCCTCGGAATAAAAAAAAAATAATATAATAAAGATAACAAGGAAACACCGGATATGGCAGAGATGCACTTACAGTAACACACGGGAGTAATAATAACAGACAGTAATCAGTATGCCATTAAAAGATCTGGAAGTGCCCTCTCCGTGTATCCGTCATATCAACCATGCTTTAAAAAAAATCAGCAACTCCAACTTGTTCCGTCAATAAAATATCTGAAACAAGATGGAAAAACCACGGAGATGGCGGAGAAACACTTACAGTAACATAGGAGTGTAATAATAACAGCAGTAATCAGTATGCCATTGAAAGATCTGGAAGTGCTGTCTTAGTGTATCCATCATATCCACCATACTTTAAAAAAATCATGCAACTCCAACTTGTTCCCGTCAATGAAATGTCTGAAACAAGACGTAAACCACGGAGATGGCGGAGATACACTTACAGTTACATAAAGGAGTAATAATAACAGACAGCAATCAGTATGCCATTGAGAGATCTGGAAGTGCTGTCTTCGTGTATCCGTCATATCCACCATACTTTAAAAAAATCATGCAACTCCAACTTGTTCCCGTCAATAAAATATCTGAAACAAGACGGAAACCACGGAGATGACGGAGATACACTTACAGTTAAAATGGAATAAATCAAAACACTACTACTACTACTACTACTACTACAACTACTACTACTATACTGCTAACTACTACTACTACTACTACTACTACTACTACTACTACTACTCTACTACTACTACTACTACTACTACTACTACTACTACTACTACTACTACTACTACTACTACTACTGCTACTGCTACTGCTACTGCTACTGCTACTGCTACTGCTACTACTGCTACTGCTACTACTACTACTACTACTACTACTACTACTACTACTACTACTACTACTACTAAAATAAAAATAATACTAATAATAATAATAAATAATAATAATAATAATAATAATAATAATATAAGTAGTAGTAGTAGTAGTAGTAGTAGTAGTAGTAGTAGTAGTAGTAGTAGTAGTAGTAGTAGTAGTAGCAGTAGTAGTAGTGGTTTGATTTATTCCATTTTAACTGTAAGTTTATCTCCGTCATCTCCGTGGTTTCCGTCTTGTTTCAGATATTTTTATTGACGGGAACAAGTTAAAGTTGCATGAGTTTTTTAAAGTATGGTGGATTTGACGGATACACGGAGACAGCACTTCCAGATCTCTCAAATGGCATACTGATTACTGTCTGTTGTTATTACTCCGGTATGTGACTGTAAGTGTTTCTCCGCCATCTCCCTGGTTTCCGTCTTGTTTTAGATATTTTATTGACGGGAACAAGTTGGAGTTGCATGATTTTTTTTTAAAGTATGGTGGATATGACGGATACACGGAGACAGCACTTCCAGATCCTCAACTGGCATAATGATTAGGGTGTGTTGAAAAGTACCTCCGTTTTAACTGCAAGTATTTCTTCGTCATCATTTTTGTTTCCGAGTTGTTTGAGATGTTTTAGAGCAGGGGAAAATTTCGAGGACGAGGCTTTCTTGCGTCTTTGACTTTATACTTTCATATCCAACTGTAAATATTTCCACGTTATTCCCGTTGTTTTTGTTTGTTTGTCTGTTTGTTGTTTTTTTCATTTTATTTCTTTTTATTTTATTTTATTATATGTTTTTGCCTTGTTTTTCAGTTTCCTGTCCGTTTAAAAATAATGACAATTGGGATATTCGAGGGTCACGCCTTTCTCATTCGGGACATTTCCAAACTTGCACACGTTTACGTTTGTGCAGTTTGTAACACAAGATTCACACAAAGAACACACCTACAACGGCATGCAAACGAAAGGTGCAGAAACGGAGAAACCAAAATCGAAAGCTCAACCAAACCGCCAGAGAAGCCGCAAACCTGTTTCGAACGAACGTTCTTTCCAAAAGCAATTTTTTCCAACTCAGCAATAATATTGAGCAGGAGGCGCACAAACGCAAAACCCACATTCATCACGCTTTGTGCGGGCACGGAGGTGAGTGGTGGATCAACTAAGTGCCGGTGGACGGTTTCGAGCCAATTTCCAAAACTGTGTTCCAATATCACGGTTGTGCATTCCACGGTGCTTAAGATGTGATCCAGGAAACCGAGACGAGCCATTCCCAACGCAGAAGGGGATTCATCCAATGTTCGACTGAGCAAAACCGTCGCACGCACTGAAAAGTTTTGCGCAGCTGGTTACGAAGTTGTGGAGATGTGAGAATGCAATGCCGGCTTCCTGTCAAGACGCTTCCTTCCCAAGCCTTTCACAAAAGGCTACCCGCACGCAATAATCTTCGATTTCGAAGCGTTCGGAGACAGCAATAAACGGAAGGAACCAACAGCGACACTCACAATCGAAAGGAGCACGTTCCAATCTCTGTCTCCATCGGAGACAAAAACAGCGCGGTTATATTGAAGAATGGTGCGACCAAGTTCGAACCCTTGGATTCAACTCTGGCGGCTACGTTTTGAACTTAATTAAAAAACATCACTTCTTGGACGCTTTGGCAGCAGATTCAAACACAGAAAGTCAAAACGGCGAAAAAAGCCAACAGGACTATGTTCCTCACAATGCCACATTTTCGTTTCCTGGATGTTGCCAACTATCTTGCCCCAGGAACCAGTGCGACTTAATAGAGCTTTTATGGTAGTTGTCCAATTTTCGTTCAGTAATACTGATCTTCAATTGCATTGATTAACCATGGTACTGTTGGTAATCAGCAAACAGGCAGGAAAAAAAGTAGTCATTCCTTCCTTGCTGATAAACAGTTAATTACTCGTAAATTACATAAAGCAATGAATGGGGCAAAAGATAGAGGTGGGGCAAAAAGTGCTTCCTTGCTTACCACAGTCTCGCGCCCCTTTCGAAAGACCCTCGCACGAGATATTGCATGCTAACTCCAGGAATGGATACTGCAAAACAGACCTTTAACTTGGAAGGAGGAACCAATACAAGAGCGTCGATGACAAGTATAGTAAAAGAATTCGCTGTCTCTTCTTATAACTAATAGCAGCGGCAACAAAGAGCTTTTCGAGTCGTTTGATCCATTTTGCTGTAGCCATCTCAAAGATTAAACACCCGGTCACACAGACAGTTATGAGTATCTTGAAGTGATTTTTTGCCGATTCTCGTCGCCAATGTACACGTAATGTTTTAAATGAGGGTGTGTATCACACAAGACGACACTAAGTCAGCACACTTGCCATGTTGGAAGTACATCTGACTATCTCTTTATTCTCAGCATGCTTGGCTACATAACGTAAGGCGTGTCAAGTCACTGTGTAACGCTAAACACTACAGTTGTGTCGGGTTCTTCCCTGTAATCATACCGGTCATACAGACCAAAAGAAACAATTGTTAAACAAAGCAAGTAGCGAAGAGGAACTTCCAGATTTCATCAGAAAGCTGAAGAGTTTTACCATTTTGTATCCGACTGAGTGACTGTCATCGTTTGCATGTGATTTACCGCTGAAAGGAAAAAGAAAGAATGGAAGGTGTTATTATACTCCACAAGAGACTACAGTAAAAAGCGAAGTAACTGGGAGCAAAGGACTTACCTGTCCGACATATTAATGCGGGGAATGGCCGCCATATTTAGAGCAGAGCGACCGAACCCGAAAAACACATGTTTTACATGATATACCGCTAACCAACATTCGGCGTTTGGCGCTCTGCGTTCTGCGTTCGGCAAATTATATTATTATTATTATTATTATTATTATTATTATTATTATTTATATTATTTATATTTTCAATTTTTTATTTCATGTTCAAAATTTCTTACACATACTCACCATAAATACTTACGGATACATACACACATGATGCACGGGGGACCTTTTTACAGATATTTCACATATTCTTATTTATATTATAACAGCAAAGAGCACTTTTCGAAATTGTAATTACATTAATTTTCAATATAATTGCCCCATTTTCTAAGGTGGGTGGGCAGTTTATTAATAGATTTGGCAACCATCATTTCAAGTTGGTAAATCATCTTAATCTTAGCGTTTAATATTGTAATGGATGGTTTGGTCTTATTACATCTGCAGGAATAAATATATTTTTTCGCAATCAACAAAATATGGTTCACAAACAAATATTTACACTCCATTATACCAAACATTATGTCCTTCTTAGAAAGAGGTCCAATTTCAATGTCCTGGCTGGCCATCCATTTTATAACTTCTGCCCAGAATTCCTTGGTGTAAGGGCTCGTTACAAAGATATGCTCGAGAGATTCGTCTGCTTCTCCGCAAAAAGAGCAAGCTGGGGATGAAATTTTACCAATTTTGCAAAGGAGGACATTCGTAGTGAAACATCTGTGGAGAAGTTTGAGCATTGTTATTGAGTTGAGCTGTAGGTGGAGTAATGTTCTATTTAGAATTACGTTATAAATGATCCTCGATACAGCTTTGCTAAGTAGGACATTTTGACCATTTAAATATAACTGCCAGCTTTGAAGTGCCAAAAATGACAAAAAACTCAAACTCAGCTCAACTGGTAACTAGATCATAATCATATCCCATTCAGGACCCAGTGATATATGAATGAATAAAAATTAAATATTATAAAAAGCTTCTTCAAAATCTGCCACTTAGCTAGACCTCACTTTAGTTTAAATGAATAATGTCTTTACTTGAATGATCATGACCAGACACTGAACCGAATCGCTTTCAACAGGCGCTGAGTATGACGATACGTCTCATTATACTCAATTTGACCCGCATCTAGATCCCCGCTGTTGCTATATCGCCACTGAAAGCCAAATTATCAGATCACAAACAAGAACAAACCATATCTGGCTAAAGCAACAGCTGAGATCCCCTGAAATGACAATTATAGCGGAGCTCCGCACGCCGAAGATGCGCACGCGGAGCACCATTGGTAAGAAAATATGGTAACCCATGAAATTAAGCCATTCAGTATCGATACGCCGGAAGATCGATAGCCTTCATTCTAAAGCCTTGAGTCTTCAATTTATTCATTTGGACTAAGATACCGTGTCTTTTCTTTGGCATCCAACGAAAAATGTCCTTTCTTGCAAGTAGTCGCAAATAATGCCGCAAACAGTTTTTTCCACATCGAAACGTTTCGTTTTTGCTGTAAGCTGGACCATTTCAATAGTGGAGTGTAGCGGTCAATCAAAATGTAGTTCGCAATTTAAATAGCCCAAACATCTTCTACGGGTAAAATCTTTGAAAGCTTTAATCTCACAAACGTTTCCCTCTTGGAGTCTGCCTTTTTGTCGAGGGTCGAGAGTCGAGAGTTGAGATTAGCATTTCTAGGGTTCTTTGTCGAATGTCGAGTGTCGAGTGTCGAGGGTCCCTTTTTACCGAAAAAGTTCTTAAGAAGGAATTCAATTGAGATGACACAGAGAGTAAACTAAGGAAAATAGTCAACTAGTAGGGGTTGTTGACTTCCTTTAAATTCTTATAAGTTTTAACTGATATTTAAGACGGTTGCATGATCGCGATTCTTCTCAGCTTACCTTAAGTTTGTTTTGTTTAATCAACGTGGCCAACATTTCCTTTAGGCATGCATTCCTATCTCATTCAGCGCGATATCCTAAACCATGGAACAAAGCTGCGCTCGTCCCTCATACGCCCTTTATTAAGCTCATATGCTCTTCGTTTTCATGTCAGATGTTTTCTGTATTCAGATCATGTTTCAACCATTTTAGAAGCAAGAAATGTGTTACACTACAGTACTTCAAAAATATTGTGTCAGAAGATTCTGTTCTTCAAGATACCGCACCGAAGGAGATAAGAATGCATGCCTTCAGAAAATGTACGCCATGTTGATTAAAAAAAGAAAGACAAGCTGAGAAAGATCGCGATCAACCGTCTTAAATTTTCCTTACTTATATCAGTTATGAAAATTTCTTGACCCATGAAGGAAGATAACATCTCCTAGTTAATTATTTTCTTAGTTTACTCTCTGTATCATCTGAATTGAAGTCCTTCTTAAGAACTTTTTTCAGTAAAAAGGCCGACCCTCGACACTCGACAAAGAACCTTCGACCCTCGAAATGCTACCCTCGACTTTCGACCCTCGACAAAAAGGCAGACTCGCCCACTTGTGCATGTGTCGGGTTCAATTCCTGCTTTGATCAATGGCAGGATTTGTCTTCGGTATCCAACTTATAGGCAGGCTTAGCCGTCGTCAGTTTCGCCTTATTTCATAAAGACATGAGTGAAATAGTGTAGCTACTGTACTCCCCCTTGGGAAACCTTGTGCACCAGTGACGCGCTAAGTTAGTGTTGATATTGGATTAAAAACAGAAAGAAACCACTAGTCGCTGTATTGCAGTAAAGCTTATTATTGGAATATTTATAGTCGAGATATGGAACCATCACAATAGTAAAATACAGACGGTTACTTCAATGAGCCAGTCATCAATTTGCGTCATAAAAAACGCAATTTAAGGGCCAGGACAAATCTTTTTGAAAAGTACAATAATCGGAAGGTTTTCACAGACGCTTTCGCTCTCGGCAATGAGACAAGTCCTCATTGCATTACGTTTCTACGCTACAGCAAGTTTTCAAAGACAAATCCATATTTGAAAATCTACGCCCGATTTCGTTATTGAATGTAGATTATAAAAATCTTACCAGAGCTATTGCCAAAATAATAGAAAAAACCTTGCCCAAAATCTGTTCATCAATCCCGATCAAACCGGCTGTGTAAAAGGCCGCTATATATACAGGTGAAAACATCAGATTGATTCAAGATATCATGTTTTTCACTAAGCTCTTCAATATGCCAGGAAATTTCCGAAAAGCCTTCGGCACTAAAACTAGTTTTAGATTTTGAATCTGCCTGCAAATTCTGGGGTTTCCGAATTACTTACTGCCTTCCTGTCGGACTGCCATTGTTATGCAAGCGACCAATCAAAAAAATAGTTCAAGTCCATTATCCTAGAGTCTTTTTCCGGGCGCTCACCTGCTGACCAAAAAACCCGAGGACCCTGGGTACGAGATTAGGGATAGCACTGCAAATTCTCTTCCGCTTTGAAAAACTCCTGACCAATACCAATATCAATACCATTTACCCTCTGGATTAAGATTCAACTCTACAAAGTATCACTCTTCTCGCCTTTGTTTTTTTTGTTTACATCCAGTACATCTAGTCATCCGGGCAAAATCCTTGATTGTTGCTACGTCATAGCCTCGTTTGCATACACAAAAACAAACATCGCGGATCTCACTTTTTAAATTGCCTATTTTTGAAGCGTTATTGTTGGCTATTTAAACACATGAAGCCCAAATTAGTGTTCAAGTATGACAAGTATGCTTCAACATGCCAGGAATTGCAATTTTTTTGGATTTCCGAAAAGCTTTCGACACAATAAATTGGAACTATCTATTAGCCACGCTTAAACTGTTCAATTTTGGCCCAGACATCCAAAGATGGGTAGAAGTCATTTACCACAATGTATCCAGCTGTGTCCTTAATAATGGTCACGCGTCACCTTTTTTTCGATTGCATCGTGGCGTCAGGCAAGGATGCCCCTTTGGTAAGGCCTTCTTTTTGCAATTGGTATTGAGCTTCTCGCGAGGGCCTTGAAAAGCAACAATGACATTAAAGGCATCGCCGTTGAATTGGCGGAAGGGAAATAAAAGTCACCCAATGCGCCGATGACATAACGGTGTTCATTAAAGACCATCAGTCTGTTATCAACCTTTTGATACTTCTAACTGAATTTTAACACATCTCTGGCCTAGAAATAAATACAAGCAAAACAGACGTGATGTGGCTTGGAGATCGGAGAAACAAAACTGATACCCCTTATAATTTTAAATGGCCTCATCAAAAACTGATTCAAGCTCTCGTCATTTTCTTTTCGTATAACTTCGACCCTGCAAATAATCTGAATTTTGGAGAGAAAATTATCAAATTGAAAAACACGCTTAAAAATTGGAAAAGAAGGAAGCTTACCCTCCCTGACAGAATCAAAATAGTGAAAACTCTAGCTTTGTCGAAGCTAATTTATAACACCTCTGTGCTCGAGATTCCCGATTCTTGCGTCAAAGAAATAAACAAACTAACTTTCAATTTTATATGAGAAGGAAAACCAGCCAAAATCAAACGAAAAACCATAATAAGTGACATAAGTCAAGGAGAGCTGAGATCGATGGATTTTGAAATCATGAACAAAGCGCTGAAAATTGCTTGGATCAAGAGAATCACTGAAGACGTTCACCCAGCATGGAAAATAATACCAGAGTTTGCTGCTGCCAAGTACGGAGGTTTATCTTTTCTAACAGAATGTCAGTACGATATCAAACATCTCAGCCTTGCATAACCTTCCACCTTTCTACCACACGCTACTTAAGTATTGGCAAGAATACAATGTAAAAAAAGTTTCGGAGGACTACTGTATTCACAACAACATCATCTGGAATAACAGCCAGATCCTAATCGGAGACCGGCCAGTTTTTTTAAAATCCCTCTTTGAGGCTCAAATTATACGCATTAAACATTTTTTAAAAGAAGATAACACCTTCCTCTCACTGGACGAGCTCACTCGCTAAGTAAACATCAATATTCCTTTTACACTGTACTATGGCCTCATCGCTGCCATTCCTATAGAAATGAATAATATATTAAATCAAAACAACCTTGCACCAAAACACCCCTCTCAAAAACCTTTCGTCGACCCGTGTAGCCTATGCTACACTTTTAAGTAACAACGTAAGTTTAAAGAAAGCATTTAAAGAAAAATTAAATTAAAAAAATTAAAGAAAGCATCCACAAGGTGTACTAGCTGCCTCTCCTAGTAACTAAAGATTCGAAATTAACTGTCTTCCAGTTTAAAATAATACACCACATTTTACCTACCAAATCCAGCCTTTTTCGAGCTGACATTACTGAAAGTGACATTTGTTCTTTATGCGCCACTGAAAAGCAAACAATAAACCACCTAATGTACCACTGTACCGTATCCAAGGCTTTCTGGAATAGATTCACCAACTGGTGGTACCAGAAATTTGATCAAGTGGTTTTTTTGACTGAATCTAACATCCTAAGCGGTAGGCATAACATACAAAAATAAAAAGGCACTTATTGTGGGAGGCGCGGTGGCCCCATGGTTAGTGCTCTCGGCTCCGGATCGAGTCGTCCGGTTTCGGGTCCTGGCTTGGACCTTGTGTTCTTGGGCAAGACATTTTACTCCCATGGTGCCTCTCTCCGCCCAGGTGTATAAGTGGGTACCGGCGAATTCAAGGCTGGGGGTAACCCTGCAATGGACTAGCATCCCATCCAGGGGGGAGTAGAGAACTTGAAATGTATAGCAGTATAGTAGTAGAGCACAAGTGTTCTCCCTAGTATTAATAGCTGATTTATGATTCCGAAATCTCACTATGAATTCATTACTTGTGGAACCCACATATTGCACATTGCATTTACTACAAGTGATTAGGTATATGACGGTCTTAGATTTACAGTGGAGGTGTTTTGTAATAGAATAAAAATTAATTAATAGGGGCTATAAATAGGGTTTATTAATTGACGGGGTTGTTAATAAAGTCATCTCAAACACCGCGAAAACAAGCCAAATGTTGTAAATAACCAATGTGTTGTTTATTGTTTATATGGACTACATTGGTTATACAACAAGGCATTTACATCAGCGCATAGGGGAACACAAATCCCTCAATATCACCTTTGCTTGGTCCACACATGAAGACGAAACACGATCTGGACAAACCTGAACTTAAAGCACATTTTACGATCCTAAAGAAATGCAAATCGAAATTTGACTGTCTCGTTCACGAGATGCTTTTGATACGTGAGCGTCAACCATCAATATATAAGCAGTCAGATTTCATTCATCCTAAAGTTTTTGTTTGACCTTCGCCTTTTGTATTCTAGCAAAAAAATGCAAACTTATGCAAAAGTATTTGTTTTGACCTAACGCCCGTTATATTTGAATTGCGAATTGTCCATTACAGTTTAACCTTGATAATGGGGTCATGTCTGACTCCGACATGTCGGATATTGTTGTTAGTTTTTATTTTTAATACGATTTCTAAATCGATCTTACTTAAAGTTATTAATAGAATAGGGGTTATTAATAGAATATTATTTAATTAATAGGGGTTATAGCCCAAACCAGGTTTCAATCTCTTGAAACTGTTGCCCAAGTTCCAAAAGGAGTTATTTTTCTTTTTCGCTGAAATTTGTTGCCATGCTTTTACTTGTGGACACGTTCCCCACGCAGTTCATTAAGTAAAATGTAAAGGTGGGGGGGGGGGGGGGGGGGGGGGGGGAGAAAGCGAATTTGATATTTGTAAAATATCGCAAAAGATAAACGTGAGGAATAAAAGCGATGGAATTAAATCATGACTAGGATCTTCAATTTGTCATCTGAATGATTTTGGACTGTAGTGATGTGTTATGGAGAAATTTAAAGTTATCTCTTTTGGCCTCAACTGATAAAATTGTAAAAAGCTTTTGTAAAATACTATTTCGTAAACTAGGAGTTACTGATAGGAAGTGAACGGCTGCCAGGGGACCCAAGAAAGCAACAAGCTTTGCATGACCATACTTCTATAACTGAATAGTTTTGAAAAGTTATTTAAGACTAGTAGTAATCTCGGACTATTGAAATGCGTTCGGCAGTCGCTTTGCAAGCAAAGAAGAAGGATAGGGAAAGAAACAATCATTTAAGACCTAAGTTTGAGGATATGAACATATGTTTCTTGAGATGACCATGTGATGGGATTGACACACGTTTCCCTTGGTTAGACACTGAATCATAAGTAAGCTGGTGCTTTATGTTTGATTTAAGAAGGTAAGTACTAGTTGTGGTCAAAATTACTACGCAAAACGTCCTCTGAGAAGACACCCAGAAAGACTGAAGAAAATAAATGGGAATTGAGTTACATCGGCATCAAAGCTGACATGTTGATCATTTCCGAGTTTCTTTTTCGGAACAAGCTAAACATGTTAAAACGCGAATTGCTGTGGTCCACTTCCACAGGGATAAATGACCAAGCTGTGGTCAATTATGTCTGTGAATAAAGTACAGTGATATATAAGAGAAACGCTTGTGAATCTCTAAATTCAGCTTGACAGTGATCAATACTCAGAGCTTGATTCAGTGTTGGTGTTCCCATTATGACAAAAGTTCACTGAAGTTAATCGCTATCGGGCGGGGTTGGTATTTGGATGGGAGACCATCGAGATATGCAGTGTACAACATGCAACTGCCTTTCGTAGACGCCATATACATCGTTATGCCTTTTTTCTATCGGAATAGTCACATTTAACGGAATTCTGATCATTCATCACAAATTAATTGACAAATCTAGAAGCATTGATTATGAAGTGCGTTCGTTGGGAGAAATTGGAGGTTGAACGCACTAGAGGAGCCGAGATGCAAACGGAAGACCTCGACGATGCATTACATGTACGGAAGGAACGTCCAGTCGAAAGTATGAGACTTGTGGAATGTGGCTCAAAAAAGAAAGTTTGGAGTAAAGTGGTCACTAAACCGTTCGTGCCCTTGATGAATACTTCCTGCGATTTATAAAATTGCGTTTGACATGAAAAATAATATAATCTTACCTACTGATCGATCACCAGCTAATGCCGCTGATCGTACTTAGCTTACTCCATCTTTCAAATCAACTCCAACCAACCAACGAAAAAAATTCCCGTTAAACGGATCAAGTGTTGCACCGCCTATGTAAAAAGCCCAGGCCCCACACGGTCACGAATAGTGTCGCTGCTCGCCAAGGCCAGAAGGGCGCGATTATGGCTAAATAGGACAATAGTAAAATATAAGTTTTGACGTACGGTTCTTTCGATTCTCCGATTCTTTAGATTCACTTTTTGAGATACGATTCTTCCAATTGTTCCGATTGTACGATTATTCCGATTATCCTGAATTTTATTATGCGATTGTTTCGTTTCTCCGATTCTTCCGATTATACGATTCTTTCGATTATACTCATTTTTGTTCTCTGATTCTTCCGATTATACTGATTTTTATTACCCAATTCTTCCGACTTTCCGATTGTTCTGATCATACGATTCTTCCCATTATACAATTATTTGCGCTCGAGCAAACACAGCTCATAGTAACGCGTTCATAGTCCTTACAGCATAATGCATGTTCGAGCGAAGCAGAATGATGTATAGTAATTAAAGTGAGATGACGAGTGAAAAACAGTGAAGTATTTTATCGCCATTATCGAGAGAGGGAGATTGATGTATATCTATTTCTCGTTCTTAAAACATGATGCTCGAGCGAAACCGACTGTTTCTCAATTAAAGCACGACGAACACAATGCAAACGACATGAGTACCACTCAATTAGTACTCGTTCTAAAAGAGTTACGCCAGTGGACGAACACAACTAATATAAACCACACCAACATGAGAAAGTGAACCATTGAATGTAATTTTGCAACACCATGACTTTCAGTACACTGCGCCCCTATTATAGTGGCACCTTAAACAATGATTATTACTTAGAATCGGAAGAATGATTTCAAAAGCATTTTACTGAGGTAAAACCATAGGATCCAAGAATAATTTCAAATGCATCTTAAGGTAAAATGGTAGAATCGGAAGAAGCGGAGAATAATTTCAAAAGCATCTTACGATAAAATCGTAGAATCGGAAGAATAGGAGAATCGGAAACCTCATTTCTACACTACCTTAAGGTAAAATCGGACACTTAAATAATAAAATAGGTAGAAATCTTAGTGATAAATCGGAAACAAGCCGATTCGTTTACTTTTGTTAAGATCTGTTTTCATCCAGCCAGCCTATCGAATCCGGCTGGCGTTTACCGAGGTAAAGTAAAACGTCGTTGTTAGAAGTAAACTGCCAAGTGAGACCTCAATCACTTTGATTTCTAATCGTTTAATAGTTTTCAGTCTACCTTAGAAGTAATTGCATAGAGCGAACAATACATACTAACCAAACAATTTTAAAGAGGCCTATTTCCGCGTTTGTTACAAAGAGTGACAAAGGTTATTACAAAGTGCGACAGCTTATTTTATTTCAAAGTGCGGCAGCTATTTTATTGCAAAGTGCGAAAAGTGTTATCACAAAGTGAGACAGTTATTACAAAGCGAGACGATTTTATTTTTAAAGTGGCTAGACAAGTATTACAAAGTGCCATGATTCGATTGCTAAGTGTTACAGAACAGCATACTAGGCCAGTAATGTTGCAGCTCTCGTAACCTGCTATTGTTTGGTATCGAAAGCAGCTTCTATTGTTTTAAACTCTAAGTCATTGTTAATCTTTTGTTTTTGGCTAGGGTAGCAAGCCAATCACATTATACATTACGAGAGCCGCTATTTCACCGTACTAAGCTACGGGTGTGTGTCTTAGATCTTGACGGCTCACCATATAAATCCCTTCAAATTTCATCTCGTGACAACGCGGAAAAAGAAGCTGAAAAGTAAAGTATCGAATTGCCAGTATTGATGAGCTTCCCTCTTGCACCTGCAATTTTTCAAAGAGTTATTTTTACGGATTGGGAGGTAAGTTCAATCTGGTTCTAGTCTATTTTTCTTTGCTGTTGCAATTGATTTCTCTGTTGAGACACTAGTGCATGGAGATGGTTATGAAACTGTACAAGTCTTTTTGTTTCATGTTTTTGTCTGTATTTTTGGCCTTGACGGTGCCCAAAACACATCTATTTCCGAGAAGATGACCAATCAAACCTTTCTATTAAATTATGCGAAACATAACATATTTTTCTTAAAGTTCAGATAACTAGATGAATTTATTTAGTAATTCATCCAGGAAGAGATAAAGAATTAAGATAAAAAATTGTAAATTGTTTAGTAATGTTAGTGCGACTAAGATGTGGGCGATGAATTGGTTGGCTATTCTAGTACCGTAATTGTGCACTTTGCGGCTTGTTTCAAATAAATTCAAAAACATTGAAGGCAATAAATTATCGTGATAATAAAACATGAACTTAGAAAATAATTTGAAATGAATTTACTTGAAAAATGCAAGTCGGAGGGTGTAAAGTACAAGTTGCAGATCATTGTTTTACTACCTTATTCTTACTAATTTTCGCGAGGCTTTAATTTCGCGATTTTCGCGATTTGTAAAAAAATCTCGAAATTAAAGACTCGCTAAAATTAGGATAAGCGAAAATTAAACACGCGAAATTTAATACACTTCTATAATTGCTTTAATCAATGATTAACTGCGTTCAGTTATAGCTGCATGGTAATTGTCATCAGTCTATTTATCTTCTACTTCAGCACTTTCTTCATCCGAATCACTCATTTCTTCTTCTTGTACATATGACTCTTTTAAAACATCTATCGTGCAGTCATCATTAAAATTTCCATTTAGGCCAGGCTCTTTATAATTAGGCAGCACAAGCTCTTTGTATTTGTTAATTATCAATCTGTTCTTTGCAGTGGCTTTAGCCTGCGAGCAGGCTCACTTGTAGGCACGGAAAGGCACAAGTGAGCCTGCTCGCAGGCTACTGTGGCTTCGATTCAGTCAATCACAACTTTAACTGGAATTTCAAGTCCTCCTTGTACAAGCGGCGATCTTCTGGGCGTTGTATTTACGACTTCAGCGAAAGCAACCCCTTCTCTTAAAAGAGAAAAAACGTGTAGGCCTAGAGATCTCTCTGGGTAAGTGATCATGACCAATGATCATGAGTCAGCAAGTCGTCCAGAAAGGCGCTTATAAGCAGCTATAGCATAGCGATCATGGAGGTTCTTTCTTTCGTGAGAAAGGTTCAAACGCTCCCTAAGGACCGGTTTCCAAACTTTTTTGTAGACGTGAAATCCACGAATACTACACAGAAAAGAATGTGTAACAGTAGCCTATATTTCGTTGTTTGCCATAATTGTAGCAGAGAACATGTGATTACAATCAAGTGACGTTTTATACCACCTACAGTTTGAACGTGACCTTTGTGACATACGTACTGAGGATCGATGTTTCATTTTAATTTTTACCCAACTGCTTGGCTTTAATAATCACACGATGGCATTATTTCGCTAAGGCTTTACAATTTAAAATAACAGGCAACTGGATTCAGTAAATTGCGACGCTGTCTTCAATTCCTGCTTCTTTTTCAAGTCAAGAAAACACATCTCTTGGTACTGTTGAGTATCAAAACGATGTTTCTGTTGTAGGAACATTAGTAGATGATCATGATGGCGAGAGGAGTTCCTCAGCTACAGCAAGAGAAAGAGTGAATTACAACCACTATTCACCCGAAATAAGTGCCAAGATTGGAAAGTATTCTAGTGAAAATGGCAATTTGAAAGCGTTAAAACAATTCAAGGCAGAAGTACCAAATTTGAAGGAAAGTACAGTACGAAGTTTTAAGCAAGCATATGTTAAAGTTAAGGAGCCCAGAAAGAAAAGAAATGTAGAAGCTCAAGTTCTTGCTATTCCAAGTGATACACGTGGCCGCCAACCCATACTCCTTGTACTAGTTAAAAGCATACGAAGTAGAGGATGAGTAATTAATTTCTCAGTGGTGACGACGACATTGAAGTTGATCTGAGATTATCTGTTTTGAAGCCCTTGCATGCCACTTGGCTTGTCAGCCTGTATAACCGTTTGACAAGCAGCGACGGGAAACGCCATCTGATGATTTCAAGGATGGGAAAAAGCTGGTGTAGCTGGGATGGCTAGAGGTGAAACACCCCTTGCGTCTGAAGACCCATTGAAAGTTATAGACAGTGCACCACAGTAATAATATAGACATTGCACAAGGCTGTATCGGAAGACATACTTAAATTGTATTTCATTATTATTCATCTATAGTTTTGTTCTGTTTCAAGGGTGTTAAGCATTTATAATCATTACAGAACTGTATGGCATAGGTATTTAAAATCATATGTTTACAATTGACTTTTACAATTAACTTTTATTAAGTACAATATTACAGTAGCATTTGATTGATTTGCAGTATTTTCTTGATTTGTTTGATTATAAACGATATTTCTATTGCCTAATTGCAAATCATGATTGTAAATCAATCGTTATTTAAGTGATTATTCAATAAAAAACGGTTTTCTAAGTCTGTCTTTTGTCAATTTTCGCGAAATTAAATGCCCTAAATTTATCATTTTTTGCAAAATTGCTTGCGAGATATACGTGTTCCAAATTCGCGAATTGAAAGTGCCCCTAACCCCAAAAAAGTTTTTTCGCTAAAAGAAATCTTTGCACCTGTTCGAAACGCATTGCGGCCATTTTTTCCTTTTTCTAACAAATCCTGCCTTTTTAAAGGCTTCAAAAACCAAGCATCTTCTGTTCACGGCTGAGTCGGAAGGGGAGTGGCTCTATTCCTGATTTGACGTCACAATCTACTTTGCATGCATGTTTGCAAAGCGTTAATGCGATGTAAATCAGTTTGTGACGTCATATCAGGAATAGACCCACTCCCCTTCTGACTCGGTCGTGAACAGAAGATGCTTGGTTTTTCGCAAGTTTTGAAGCCTATAAAAAGGCAGGATTGAATAGAAAAAGGAAAAAAAGCCGCAATGCGTTTCGAGCAGGTGCAAAGATTCATTTTAGCGAAAAAAAATATTTTGGGGTTAGGGGCACCTTAAGTTCCCGCAAAAATTAGTACGGATAAGGTGTTAGTGAAACAACCCAAACCTTAAAAAAAGTGCTAACCTTTTTTTGGGCCTCATGTTAGCATTAGCAAAGTTATGGGTTGTTTCGGCTATGGTAGCACTTTAATATTGAAACTACTAAAAATGACTTGAAATTGAATTAATTAAGTCGGACAATGTCAATAAGCAAGTGTAAGCTGCTCCGAAACGCCGCAAAGGTTGTTTAAAGAGGGCACTGTATACATATCAGCAACAGAGCCTAGAGCATTTACGACTGCGTGTATTCTAATATGTTCAGTGTCGGTTGATTACCTCTTACTAAAAACCTCAGCAGACACAATTGCGGCACAAAGTCGCAGCTCGAATCATTGTAAAAAAATGTATATCGTTACAGTCTAAAATCATTAATATCAAAGTACTCTCAACTTTTCATACATACCTTCAAAAATACTTCACAACTTTTTTTGGGGATTCAAGACATTTTCACAGGGAAAATCGAAAGAAACGTTTATGTAAATGAAGAGAAATCTGTATCAGATATACAGATATCATTAATAAAACAATTCTTTTGTTTCCTCATCATAAATTATTGAAAATTTTATAATTAATGTTAGGTTTTCCCTTGGGTGCCCTGTACATTGTGGGTCATGTGATCCACCATATTTGGAGGTACACAAGGTTTTCGTTCTTCATTAAATTCTTGGTTCCGCTATCTCGATAGTTTCTTTCGTTTATTCTGAATACATCACAATTAATGTTACTGATTGTACTAAAATCGTTCGTTTTCGAGTAAGTAAACAATGTTTGGTGTACACGAAAATAGTTTGGCTCTATTGTCCTAAATATTGGCACAAATGAAATTCTATTTTCTGCTAATGAAGAGCAAAAGGTGCAAAGAAGACCTCACAGTAAAAGCCCAACGCACATAGGAATTTCCCTCGGGGATACGATGGAAACAACCATCATCATCATCATCATCATCATCATCATCAGGTGCCATCTACTAGAAGTAGGTCGGTTATCATGGATCTCCCGCTGTACAACCTTCCGCTCTTCTTACACATCCATTATAAGTGTGTCCTAACCATTCTTCGAAGTTTTTCATTCAGGTAACTCCCTGTCTCCCGTATCCTCCCTACCCTTCAATTTTGCCTTCCAGTATTTTGGATCAACCTCGCTTTTATTAAGTGACCAAAATATTGGCATTTTCTATTCTTTATTGTTGATAACAATGAAGTTGTTGTATTTGCCATCGTTAGAACTTCTTCATTGGTCTTATGTTCCTAACATGATACACTCTTAACAGTCTTTTATACACCCACATCTCAAAAGTTTACAACACACTGAAATAAAAAAAAAGCCCACCAATTTAAAAGCAAAAGCAAAGAGTTTATTTTACACAAGGTCTGTCAGAAAAAAAAGATTGAACACAGACAAAAAAAGCACAAAGAAGGTCAAAGTGGTACACCACGAAGAAATCTGAAGTAGAGAAACCAATAAAACAGCACCACCCCACACTCAAAAGGAATCGATATGAACAACGGCCTAATCAAACCACAAACAAATATTTTTCCAGTGAATAAAACCTGAAAATAATTTGAGGCGCAGATCTGAAAATCGAGGGCGGTTTGTTTTTCACTGTAGTCACAAAAAGTAACCTTTGATTTTCTTGTGATTGGATAGTTTCTGTCAGCTCTGGAAATGTTGTGTACTGCAATAGAAGCGCACCAGCTGTACATTACGTTATCCCCATGTCATGATCCTTGGTTTTTTTTATGACATGTCTTTGCCCTTTCTCCTCTGCTCCTGCGGCTTTTTTTTCCTGATTTAGTTTCATGTTTACTATAGAGTAAAGCGCGGGAATGATGAAATCCGATCTATTGCTTAAATCAGGATTTTGTCATGTTCTTACATAAATGCGACCCAAAAACATTTCCAGTTTTTGACACTTCCGTTCGCGGTTTCGTTTTTTTTTTTTGAAATTTTGCTCCTGGCCAAAACACGGGATACTTTCTTCTGCGAATGAGAGTGCTATGTGCGTTGGGAACCCGTGTGTGCTTTTCCGATTGCCTTTCGCACGAAAATAAAAAGACAATTCATGCATGTCGTATATCCGACATGACAGTGTCGAGACGAGCTTCGTGACAAGCACGTAGCTGATTCCCATATATGACTATAAAACGACACCCATCTCACGTAATTACAAAGTTAATTTTCGGGGAATCATTCGGTCCATTCGTGCTACGGTAGTTTTGACATGTAGTGTGACCAATAAAAACCCCCACTAAACACCAAATCCATTAATTTCTATTCTTTTTAAGCTTCGCCAGAATGTAATGAAAAATGTAAATGAAATAACGGGCACACCGCAACAGATAAAAGTAATCATTTACTGTGGGCCCTGAACCACAAGAAACTAATACTTAAAAAACTAAAATATTTTACAATAATCCAACATGTAATTAATAGCAACAGGTAGTGCGGCTTTCGAGATTGCGCGCACAGTTGCATTTGAGGCAAACAGTTTCCAGCGGGTCATAAGACGTTACAAGAGCGATAGAGTAGTAACTGCGGAGAAGCGCCTTGAATTCATTTAGACTAAGTTCTTTTGTTCCTTAAGTGTGCGGAAGAGCGTTCCAAGTTCTAGAGGCCCGGCTGAAAAAAGAGCGCTGGTACGTTACGGTCTTACATTTCGGAGGGCGGAAAGCCAACACATGTACATTCTCATCCCTAGTGGAACTCATCCCTAGTGGAACGGTAGCCTCAGGATGATCTTAGAGGTTCGTCTCTGTACTGAAGGGACCACCCTGACTGGCGTATCTAAGAACAGGGCAAACCACGGACAAGTATAGAGTGCGGCGAATTCTGTGGCTTGAGATCTCTGTTGCATATCTTCGTGGGAAGCCGAGGAATTAATTTATCTTGTTCCAACACGTGTTTGTTCCAAGAGAGGTCGCCAGCCACCCAAACCGCGGCCCAAATCCCTCTCTTCAGGTGTCACTGTAAGTTCCTTACTGCGATCTGGTAGGGGAAGGTGATAGGTTGTATCTTCCCGGTGACGCGCAGACACTTGCACTTTCCGTGGTTGAAGGGAAGGCCACTGGGGGCTGACCAGGCTTCCAGGGAATCGATGTCAGAGTGTCAGTGTCAGCTCTAGTGTCGATGCAAAGAAACATCTTGGTGTCGTTGGCAAAGCACGCGACTTCAGAGCTCTCCACTACATCAGGCAAGTCATTTACAAACGTGCGAAAAAGGATCGTGCCGAGGATGCTTCCTTGGGGTACTCCAGACTTAACAGGCTTCCCCGAGGATGTTGCTTCCAAAATGGTAACTCGTTGATGACGTCCCTCTTGTCGAGAGATTTACTCATGTCCATAAAAGTGACGACGGCCTGCTTGCCTTTGTCCAGTAGGGATCCAATGCGGGCAATGACTTCGACCAGCTGCAGTGCAAGATCTTCCTGGCACACATGCACCCAAGTTGAGCGGCGTTTGTTAAGCAGAGCAGGTGGTCACGTAGCTTCGTTAGCTTGGGTACCTTTCATGTAATCGATTATAACAACAAAATGAAAGCTGTAATTGGTACTAATGGCTTAAGTTTCGTTAAAGAAACGAAGAGAACACAAAAGATGACAATGACCATGACATATGGATGACGTGTATGATGAATTGAAGAAACTTTTTTGGAAGCTTAAGCCGAGAGAAAAATCAGGCTCAGGTTGGGATTAGTTTCGGTTATTAGCGGAGCTCAGGCGCAAAGCGCGCCAGCGAAGCACCATGGGCAAGATTTTTTGGGAAATCTATCCATGCGAGAAATTTTGGCAAATTTCCTTGGCGGGAAATCGCGTAAGAGCGTTTCATTTGGCACCCACGTTTTCTGGCGGAAAATCATATTACTGACAAGCAACGGGGTAACGATTAAAGAAGGGCAGAAAAAAAAAGCACAAGAGAAGAGGCCACGAAGTTTGAGAAATTTAAGCAAAGAAAGCCTTGAGAGAAGCCGAGGGAGGAGAAGAAGAGAAAATTTAAAGGAAGAACAACGTAAAGCCGAGAGAAGTTGAACGAGAGACAAAACACTTATTTACAATGGTTAGCTTTAAGGTAATGTTTTCCTTCTTAATGCATGCCTCTCTTCCTCACATATTTTGTGAAACTCGCTAAAAACGAAGAAGGCCTCCCGAAAACGTTTGCAATTCCGTGAGGAAAGAGTTTCTGGCATATTTCAACAATGACATATGCAGGCTTTTTTTGTAAAATTGATGTCCAATGGTGAGCTGCTTTTTTGACTGTAAAAGTGCAGCCGAATAACGTAAGTGAATTTAACACTCTTAAGCTATAGGTTGAATTTTTATATGATAGGATTTTTTTGTGCTGTTATTCTAAACTGAAGAGAGGGGGTGCAAAGATTATCAGTCAAATGGAAAATGTTGTGAAAAAGATAACTCTGTATGTAATTTCAATTTTAGTTGTTGATTAAAATTTTGTTGGTTATTGTTTGCAAGGCTTGTTTGTTTACTGCTGTCATCTCAGAGCTGTTTGATCACTGTAAATAGTAAACACCAATGACGATTAATTTTGTACTTTATGCAGAAGCTTAATTATTTGCAAATACACTATATTGCTTTCTGGGTTTAGAAATGGAAACTCCGCTTGTAGGCTTGGCTAAATCTAAATATTATACATGCCTTTTATATCAATTGACTTATTATACAAAAGTAAATAATGAAAAGAAACATGCTGGGTTGAACATATTCGCCGTTGTAGTAAAATGGTGAAGACTATGTACTTATTGACTGAGTGGGAGGGCCGGACCTCATACGGGCATTTTCCCAATAGTTTTACAATGAAAGCACGCGCGGGGCCGTACGGGCCATATGATAAACATGACTATAGATCTTGAGGGTCGGAGTTCGAGTACCGGTAGTTGCATACTACAGTTGTTTGTTCACTTACTGAGTTGTAATGTTGAGACTGAAAGGATACGAATACAGAAACCGACAAGATGATACGAAAAATCAAGAAGATGTGTTGAGATGCATTAGACAGAGCTTGAGGGAAGGTATAGGTGTTCTTAGACATTTTTGCCGGGTTGATAGATGCTGTAAACATTCAACGTAGGTAAATTAAATTAGGGTAACCAATTAAACCTAGGTAAAAACGGATTCAACCTGATACCGCATTTGACCGACAACGTGTGCATATGTGGCCACTGAAATATGCCGTTTTATTTTTTTCTGAAGCATCTTAGCTGGCCGGAATCCTAAATCCTTGAATCTAATTGGCTAATAGCGCGCTCGTAGACCGTCCAGCTTTTTACGATACGGACCATGGTTCGAAATCTGTTGAGGCCCTGTCAGGGGCTTGGTTCGGCGGGACTACTACTTTGTAGCACATTCAACTCGCAGAACACAGAGTTTACCTCGTCCTCCTTCCCCTCGTTGTAAGAGTCAAATTGTTTTCAATGTTTATGTGACAATTTTAGGCTTGATGGGTATATATTTACACCTAAATATTATGTAGTTTATTATAGTTAGATAACAATTGTTTATAATTTCATGTATGTAACTCCTACTTAATTTTGATATTATTGTTATTTTGTGTTTACTTTTATTTTTTACTTCTGCTTTTTCATGCGTTTTATACATGAGCCTCTGGCTCGGATACTGAGGCCGGGCAGCCTCAGTCCCACGCTATGACTTTAATAAATTGATTGGTTGATTGATTGTAAGTGCCAATCATAAGTTTAACGTTTATTTTCTCCTCTCTCTTATTCAGCTCGCCGCACCTGGAAAGTGATTTACAATTTTCTGTTAGCGTTTTGCAAGCAAGAGTCAGAAAATAACTCTCGTTAGGTTTGTAATTCACCTTGCATTTGAATGCAAAAACACAAACTACATATGCATGTGCATTTGCTTGGAGAACCGATAACTTCACTAAATTCTCTGCACGCCGTCATTGATAATAGTGCTATTTAAACGTTGTCCAACGTTGACAATCACATCCACCTCCGTTTTAGTCGACAAAGAGAGGTGATCACAAGTAAAAGACCAACAACCACCATTGGCAACATTCACCATTGCACTGTACACGAGGTCTTTGATTGATAAGAGAGTCATAAGTTTCGACATTTCATGTTTCTGGAAAGCTCCCTAGATCTGCCTAAATCTATTTTTCCATGTGAAATTGCTAAACAAAATTACTTTCAAAACTTACCTATTAGCTGATGCTTGTTCTGAAGTAGAGGCAGAGCAATCTGAAATTGTTCATCGGCATCGATTGAAAATATTCTTCCACGTGGGAATTCCGGATCTGGCGTTAACCGCTTGTACTACAACTTCAGTTTGTATTTCAAAACACCAATTTCCTTGGCTCTTTGGCTAATCCCAGACGACTTGAGATTTCGAAGGAATGATGCTAAATCTTCCACTTCTATTTTTGTCAAAAACGACCATTTTATAGCCGGTTTCTCATCACCTTTTTTAAAAGTGCAACCTGTAACTTCATTCAGTACTTTCAGGGAAGCCATTTTGATGAGAATGACTCTATTAAGCGCGCATGTGCTGCCCGTGTTACACGCATGCCATGAGGTCAGCGGTTGACCGAATAAAAGAGCCTGGGAACAAGTCTTTGACATCTGACCCATCTTGCTTGAATTTGGACTGATAAATGACCCGTTACTGTTCGTTACCGGTCGCCGGTAATGCACATTCTTGGCAAAAGTGACCAAACGTGAGACAATTGAGATATCAAAGCTATTTTTTGTTATCCCCTAAAGCTATCTTAGTTATCCCTTGTCCCTAAAATTATTTAGCCAGTTATCCCTTATCCCTAAAATCTCTAACAGGACCTCTCTGTTCCGTGTTGAAACTCTCGTGGCTAATTGAAAATGATTTTTACTACGGCGCGACGAAATAGTGGATTTCACCGCTTAAAATGCAAGTTTCCGCTTACTATTCGTTGCAAAGAGGAAGGAAAAACATCAGCAATGGAATAAAAGGCCTGGTTATTCTTCAAAAAGGCGAGTATTCACATGATTTGCTGACAATACTTTGCTGGTTTGCTGTTTTCAAGTTGGTGGTTTTGTTGCACTGTTGACACGCCGTTGAACTTAAAATAACTTTTTGAACTCACTTTTTCGGTTGCCATCAGTTATTTTCTTTGAAATTCTTCTTTGTACTCTAGTTTTGCACTGATTTCTGAAGGACTTGACGGAAAACAAAGATGAATCCTTGAAATAATAAGATAAAATTATGAAGGCAGAGACAGATGTTTGCGTATTTTTCACTTAATTTATTTATTCTGTTTTAAGAAGTTTCGTTTCATTTGCAACAAGACAAAGCATTTCTGAATACGTAGAAAATTATTCGCCTGTTTGTACCAATGTCTCAAACATCATTGTTTAGTTTGTTTAGCCAGGAGCCCATCTGGAGCGTGCAACTTCCATACAGCGTCTGCGAAACGGCGTTTTCACAAGTAGGTTTATTTTTAGACAAGCCCTTCCCGCGAATTAGGTCAAAAAACAAAGGCAGTTCCGGTTCGATGACCCTATGACGTCAGCTTAATTTCTTGTAATTTGTCATCGGGCTCCTGTGGGAGTCTCATTCGCGGGAAATTCAATCTAAAAATAAATCGGTCTGTGAAAACACCGTTTAACGAACACAGTAGAGTTGTAGGCTCGGGGTCATGGGTTCCTGGTTTAGCTCATTTCCCTGTGCTTACCATGAAATATAACTGTTTGTTTTTTATACAATGTATTTATTGCGCCAAGAGATATTTGAAGCTCTATTTTATCGTTAATCAATCATTTTTCTTTGAGCTTTGCGATCGGAACGCTTTTTTTCAGTTATAAGTTAATTTCAACTGTGACAGTGCAACGTAGAGCGCGTGAAAGACTTTTTGCAAACCACTTTGCCATGTTCATTTTCAGAAAAAAAAAGCAGAAAAAATAAATACGTTATTCACCGGCTTAGGTAGGTCCGTATAGAGAAAAACTGTGCCCTGGGCTTGAGTACTTCCCTCGGCCTGCGGCCTCGGGCCGTACTCAAGACCTCGGGCACAGTTTTTCCCTATACGGACCTCCCAGCCAGTGAATAACATATATATTTTTTGTTTACAGGTACACTTTCCAGAGATTACAGAAACTAGCCAACGATAACAAAGTAACGTTGCAATTCCTGGATACGAGGAAAAACATACTGCCCCCATTTTGTAACGTGCAGCAAACTGGCGGTTATTTAACGGTCTTGTAACACCACGTTTAATAACTTACAAAAATGCAACATGCTACCCGATGCCGGGAGATACGATTGCTAGAGCCTGCTTTTAGATCATTTTTCAGTACTCGAGTCGTTATTGTGTCATACTTTCAATTACTATACAGACGTGCTCCAAAACCAGCAAACATTGACTCTTAACTAACTTTAGCACAGGTATTCGGTAAAGTGTTAGTTGCATGAGGGCACAAAGCCTACCAGTAGCTTTTTTCCCACCATATAGTCACACTGCATCGCCCAAGACAATTCATTCA
>NC_090876.1:21850371-21865371 GCF_036669935.1 Montipora foliosa
AAATACAAGCTGAAAGAGTTTTTAATCAACAGCTATTAATTCCTTCCTTAGTCTTCGTTCCTACTCCTGTGTTACATCTAACTGAACGTCTTGCTCCGCTATATTTGTGTTATTTAATTATTTTGGGAGGAAACCTAACCTCGTATAAGCCTTCTGGTTTCTTTTAGGTTTCCTCGCCATATTTCTTATCTTAACTTTAATTATTAAATGTAAATTTATTGTAAAATGGCAAAATGTAATAAAAATGTAATAAATATAAAGTCCCATTTACGATGGCTGTTGCTACCCTGTTTTCTCCCGTTGCTATGTTGTGGGTCACGTGACCTCAACACATCAAAGAGGTAGCTTATCTCGTCACTGTTGAATTGCCTCTATGTTGTTAGTCTTAGAGGCTGTTATTGTCAGTAGAAAGAGCTCAAATTGTGTCTATATTGAAGTAAAAGTATCTACCACTCGATAGGAGCAATAATCAGATCTGATTTCAGCTGGTTATGGCCGCTTCTTGCGTTTAAAATAACCAACTTTCAAACAAAAAACGATTTCCAGAGCCCTGGGTTTGAGCCAAATATCTATATACATGGGTGCAGAGGGTAGGGGACATACATCTCTTCTGTTTTGACTTTGGAGACCCCGGTAGAAACCAGATAGTGAGCGAGTAATGCCGCGAAATTTGTAATTTTACAAAAATATGCGTGTATTTACGTTAATATCTGTTCGAGAATAAGGTTACATGATTTTTCTTAAAGTCAAAGTTTTAATTTAAAGCCTTAATTGTTCAAACGTAAGCATAGATGTCATTGGAAAATTACAACAGAATGAAGAGAAACCGTCACTTGTGGTCTTAAAATTCTATATGGCGGCAGTGGGGAAGAAGGATAGTTTGTGTACGAAAGAGAAAATTTCGTGAAGAGGAGCGTCGTGTTGAAGAGGAATTTGCTGCGAGAGAGCTTTCCTTGAATGAACGCCAAAATGACCTTTCAAAGTTCGAAGAAGATATTCGTAACAAGTTGAGAGAGAAAGGTAAGCATATTAAAATGAACTGATTTCAAATGTTGGGCTTATTAAATGGATGTCACACAGTCTTAATGCCCTCATTTCAAATGTGTTTATGTCTGACCACTTTCAAAGTAGAATTTCTCCAAATATTATCATCCTCACGTTTATTAGGTTGGTAATAGGTTGTCCGGTACTACTACAAGACAATTTCTTATATTAAAAAGAAATATTCTTATCTGGGGATCTTACAATAATTCAGAAACTTCTACTCGATTGAAGAAATTCTAGTCAAAGAGTGGACTTTACAGCGCATGAACTACAGCCACTTGGTGTAAAATCATGAGGGGTTTATGGTAGAGTATAGGATGTGTTAGTACAAGCCAGTCACTGAGGGTGGTGGTGATATATACATCCAATAGGTTTGTTTATAATGCAGATGGTTATGAAATATACTTTTGCAAAAATGCTTGTAAGGACTAATGTTTTAGAATTAAAAGTCTTAGTACAATCATATTTGCAATATTACTATGTAACATTCTTCCTGCTGTATTCCTTAGATGATAAAATCACCAAACTTCAAACTGCGTTGAAGAGGTCAGAGGAAACAGTGAAAGAGGCTCAAGATAAATTATCGACCTTGACAAAACAGCTGGAAGAGCTAAAATGTATGGTTTCGGTATAACCGAATTAATTGGTATGTACAAGAGAGGAAATCATCTCAAGAAAATCTTCTCCAATGCTATGAATGCACATGAAACATCGCCTACAGCTGTGAAACAAGCGGTGGCAGCAAAGTACCAAAATCACCCGTCACGCAGGAAATACACTCTTTTGTGTAGAACTCATTCTTCTTTCTTTGACCCAGAGTCAGAAACATGGCTACCCAGGAACATTTCTTGCGGAGGCATTGACTTTAGACTGCCAAAATTAGAATGCAATTCGGCGCTAGAGAAATTTGTGAACATGTTGAACATTGGACATGTCACACAGCTTCCTGGTGGTGCTGGAATTTCACGAACTATTACTGGACTAGTCTTTTTAATAAGGCTTGTTTGGTACAATGACCTTGAGAATCATTTTGCCATACAATTTTCAGATGATGGGGCCCCAGAGACAGGCCAACTGTCGATGTCTATTGGAAGCTTAATCTCATGGAACTTCGGAGACAGAGTTCGAAGCTCCGCCTATCAATATTTGCTACACTGTGTCAATTTAAGAGAAAACCATAAAGTGTTGGAAGATCTGTGGAGACAACACACTGACGAGATGGCAGTGTTGGAGGGTAATGTGTTAATAATTGCTGGAAGAGACAGCACTGTAGAGTTCCAGCCACCTGCAGACATGTGCTGGCAGAGTTGGGCAAATAACAAGACGACCCAAGCTGCAACGTACCCCTCTCCTTATGCTAATGTGCATAAAGGTGAAAGATGTGACTACAGCTATATACCTGGTATTTGTGTTAAATTCATACTTTCTAAAGCAAAGTTGGTAATTAAAGGAAAAAACGTTAACGTCATACTCAGACATGGCAAAAATGCACTGTTGAAGTAAACTGTTTAATTAATAGAGTTTATTACTCCCATAATGGCGAAAATTGTTCTCCTTCAAATTTATGTGATTTGAATGACAATAACGTGCCCCCAAAACAGAAGACACTTAATAATTTCTAATGTTTGCGCATTAAACAATATTCAGCTCTTCAGTATGTGTTTGTCTACTAGAAAGGTGCATTCCTCTGATTGTTTCCCTTAACCATGATCATTTCCTCAGGTGACATTTGCACGATGGGTGGCTCTATTGGGTTTGAAACAACTGATACCTGGAAGCCATACAGAAATGCAGACAGAGAAAACCATGCAAAAAGTGTTCAAAAGTTTGAATCTACTTTGAAGAATTCCTTGTCTGATGTTGCTAAACATGTGAAGGAAGCCCCAGTACATGGCAGACAAAGGCATGCGACAGCTTGGGCCTTCCCGGATTGGAGTATTTGCAGACAGGCAAAGATCAGAGCCCCTTCATTGCGAGATAAATGCATGGCAACAGTTTCTTAACATTGTATACCAAGAGAGTGTACAAAGAAACCTTTTTGACCAGTTTGTCCAAGTTTTAGCTGCCCCAGTAACTGCTCCTGTCTCTGAACCAGTATTGGAAGATCAACAAGAAACACCAGTTGCTGGTTGTGGTTTGCTGTTTCTTGTACCTTCTATCAAGGAACACGACAAGGACGGAAGAAAAAGTTCAATAAGATCTCCACGCGGTTAATAGGAGATCAAGCCATTGCAATTGCCCGGTATGGGTACCGATTAGTTGATTGCCTAGAATTCCCTGAGGAATCACCTGCTGAGAGGGTAAAGCGACTAGCACTAAGTCAACTTGTGCTGCACCTAAGAAATGCTTGTTCTTTGTTCAACAAGGTATCTGCAACAAGAGCAGAGTTATTGGAACCCGAGGAGAATTGCAAACTGTATTTCAATCTCCTTTGTTTATTGTGAATGTAACATCTTGCACAGTTGGTTATGCCCTACCATATCATGCATTAAAGCTCTATGATATGTATCACGTCGGCTATGGTAAAATTTCTCAGCAGGGAAAAGAGGCCAAGCATTCAGCAGTGAAGAATGACTTGAAACTCGGCAACAGATCCAACAGAACAGACAAGTCAGGTAAATGGCGGCAAGTGATGAGGGCAAATTATGTACGAAATGTGTATCTCCCTGAACATCAACCATTACCACAGACATGCAAGTCCCACACGACATATTCTCCGTTCCCTGATGCAATGCCATGTCGACCCTATTCCACAATCCACCATCGGCAGCAGGAAAAGAAAAAGGAACTTTATTTAAGTGTCTTGTCTTCTAGCGCTGGGGCACTAATTGGGGACACTGTAAACTGAAATCAACTGATTAGCGCAAATCAAATTAAATGTTGGTTTATGTATAAAATTTACGCATTTCTACTATCCCCTGAAATCTACCACAGATACGCGCAGGAAACGCTAGGCGCAAACACAATACTTGGTAGAGCAGTGACAGGAAAGACCCTATTGCGCAACTTTTCCCATTTTCGACACAAAAAAGAAAAAACGGAAAAATGCTTCATTCTCTTTCAACGACGTTTGCATAGAAACCACAGAGCCGCTTTCAAGAGCAACTATTGTACACAGCAGAAACTTCAAGTGATCCTCTTCGCATCACTATTCGTCGAGGTCGCCCAGCGAATCCTTTCGTGTCAACAGTTAATCAATATTACAGGAAAAAAAGTAAGGAAAGGTGCAGGATATTGGAAGGACTTGAAGACTGGTGCTGATAAACACACACGGAATCACCTGGATGAAAGACTCTGCATAAACCACAAGAACACGATTCCCTTTGGATCCAGTCCCTCCAACACTGGAAACAAACATTTTTAAATAAACATTATCATGCATTCCTTATTATATAATTGCATACAGGCAGAAATCCCGATGCCAAAAAAGTTCTCAACAGTTGTCTCAACTACACACTCGGTGCAGAGAGGGTGCAGCATTTGAAGGACAGGGTTAACTGTTAAGTCCTAATTTAGGACATGATTGCATAGCCTTGACAATACTTGTCAATACCACACGCAGTGAAATTGATCCATGTTCGGGATTTCAGGAGACAGACAAGTGAAGCTATATGAACGCCGTTTTAGCAATAGCCTAGAGAAGCCTGAGACATTCAAGATACCGGTGCGAACGATTTATGAAGCCACTGACGTTGGGAGCTGGTCACTTGTGGGTTCTAATCTTCCCTTGATGAATGAATCAACTATGAAATGATATATGAAATGAATCATATATTGAACTGCGGATATGCCATCAGGCTCCGCGGCTCAAGATATGATTCACTTCATATATCATTTCACCGTGAGACAGTGTAAGCTATTCCCAGTTTTCTATTATTCTATGACTCTTCCAAGATCGTACTTTTCTTTGGAACTGCTACCATCTTTGGTTGTAATGACATGCGCAATCTACTATGAAGTGTTGGGCAAATTTACCAATGTGGGTTGATTTGGAGAGAGTCCATCCCCCTCCCTACCCCCTCGGTAAATTTTGCGCATTTCCAGAATTCCCTCGCCACTAATGGCAGCAATTCGACAGAAGCGTAAGAGCTCGACAGAATCACAGAAAAAATAGAGGACTGAACAGTCTTGAGACAGTGTGATAACGTCAAAAAATGGCAGTATTGGAAATGGGCCCACACAAGGACAGAGAAAAACTCTGACCAGGGTGGGAATTGAACCCTGGTCAGAGTTTTTCTCTGTCCTTGTGTGGGCCCATTTCTATCAGTACGGCTAACGCTCACATGGTTTATATGGGATAGAATTCTAGCACTTCACATTACACTCTATTCAGTTAACTCTCTTTAGAAGCTCTGATAAGGTTACATGATGCCTGGAGGACCTATGTCTAGAACAGAAAGGAGAGCGAAAGAGAACGACAACGACAAAACAGAATACCAGTAATAGCTCATACTTAGTGGAAGAAGCTACTCCACAAATTATTTCCTTGGGCACTTAACCGTTTGTTATTTTTACGGATGTGTTATTTAAAGTGGATGCGTATTTCTAAAAAGTGGATTAATCGAGGGTCTTCCTTTGTTCAGGAATGACATCGAATTTTATTGTCAACTGGAATTAAATAACAATTATCTGTAGTCTTTTGGACATAAAGAAAAAGTGGATTTGTTTTTGTTTGTTTAGCTCTAAAATGCGAGCGAACAAGTCCTTTTTTAATCCGTTTGCCTAACTGGTTTTCGTTGTGCCTCGACTGTGACAAGAAAATTTTGCCCTTATGTTATAAACACGTAATCGCAATGATCCGTAAAATTAGGGGGAAATCTCATTAGCTTGTGTTTTCACAAACAAGAAAATTCCGGATTTAGCGCCAACACGCGTACGGTTCCGGATTCATAGCGGATTTTAAAAAAATCCACTTTGAAAAGCGTATTCAAAAAGTTGTAGATTCGCTAGCAAATTCGCCGGATACGTGAAGACAGAAGGCGTATCCGGAAAGAAATAGTGGCGGATTCAAAAATATTTGGATACGTGTCGACGGGGCCTTAATTAAGGCCCGGCCAAACGGGCTCGAGTGTTGGAGGATCCAACATGTTGGGTGAACCAACATTTTATCGTTTTGCCACCGTGTTTGATGACCACTCAACATGTTGGATGATGTTGGAACATGTTTGATGCAGTATCAAACATTTAATCCCACATCGTGCAGCATTTCTTTTGTTCTCATGTTGTATGCGTGAAATTTTGTTCGTTTGGCCAGTCTCAACAACATGTTGCATGCGCGCACGCGCCTTGTGACTGCAAATTCATTCGTTACCATAGACACCGTTTGCTTGCGTCAGTGTAGTTTGAAAATGTCAGCGAGCGAGGAAGCAGCGCAGAATATGGATCAAACTTCTGGCAAGAAAACACCAAAACAAAAACGCAAGACGTTGGAGCGACGAGGAAACTGACCGCTTGATCGACCTATTGGAATTGAATAGATTCTTATGGGATGTTTTTTGTGCCGACTACCACCTGAAAGACAAGAGAGAAAGAGCATATTGGCTTCGATCGAAGAGGAACTCGATATATCCATGGCGTGTCTTCGTCTGCTAGTTCTCGAACAATGTTGGTAAAATAACCACTCTCTTGTCGTCTTCGGATCCATTCTCTTGTTTTACCTCGTTTACTTGCTCTATCTTCGGTTTCTTGAAGCTCTAGCACTAATAACACTGATAAACAACGCTTAAATTTCTCTTTACTCTCCGCCATTTTGCAAACATCCGTAGATGTTACAACGTGGTGTACGCTGGGAGATATCCTTACCGACAACCCAATGCGTCTCATCAGTTTGATCAAACATGTTGAATGGTGTTTGGTATCGTTTGGCCACCCCTTAATTTTCAACATGTTGGACTGTCAAACATGCAACCAGCGTGTTGGATCTTCAAACATTTATCGTTCGTTCGGGGCCTTTATATTCTTACCAGATGTTAAAGATAATCATTGTACTTGGACCAAAAAAGCATGCGGAAATCTCCGCCCTTGTTCACGAAGGGGTCTATGGTTCGTTTCTGGCGGCCATCTTTGGCATTCCCGCTGCTGTTATTTCGCTAATTTTTTTGATTTAGCCAAGCCTAAAAGCGGAGCTCCCAGATTAGTTATTCTTGTTGCCCGTAGATTATAAAAGGTTTCGAATTTTCCGCGTTTTGATGTTTCCGGCTGCTACTTTAATGATTAAATCATTTTGTTTGCTTTCTTCTATAGAAAAAGTCATTGCCTAACTAGGGAATTCCACGGTAAAGTTTACACAAAAAAAACCGCATATCGCATGAATCACGAAGCGATGAGTGTGATATCGGTTTTTCTAGTGAAATTTATATTGGAATTCACCAGTTTGGCAATGAATTTTTCGATAGAAGAAAGCAAAGAAAAATAGCGAAATAACAGCAGCGGGAAGGCTAAAGACGGCCGCCAGAAACGGACCATAGACCCCTTTTTGAACAAGGGCGGAGATTTCCACATGCTTTTTTGGTCCAAGTACAATGATTATCTGTAGCATCTGGTAAGACTATAAGGCCCCGTCCACACGTATCCGGATGCTTTTGAATCCGCAACTTTTTCTTTCCGGATACGCCTTTCGTCCACACGTATCTGGCGAATTCGATGGCGAATCCGGAACCGTATACGTGTGAGCGCTAAATCTGGAATTTTTTTTCCTTTAGTAATCGGATGGGAAGATTTTTTAATCCGGAAAGAAAAAGTTGCGGATTAAAAAATGATTTCCAGATGCGTGTGGACGGGGCCAAAGTAATTCGTCGCCGCCGAACCACCCAGTCTTGTGAAATCTATCATAGGAAGTCTCAAAGTTGAGTGAATATGTCAATCGAAGTATCAAAATAACCCTTGATAGACACGTTATCGTTCTGTGCAGTTTTTGGAATTTTCCTGTCCATTTTTTTTCCTTCCTGGTTAATGCCTTTTTCTATTTTGAATATACCGTGACACAATTGTTAATAATTAAACGATTATAATGGTATCATGCCACATCAGACAACTTGTACTCAAAATAAACTAGCATTATCAAGGATTCTAATGCTCTGCATTTGACGGAACGAACGAGCAATGCTTCAAAGACCCAAGACATAAACAGCCGCATACTCATCACATGTTACCGTACGAAACTCAGACCAGGGACTTTTTCATCTTGTTTCCCGATCATTTTCCCATGACATGGAAGCCCCCATGTAAGTAAATCTGAAAATGCACCCATTTTCAGTGTCTTACGTTTTTAAGCCTCGTACTTGACGCCAGAGCTCTTTATTTTATTACAACTACAATTCAGTTGTACGTTAAACACATTAAAAATATATGCGTCATTTGTACATTTAAAGTTAATTGTTTTCGTTGAGACTGAAAGATTCAATTTTTTCCACTTCAACAGTCGCTACAACCCTGAATCGCTGCGGAAAGATATGATTTATTCTCGTTTTTATCACGCATGATTGCTGAACACAAACACCTTGTGGGTCGCAATAACAGTATCCTTCCCTGACATGAGAGTGAAACATTTTAATAACTACATACTACATTACCAAAGTAAAGTTCAAGTTCACTTTATTTCACACTGTTTACATTGTAAGTTCACAGATATTATATCGATTTAGCCAAGCCTAAAAGCGGAGCTCCCTGGTTATTTTTTCTTACTGCCTGTAGGGTTAGTGAAAATAAAAGGTTTCAAGTTGTCCTCGTTTTGATGTTTCCGGTTACTGCTTAATTAAGTCCCTTTCTTTGCTTTCTTTCCTGGGAGGCGCGGTGGCCTCATGGTTAGTGCGCTCAACTCCGGAGCGAGTAGTCTGGGTTCAGGTCCTGGCCGGGGACATTGTATTGTGTTCTTAGGCAAGACACTTTACTCTCTCGGTGCCTCTCTCCACCCAGGTGTATAAATAAGGACAGGAGAATTTAATGCTGGGGGTAACCCTGCGATGGACTAGCATCCCTTTCAGGGGGGAGTTGAAATACTCCTAGTCGCTTCATGCTACTGTAACAGGTGATAAGTTCCGGCCTGATAGGCCTTGTAGGCTTGTAGCAGACTTTACCTACATTTGCTTTCTTTTATAAAAAAATTCATTGCCTAATTGATGAATTCCACGGTAAATTTTACGCTAAAAACCGATTTCGCATGAATCACGAAGTGATGAGTGCGAAATCGCTTTTTCCAGTGAAGTTTACTTTGGAATTCACCAGTTTGGCAATGAGTTCTTGAACCGCATCAGTTTTAAAAGAAAACAAGCACACCCTCAACGAGCGAATGGAAAAGTAAAAAAAATCCATTTCAGAGTCAACTGTCAATAGCCAGCGAAAAGCGATCACGCTAAAATTAGAAGCTATAAAAAATAAAAAAAATAAAAATTATCAGTTCAAGGTCAAAGAAGAGTTTTACTGATGTACTTTATTCCACTTTATCTCTGAAAACGAGATCATTCACATTTTGATGTATTTCATTGAAACACGCTATCTTGGCTGGGAACAAAAACAAAAATACGGCAAAATACGGCAAGGCAACCAAGAAAGGACGAACTTCAAACAAGATCCGCTCAAACCCTGAAATACCGTTCAGGTGCTGAAAACAAACTTCTGAAAACACAAGCTAGCGAGATTTCCCGCTAGTTTTACGAGAACTCCTTGCGATTACGTATTTATAACATAAGGGCAACATTTTCTTGTCACTGTCGAGGCACAACGAAAACCAGTTAGGCAAACGGATTAAAAAAGCACTTGTTTGCTCGCATTTTAGAGCGAAACAAACAAACAAATAAACTTTTTCTTTATGTTCAAAAGAAGTACGGATAATTGTTATTTAATTCAAGTTGAGAATAAAAATTCGATTTTCATTCCTGGACAAAGGAAGAACCGAAACCACCTTAAAAAAATAACAAACGGTTTCGTGCCCAAGGAAAGAACTTTTGGAGTAACTTCTTCCCCTAAGTATGAGCTATTACTGGAATTTTGTAATGTCGTTGTCGTTCTCTTTCGCGCTCCTTTCGTTTCTGTTGTAAACATAAGTCCTCCAGGCAACATGTAACCGTATCAGATTTTCTAAAAATATGCCAAAGTTTGCAATACAGAGAAAAAAGCAGCTCTAAGCAAATTAAAAATAAACACTCAGCTTTAAGTTTATATCGATGCTTGACTTGAATAACTGCGTAACCACCAGTGTAGACCACAGACATCATGATATGTCAAACTTGATTGAAACCAGTGAAAAATGCAGAAAGAAAACATCTTCCAAACCGTTTTCCACCTGAAGACGAAAAGCGTTGACTGTATAAGGACTATAGTTGATGCAGTATGGCCGTGTAGCCGTGTAGCCGTGTCGAGCCACAGAAGAGGCGCGAAAACTGAAGCCTCGCTTATGTTTAGATGACTTACTGATTAGAGTGTAATGTGAAGTGCTAGTTTTGTACCCCATATGAACCATGTGAGAGTTAGCCCTACAAATGGAAATGGGCCCACACAAGGACAGAGATAAACTCTGATCAGGGTGGGAATGGAACCCACGACCTTCGGGTTAGATCTCCGCCGCTGTACCGACTGAGCTGCAAGGTCAGGCGGGAGCAGGCTGTCGGAACTGAAGATGTTAAAGATGTACAAGTACAAGGAAGGGTTAATTTTTTTTTTACAAACGTTGGCCGTGTAGCCCTTATATTTCGACTTAACTGATTATAGTGTAATAGAAGGGCTAGTTTTGTACCCCATATGAAGCATGTGAGCGTTAGCCCTACTAATGGAAATGGGCCCACACAAGGACAGAGAAAAACTCTGACCAGGGTGGGAATTAAACCCACGACCTTCGGGTTAGATCACCGCTGCTCTACCGACTGAGCTACAGTCATGGCTAAACAACCAAGATTTCTCGCATCGATGGGTTACCATATTTTCTTAACAATGGTGCTCCGCGCGCGCTCCGCTATAAATTAAAACAATAAAAGATTTTGTTTATTAGCTAATTAAATAAAATAAAAACATAGCTAATACTATATTGAATGTGTGTGGTAACCAATGTACAAATTCAAATCCTTTCGAGTTAGCATAGCCACCAAACACAAACAATACTAACCATCATCAGTACAATTTACAGTTATAGTCTTTTGACGTCAGGCATTCAAAAGGTCTATCCATCCATGTCCTTGAATTACAGCATTACGATAAAGATTACCATAACAGCTGTCGTTAAATTAAAATATGTAAGTTCTGTCAGCCGCATTAAACATAATTGGCAATTCAGTCGGCATTAAAAAGGATTTCCCCACTGATTGACACAAACTTGAATACAGCTGATGTTCATCCTTCATTATCTTTACCAGGTCATAGCTGATTCCCTGTTTGTGATTGTATGCCAAGGAACATAAACTCATTGCAACACAGCGCTGATATGCGGGTGCCTTGCCCCAACAATATTAGACGAGCTGTGCAAACGCGTACGGTTCCAACATTGTCGTGCTACGCTTCGGAGATCTCGGCTCAAAACTTTGACCAGTTTCAAACTTCCTGCAACAACTCCTAAAAACACGCAACAACCTGCAACAGTGTGTGCAAGACAACCCAACATGTAACATTCAACAATGTTGGGAGTTGTTGGCCCACAATGCTGCACCCGTTTGCACGGGGTTTTACATTTGTCCTTCTTGCTGGGCCCACCTTGGCCCTTGTGTCTATTTTTTTATGGTAGCTTGTAACTTTTTGGTTTTGCCAAATTTTGTAATTTTATCTGAATTTGCAGTTTTCAGATTTCACTCTGCAATTTTTTTGTATTTTTGCAATTTCTGTAAAATTTACAGTTTTTTTGCGAAATCTGTCGGTTTTTTCACCCTGCATTGATCTCACTCTGTCTTTAGTGTGTAGCGAAAATTGCAAACTTTTGTAACTTTTGCAAAATTTGTTTCATGTTTTGCAAATGTCTTTAATAGACCATTTTAAAGTTCTGTGCTCGGTTACCAGGCTTTTGAATAAAACGAGGCTGGAGTTGACCTTTCTTTGATTCAAACCTCACTGCCGAGAGTTTCTTATGTAAATATGAACTCGTTAGCAGGAAAGGTTGAACAGTTTTGTGAATAAATTTGTAATTTGTGTAGCTGCGTTCGTTTGTGGACGTACCTCGGTTAACGCGATTACGTGTATAATCGTAACTATAAGAAAATTCTCAAATCTGATTGGTACTAAGGTGCCCCAATTTGCTGCCTAATCTGGGTATTGTAGTAACCTAACTGCCTGATTTGACCTGTCCGACTACAACCAGCTTGTAATCGGACAGCTCAAATTGGAAAGTTTGAAGCCAATGAAAATGTAGTGAAAAACATTAATAAACAATGAATGTAAACAACTTATCATATGCTAACCATTGAAATGAGAGAAAAAAATGTCAAGCAGAGAAGCTGGTTACCAAGGCTACGGCTGAAAAAAAAATACAGAGGTCCTTTATTGGACCACAGAATCTTTGTGCTTACTTTTATTCAATTCCATAGCTTTCCCTAGCATATCACAATCCCAAAATTCAACTGGACAGGTGTCGATCGAGCCGCTCTAGCAGCCGTTCAGTGGAGCACAAGACATTCCGTAAATCGCGTACACTTGCAAGCATGGTTATTCCTGTAAATAATGAAACCAAACACACAAAGAGCTGAAATAAAGAAATCACCATACATATCCTTATTTTTTGTTGTTTCTTTGGCTTTAAAAGTAACCTTCTTCAGCTAATTCCAACATGTGGCCGTCTGGAGCGTCTTCTGGCAAAAAGTCAGCATACTCTTTCGGGACAACCGTCTTCGTTTGTTATGTCATATTCAAGTTTGCCATTTTGTAGCTTTGCAGATATTTGCAATAACAAATATTCTTGCAACATTTTCACTAACTATACTTAGCTAATTACCCACTTCTAATTTGCTCTTCTTCGTATTCGACATCGTGAAGTATTCCTCGGTGGCAATCGATTCATTCTGCAGCGTTTCCCATGAAAACATTCAAATGTCGCGATTTGACCAATTAAAAAAAAAGAAAAAGATCTCATTTCATAACGCGATGGCCTGTGGCAGCCCTTCGAGTAATTAAAAGAGCAATAACTAAATTCGGTACTACTTTCAAGTTTTGTAACGACCGGTCACAATTCCTATCAGCTAAAAGCATCATTTATGCCTTCTCTTCCTGCCTCGACAGCTGAGGCCCCAATTTTTGCGCTGCACTGCCTGAGCTCTGTTTACTTGGCAGAAACAAAACAATGAAAATGGCCAAATATGGATGTCGAAAATTTGTGGTCCACAGCCCCTTTTATTGAATAATAAAATCCATCATTTAATTCTGATACAATAAATCTGCCCAGTAAAGGTGCGGGCCATGAAAAACGCAAACAGGAACAAATGGAGGTATAAACCCCAGAGAATAGGACACGGGGAGAAGGCAGAAGTTGAAAGAAACCTTTTCACCGCAATCAATCGAAGCATATGTCGAGCACATGGACTGTTGGGTCACACGACCTACGCACGACCCCAGAGGAGGATTCCGTTATTACCATTGACTCCTCCCCATTACCCAGTACTACATGGTCATATAATACAGGGCATAAAAGAGAGGACATAAAAATCCTATTTGCAGGCAAATATTTTATTTTCCAACACAGATTTCATTTTCATCTCTTTTTTTTTTTTTGACAGGGTGTGTTGAAAGTAAGAAAGAGGGTCACCTTGATGGTTTTGATCTGTACCGCAATGTTTGAAATCTCTTGGATCGCAGACATAATAGTGCACCTCACTTTGAAGAAAAATGTCAGTGATGGGATTTCCATTGCTCACACTTTGATGATGTTTAATTCAGCTGTCAATCCTTTGGTATATGCTCTGTTCAGCCAGAAATTCCGACAGAAGATGAAAGGGATGTTATGCCGCCGTTCATGTTTATTTAGAGGGCGTTTAGATCCTGCAGAAACATCACTATCTGCGAGAGTCCTTAGCCAACCTACGACTTCCGCTCCAGTGGAAAGCCTCCCTGCTTCTGAAAAAAACCTGGGTGAAGTCTTTCGTTTTTCAGAGATCTCCAGAGATTAAAAAAAGCAAGCTGATTTGTGTTGTGGGCCTTGACGACTTCACAAAACCAACTCAGTGGTTACTTTTTTAAGATAATCTCTCTCTATTCAGTTATTTTATCATTTATGAAAACGGGTAGTTTTCAACCAATGGCCCATGTAGATAGATCATTTTGCAACCAATTTTCATATAACAATAGATAATCAGATGATTTCATTTGCAATACAATAAGTATGCAGAAATAAATAAGCACGAACAAGTTTTACTTAAGGGCACACTGACGTATTTTTTGGGGTGCGTTGCTAAGGATGTAATGGTTAAGTAATTTGAGAAAATTTGGCATTATTTTGGTCAGTTTCCAACTTTTGTAAGCCAATGACCCTAAATATGACGTCATCATACCACGCAATTGGTCACGTGACCAATAAAAGAAAACTCTAAATTTGTCTCCGTGCTACGCAATTTGGGTATTTAATCGATGATTTGATAATTTGTATTCGTTTTTGCATCCAGCCAAGCATGGTTTTCTTTTTATTTTGAAAAATGTTCTTTTTAAAGACATAAACGATACTGAAATACCCATAACTTTTTCAAAATAGATGATTTTAAAAAATCAATGCTTAACTATATTCTGTATTTGGGGATGAAACGTGCCGTGTAAAAAAAAATTAATTACTGGGTTGCCCTATGGCAAACCCAGTCGAAAAATAGGTAGATTTCCGGTTTTTTTTTTAGTATTTTTTCCGTGTCGGTAAAAGTCTTGCCTGTCACTCCTCTGGTAAGTGGTGTCTTTGTGCATAGAGCCTTCTGCGCGTATCTTCTTAGGATCGAGAGGGTAGTGGAACTGCGTAGATTTCTCTGGTGGACACAGTAGAATCATTAACTTAGCCTGCAATGGCGTCGA
>NC_090876.1:21870371-21875371 GCF_036669935.1 Montipora foliosa
CCATAGTATGTTTGTCGCTGATCGTAACTTTTTATATTCTATATTCGCGGTTCAAAATTAATGCTGTTTTCATGTCGTAAATATGTTATTCTCGATCGACCGTCCTGGAGACTTCCTTCTGCTCTTTCTAAAAACTGTGTATCAATAATTATTTACTTTTGCATCAATATCTGTTTTTGCATAAAGCAAGCTAACAAAATCTGTACCTTGCTGAGTTCGCATTTGTTAGCGTTAATAGTATTTTGGGTCCGATGCTTCTGTTTTATGAGGGGTATATTGTTTTGGTCTCCCATCCAAACACTAACCCCGCCGAACAGGGATGACTTCAGTAAACTTCGGCATTACAAAGCTGTCAGATGCTCAGCGGGCACGCTTAAACTTGAGGTGAAAAGAAGTTTATCAACAATGATGTCCGCCCAGAAGCCAATGTTTCTCACTTCCCATTTATTTTCTTCAATCTTTCTGGGTTCAGTACTTTGCTAGTAACCATATGTCTTCTCAGACTATTTACCCAAGACTTCTACCATGGCACTACAATGATAGACAATACCAAAACAATATCGTGCACTGTTAGAGCTACATATTACGCAAGGACTGATCTGTTTCGTCGTACAAACGTGTGAGGACCTGTGAGCCAAAGGGCCTCTTCTGCTATGACTTCTTAATGACCTTGAAAAAAATTGTTTGGAACGGTGCACGTACCACAGGCAACCCAGTGTACCCTCACGGAGGGTCTAGTTCAATTTAAAACCGCCGGAAATTTAGCTTTTTTCTCAAACCAGAAGTCAGTTCGTTTACGCATGCGCAGTTGATCTGAGAACGAGCGCGAGGACGGGCGAGGAAGAACCTTCGATGGAAACAACGGTTTGTGCGGTGACTTTTGCTTGTGAGTGGGTTTTCTTGTCAGCTCATGATATGATGACGTCAGTTACCGGAAGTAACATTTCACTTCCTTAGCAACGCGCGAAAAATCCGTCTGTGGGCCCTTAAGGTAGCTTGAAAGGGTTTTCAGCTGAGAGCGCGCGCGTAAGTGACACGCGCAATTGTAAAAGCTGCTTGCGTCAGCTCATCATTCAAAATGGGTAAGCGGAAATAAACAAATACTGCTAATTTCGCTCACCTTTCTTCTAATTCTTATGTATATGGAATATAAACAGACATCTTCCATTCACGAAAACTACGAAATTTCTACACAAACGGTTTAATGGTCACTTAAATTCGTTTGTGTTGGCCTGTAGCTCCACTCGCGCGCGGACTCGAATAAGTAGGTGACGCATGCACCCATGCTGATCTTGTAACCCCCTCATTTTCCCTGATTTTTGCAACTTTACAAGTTTATATCTCTGCTTTCGGACGGTACTTTTTTTTTTCCCTTTTTTGCACGAGTTGTCAGCTTAGATTAATTCAAAACCTTTGTCTTTGAAATAAAAATAATAATAATAATAATAACAAACAAACTGCGGTTATAAACATAACGAGACAACGCATGTTGTAAACTTTTTATGAGCTTGACGTTTCGTATGCTCCAACATACATCTTCAGAAGTAACGATTACCTAAAGTACAATTGAATTCAAACGCGAAGACTCATACCAAATAAGGAAAGTAATGACAATGAAAAAATGAATGAAAATAAACAGACCTAGTTAAATCTGCTTGAAAAAAAAAATACAAAAAAATGGCTAGTAGAGAACCGAGAATTCTCTCACTGCCAACATTTTCATTAAGCGCTGGTTTTAAATCGCGAATCAACAAGATTTCCGTAATTTTACAATGTATATTAGACTGTCCAGTGGCTAAAATGTCAAAGTGATCCCATTTAAATGTTGGCAGTAAGAAACTTCTTCTCTACTAGCCATTTACATTTTTTTCACTGTCATTACCTTCCTTATTTGGTATTAGTTTTCATGTTTAAATTGAATTGTACTTTAGGTAACCGTTACTTCTGAAGGTGTATGTTGGAGCATACGAAACGTCAAGTTCATAAAAAGTTTTACAACATGTGTTGTCTCGTTATGTTTATAACAGCAGTTTGTTTGTTATTTTTACTCAAGTTGAAATGGCCGAAGAATAAGAGTGTCTAAGCCAATATAAGTTGATTTTGAGGCTCAAAGAAAATGTCTGATATCGTTGCCGTGGTAACGTTATTTTGGAGGAAAATGTGATGTGAGGAATCTATGATGGTTACTTAAGAGGCTGTCTCTGTAAAAGCGGCCCGGTCAATCCGGTTTGAAAAATAGATTTCGCTCATTTCTTGTGTGTTGCAAGACCTTCATGTGCTTATGCTAAAACCACAATCCACTTGATCGGATCTTTTAAATTATTGGAGTTTTGAGGTATTTTTGGTTCACCCGCTTGAACGCCCTTGGCGCCCTATATCGAGGCTTCAATTTCACCCAAATTTGAAGATCAATTTATCACGAACTAACAAAGCCTGTAAAAAACAAAAACGATGGCCAGTTACTTCATGTCTTGTGAATAGACAATGGTGACTTTCATTAACATTGAGATTGAATAAAGCTACCAGCGAGACTTTAAAGACACCCCTATCATAGAGCCTGATCAGACGTTCGAACACCGATCAAATTCAAACTCTATTTATAAAAAAATGGGACGGTCTTTTCTAATCAAACCAACGCAGCTGGAAAGTAAGTACCATACGTAATGTCAATACGGAGAGAAACCTTGCGCTCGTCCTTGATGGAATATTTATAGCTCTCTGAACTTGCCTAATTTCGGCGATCTCCAAGTTTTGGCTGCACCGTTGAAAGACTTGTTAACAGGAAGCGTTGCACCAACCTCGCACCCAGATAGACCTAAAATAACCCTAAATAAACGAAAAAGACATTTAAATGCATTACAAGTCAATTGAAGGGGGAATAAACCCTCTTTTAACGGCTTCAGCTTGGCTTACCTGCAACAGATAAATGCTTCATTGTTCGAATTTCGCTCCATCATTTTACAAAAAAAAGGACGATCTCTGCTGCCCAAGCACTGGATCCCTGAAGGTGCAAATGAAATATAGGTATCTAAGTTGCCTTTTCCCTGCCATTATCATTCTTAAATCAAAGTTTTTCCTCGGCAAAACGGTGAACATCAGTGAAGATCCCCGCCATATTTACCTTTTTGGACAACCGCTGACCAAATTCAATTATAGCACTTATGAGGTAAAGTTGACAGCTGGATTGGGAGAAGTGTGTCGGTGAGGATTTTGAATTTCATTGCAATAAGAGTTGTCAAATTTAGAATTCCTCCACGCTAAACCTGCACACAATTGCAAAACATCTCGTAAGAGCACCTCGTCTTACGACCCACTAAACTTTCTCGTCATCGGCGCTAACACACACCCAGTCAACTATATCCTACCCATGGGCCTAGTCCGTTCCCTCTGGCACAAAAGACGATTGTGGTATTGGCTAAAATTAAGTTGACGATTCCGTGATGACAAAAGTAAAGGTTTATTTTTTATATGCTGTACCATGAGATGCTTAGCACTGCTTTTACCTCTTTGGCGTGGGCAAATCTCTCGAAGGCTTTGGCAAGCCCCAAAATTACCTTACCGAATGGTTCTTAGCTTTACCCTAATTAGTCCTTGTTCCTTGGGGAGGAGGGGGGGGGGGGGGAGGGGTGGGAAGGATGCTCACTTCTAGCGTTCATTACCCTGAAAAGTTTAGCAAACGATCAGCAAATTTCATGACATTTCCTAAAATTCCATAGGATTTTGACGCTTTTTATTTTTTCTATTTTGGTAGTTGTTTCCTCGTTTCTTGTATGTTTCAACTTATTTCAGCTGTTTTGTCTTCGTTTACGAATTTTTAAATAAAATGTCGTTTCTTTGCTGACGTTATTGGTAAATATTTGACGACTTCCTAACTTCCAACGTGGTGCCTCAGACTCAAAATGGCGTATCGTCGACATCAGGTGGCAACGGAATCTTTTCCAAAACCGTTCTAGGTATGAAGATTCATAAATTCCGTTACTTTCCTAAAATTGAAACCTATGGCAAAGAAAGTGATATTGAAAATATTGAAAATATATGGGTTGACACACAAGACTTGCTAATAGGTGTCATTTACGTCCCAACGTGAATTTCTTGACGAATTTGAGCAAGTTTTGATCTTAGGTGATTTTAATATCAATACACTTGTTAAGAGCACAATAGCAAAAGAATACCTTAATCTGGTCCATTCTGAAGGCTTTAATCCCTTGATATTTGAAGCAACTCGAATAACAGAGACGACAATAAGTTGTATTGATCATATTCACTCCAATTTTGTGTACTCAAGCACAAGTGGTAGTATTGCAGTCGAAATAGCTGATCATTTGCCTGTTTTTAGCCTTTCATACGATCCTTTACTAAGCCCCTTTCCCGATACCATTGAAATTAGAGACTTTAAAAGATTTGATGAGATTGCTTTCCGTGACGAATTAAGGAACGAAAAATGGAAGTCTGTGATGCGAATGAAGGCTTAACTAGATTTTTACACACTTTTAACAGGATTAGCAATAAACATGCACCAATTAAATCAATTAAGATTAAAAGTAAGTCAAACAAACCCTGGATAACTAAAGGATTAAAAAAGTCGATTAAAGTTCGTAATCAGCTGTATAAAAATTGGTTGACTACCCGCAACAGTTACTATTATAATAGATATAAAATGTACCGTAACAAAATCGTTACTATCAATAAGTTATACCGTCCAATATACTATGATCGCGTACTTAAAGACTTTACAAACAGTAAGAAAATGTGGGATAACATTAACCTAATAATAATTAAAAAGCGGCCATCTTCCATTATTGATAATTTACAAGTTAACGGTAAAAATCTCCACCAACCAGCTTCTATATCAAATACTATCAACAAGTACTTCTGCAATGCTCCAACTGAACTTGCATCTAGCTTGCCTAAAGCAGGCCGCCATTTCGCGTCCTTTTTGAAGGGGAAAAAAATGCATTTTTCGCTTTACTAAGGTAAGTGAAGTGGAGGTCTTCTTACTT
>NC_090876.1:21880371-21902871 GCF_036669935.1 Montipora foliosa
TAAAGAGCCCGAGGCACAACTGGCACAGTATTGATAATTCCATATATTTATTTACTATGCGTTTACTCTTTCCTCTCTAGTTTACTTTTTATCCTAAAATAAATGTACTTAATTAAAGGGCATATAATTAGTTTACTATATCTTTGCCCTTTCCACTTCATCTTTCACTGTACTTATTTTGTTAAATATATTGTATCTTATGTTTGTCAAGTGGAAATAAAAATAAAATACAAAAAAAAAAATAAAAATACAAGTGTAGTCAATGTACAAAACAGTGAAACGGGTTCTTCGAATGCTCTTACAGTTATTATCTTTTTGGTAAAAGACTATTCATGATAATTCCCTCCGTAACAACCAATAAACTAAAACAAATGTGGACTTTCAGTAAAATACAGAAAGAGTACGTAATAAATTCGTATTATTTGGTATGCATTTAGACCAAGCGGACCTTTATTGGTTGCTGAAAAAAAAAATAAAGGCATTCTAAACAGTCCTACTTTCTAGACTAAAATGACTTCATTTAAAATAAAATCCGGCTCCCGATAGATTTTAAAATACTCTAGAAATCCGAGGTTGCTTTAAAGGTAAATATAAAATCATGAGTCATAATAACGTCTAAATGCGTGGCATTACATTTGCCATTAGCTGGGTCATGGGCTACTGGGTTTGTCACTTACGAGATGTTTTGCAATTGTGTGCAGGTTTAGCGTGGAGGAATTTTAGATTTGACAACTCTTATTGCAATAAAATTCAAAGTCCACGGACAACCTCCTCTCCTCAGTACCTCACAAGTGCTATTATTGAGTTTGGTCAGCGGTTGTCCGAAAAGGTAAATATGGCTGCAATCTTCAGTGATGTTTACCGTTTTGTTCGGAGGAAAAACGTCGATCTAAGAATGATAATAGCAGACAAAAAAACAACTTAGATACCTAAACTTCATTTGAACCTTCAGGGATCCAGTGCTTGGGTAGCAGCGATTCTTTGTAAAATTATGAAGCGAAATTCGAACAATGAAGCATTTATCTGTCGCAGGTAAGCCAAGCTGAAGCCGTTAAAAGAGGCTTTATTCCACTTCATTTGACCTGTAATGCATTTAAATGTCTTTTTCGTTTATTTAGGGTTATTTTAGGTCTATCTGCGTGCGAGGTTGGTGCAACGCTCCCTGTCAACGAGTCTTTCAACCGTGCAGCCAAAACTTGGAGATCGCCGAAATTAGGCAAGTTCAGAGAGCTATAAATATTCCATCAAAGACGGGCCGCAAGGTTTCTCTCCATAATGACATTATGTATGGTACTTACTTTCCAGCTGCGTTGGTTTGATTGGAAAAGACTTTTTCATAAATAGAGTTTGGATTTGATCGGTGTTCGCGCGTCTGATCAGGCTCTATGATAGGGGTGCCTTTAAAGTCTCGCTGGTAGCTTTATTCAATCTCAATGTTAATGAAAGTCACCTTTCTTTATTCAAAAGACATGAAATAACTGGCCATCGTTTTTGTTTTGTACAGGCTTTGTTAGTTTGTGATAAATTGATGTTCAAAGTTGGGTGAAATTGAAGCCTCGATATAGGGCGCCAAGAGCGTTCGAGCGGGTGAAACAAAAATACTTCAAAACTCCAATAATTTAAAAGATCCGGTCAAGTGGATTGTGTTTTTAGTATAAGCACATGAAGGTCTTGCAACACACAAGAAATGAGCGAAATCTATTTTTCAAACCAGATCGACCGGACCGCTTTAACGGAGACAGCCTCTTAATATCCTAGCCAGCGTTCGTCTTGATATGATTGCCTTAACTGTATCTAAAGACAGAATATGTTTATTTGTTTGAAAAAAGGAGAAAGTATTTCGAGCCTCCGTAAAGCTGAAATAACTGAGATTGGCTGGCAGTTATTGCACGACGTGCATGCGAGAACCGTATTTAAAGATCTTTAATTAATTAAAGGGAGAGTACGGTCTACAAGAATTTTCTCTAAATTACTAATGCTTTTCCCCAGGAATTCGAAAATTATTGCCGTTTTGTTCAGTTCCCTGATAAAATGTGACAAGAGCACTGTGAAGGTGCCTCTCCAATTCGTGACTTGGAGAGCGTCCTTGGATATTTAACAATTATTCCATAAACGAGCGTTGGATCTGAGATGGTAAATAGCCAACGAGGCGCGTAGCGCCGAGTTGGCTATAACCAGTCTCATATCCAACAAGCGCGAATGGAATAATTGTTTTATTAAATTCCTTCAACTCCAAAAATTTGGAAGTACGAAATACGAGCGGAAAAAGCGAGCAAATCCGAGTGAAATCGAAAAAAACTTGATGAGAACTGATGCGATGTTGTGTAATACCTTGTTGTCAGACAGACGCAGGCTCATCACAAAAACATTTCTTGCTTTTTCGCGTACTTCGAAACGTCGGAATTGATCCAAACTTTCCACAAAAAAAGTTTTTTTTCTCCTTTTTGGCTTTATTCAAAGACTAATTTCGCATTCCGGCGAAAACATTTTTAGTTTAGCAACGCTTAACGCAATCATTTACCATATAAGGTCAAACCAAGGTATATGAGCTGATAACCGAGATTGAGTGAACCAATCAGAGCACGCGAAATGCATTATCCGAGGTTGAGAATTTAATAAGACGTGTTATGACGTAGCAATTAGATATAGTCAACAAACGTGCTCGGCCTTAAGGCCAGGCCAAACTATCAAACAAAGTTGGATCCCACATGCAACATTGTTGGATCTAAATGTTGAGGTAGTGGCAAAACACTATCCAACATTGCTTGAAGAATTCAAGGACGGAAAGGACGGATTCAAACAAGGAAATACCAAAGAATGGTTAAGAGAACGTGTAGAAAAGGGTATGTTCACTGCAAGATGCGTCCGCGCTTAGGAGATGAGCTCGGATCAATTTGCAGGAATTTTAAACGCCATTGAACCAGACATCTCCAAACAGAGCAATAATGATTAAGGAGCCTAAGAGTGTGCCACAGACACGGCCTTGCTTTCTACTTGCTGATCAAGGTTTCTGACTGTTTATCAACAACCACGACACCTTATCCGCCATCTCTGTTGCAATAGACCTTATTCACGATAGCCGCCATGTTGGACTTGGCTTTATCGTGCAAATTAGCTACGCAACACAAGTTTGAGAGATTATCACGAACATCTTAGCCAAAGAGATGATTTGTTTCACGTTTATTAAATGTTTATCACTTAAGTAGTAAAATAGAATGCTTACACAAGTTACTTCGATGTTTTTTTTTTTTTGTGAAAAATGAGCAGATAACAAAGTAGAAAGTCAAAATGTTGGAGACCATCAAAAGATATAAAATTATTATAAAAGGTACTTAATTCTAAATTCTAAAATGCACTTTTAGCAATATTAATTCAATATTTCGACGAGCCGATTTTCCGCAATTTGCCTTTATTCCAATGTTTGCCCCCAGCATAACACATGGCTAATTTGCATGACAATTTGAAAACCAACATGGCGGCTGTCGTAAATAAGGGCTATTGATGCTAGAAGCCTAGGCTTGAAAAATAAGATAGCGATTCGTGATTGGCTAGCAGCGCGAAAGTGACTCCATTCAGGACACAACTTTGTTGGAAGAGCGGCAAAACACTGCAACATTGTTGCGTCGAGCAGAATTGTTGGTTGTAATGTTTGATCAAAAGCAAACTCTATCCAACATATGATCGAACAAAAAATGTTGGACGAACATCTTCCAACATGGGCGGCCAAACGGTCGAACAATGTTCGATCGAGCAAAGTTGGAGCGCTCAATCCAACTTTGTTCGACAGTTTGGCCAGGGCTTTACCCAGTTCTTCTTTCCTCGATCACTTTCTCAATGTTATGTGTTCCTTTTCTGTTCCAAGAAATTTAAATAAGGAAAGGAAAGGAATGGAATGGAACCTTATTTAAGTGTCTAGTCGTTCTAGCCCTGGAGCACTCATTGGGGGCACTGTAAACTGAAATTAACAATTTATTCAAATCAAGTCAAACGTTGGTTAAAAAATCGCACGGTCCCTATCAAGAAACTCTTAATGTTGTTTAATGTTACTTTTTGAATACGAAGCTTTGATTTATTTTCTGTGGTGGGCTTCCGTTATCATCTGTCAACAGCTTTGATATAAAACAAAAAAACAAAACTTATCGGCACGGGCGGTCGCTCTATAATAGAATTGAAGTTGCCCCTTAATTAGGCTTTCCATTAACGAATTATACCGAATTATAATGTTATTTATACTCTGAAAACGACGAACGATTAGCATTCTTTCCCGCAGTTCATTCAGTTGACACAAAGTGATCACGTATATCTTTGTGGTTTCCTGGCACGTGATCAATTTCTTCTTTTTGGCAGAACATAATGACCTTCCCCTTTATTCATAGAAATTAGAGACTGCAGAAATGTTAGTGTTTTACAATCTACTGTCATTAATCTTCAGGGGCACCCAACGTCAATTTTCGGAAAGTATCTGTTCGGAAAACGATTTGAGATCTAGAATTTTCGGAACATTAATTTTGTTGTAAAATTTCTTGTTTGCCTGCCTCTCTTAGGATTTTCGAACATCTGAAAAATGGTATAATTGCCCATCTTTAACGGATTTTTACCCTTAAAAGGTCACTTAGAATTTTCGGGAGGCTTTTTTCTGGCTAAAATTTTCGAAAAGGTAAGTTTTGATTCCTATAATTTTCGGATCACTAGACTTTCAGCAAGGAAATCCGAACAGCTGAAAACTTTTTAGGGGATAAAAAAGTGTCTATATCTACCATTTAAATACTAAAATACGTTTAACAATGCTATGTTTAAGTGGTTTTGAAATATATTCTCGTTGGGTGCCCCTAAATCTTTAGATGAGAATTAGAAATTTAGAGTCTTATGTAAAACTATATTATTTCTTTCTTCATCTGTCTTTTGGCTTGCCTTTTACTGTTAACTCCCGGTATTTACAGTAGCTTTGGTGCAAACGAAAACCCCAAAAAATTTGACCTGGCATCAGATTACACTGAAAATGAGAGGAAATATGAAGCGGAAACAACACGATCGACTTTTTTTTTTTTTGCAGTTGTTATCAGGGCAATGCATGGGTACATTCAATCAATGAATTTTTTGTTTGTCATATGCACCTTGACTCCATGAGATCGATTTGATGCTGAGCTCGGACAGTCTTTGCGGCACTCCAAGCAAAGCGCAAACCCCAACTCCGGCAGTTTCTCAAATAGCCTTTCCTAGCGTACATATTTCGTTGAAAGAAACAAATCTCTTTCCTCGTGTAACATCGAAGTTATATCTAGTACATCTATCTTTCATTTTTTCCTAACACAGCCGAAATCGTTAAGCTTAAGCATAGCATTCCATTCGGTTCCTACACAAAGACCATGCCCATTTTCCAGGAAAGCCGTCGCCGGAAACGGCCAGTTCTAAAGCAGGGAATGGGAAATCGAAGAATGGAGATGGATAACAGGAACAGGCAACGCGAAATGGGGAACGGAGAATTTTTAAAAGGGGGAATTACTAAAATCCCAAAGATGTTCCCGATGGCGGGAAAACCATAAAAAATATATTCTCGCTACAGGCAATGTTTTGTCTTTTCTCAGCCGAGTTGATGTTAAGTGATCGTGGCTGGTTTAAGTTTGGCCTAGCCCTATTTTAGAGATTCCCCGTTCCCCATTCCCCGTTCCTTGTTTTAGAACTAGCCCACTGGAAACTGCTTACAAGAAAGTTAGGGAAACGGCTTCTTGAACACATGCTGGGCTTCCTCGAAAAAGAAAAAAAATCTCTTTATCCACATTAGCAGTAGATTTATGGGTAATTTTTTTTGTTGTTGTCAAAAAAGCAGTCTTTAAGTCATAATATACGAATCCAGATCTGTCAACTTTCACAGTCTCATGTTCTTATCTTTTCTCGCGTAGTCAGGGTCTCGGGAAAAGACTTCCAGTCACACGGTCTTTTTAGGGTAGTTTTATTACCTTGTCAAAGAAAAATAATATTAATTGAAAACAAAAGGAACGGATTAATACTAAATAAGAATGTCAGTACAGACCACTACTGCTCCATTTATAACAATTTTTACCGCCGTTTTTTAATGAATTTTGACAACAAAATCTCTTTTCCACGCTTAACTCCTTGTAATGAGGAGAACTGGGAACAAAGAGGACACAAATAAGGTGATGAAGGTAAATTCTTGATCTGGGGAAATACTTCTTGTAAAATCTTCGGGTTTGTTTTTACGTTTATATTTATTAAATAAATATACATTTTTTGTGGATCTCCAGACTTTCTTCGTGAGGATTTTGTGGTCTTCTCTATGATCAATTAATTAAAAGGTATCACGACACTAAAATCTGTGTGCGATTATTAAACAAATCGGTCGCGAAATATACCTGTGATAAAACATGCCGATTCGCTTTCGTTTACTTGTGTTAAGATCTGTTTTCATAAAACGTCGTTGTTAAAAGTAAACTGCCAAGTGAGACCTCAACCACTTTGATTACTGATCGTTTAATTGTCTTCAGTCTACCTTGCACATAGCGAACAAGATACTAAAAAATCAATATTTAAAGACTGAGGCCTATTTCCGCGTTTGTTACAAAGAGTGACAAAGATTATTACAAAGTGTGATAGCTATTTTATTGCAAAGTGCGGCAAGTGTTATTACAAAGTGAGACAGTTATTACAAAGCGAGACGATTTTATTTGCAAAGTGGCGGGACAGATATTACAAACTGCGATGGTTATTGCAAATTGTTACAGAACTGCATTTTAGGCCAGTAGTGTAGCAGCTCTCGTTTCGTGCTATTTTTTGATATTGAAAGCAGCTTATATTGTTTTTAGTCATCGTTTCAATTGTTTAGTCTTTTTTTTTTTGGCTAGGGTAGCAAGCCAATCACATTATACATTACGAGAGCCAATATATCACCCTACTAGGCTACTTGTGTGTATAATTTCAACTCTTAGATGTTGACGGCTCGTCACATCAATCCCTTCAGATTTCATCAAGTGGCAGCGCGGAAAAAGAAGCTGAAAAGTAAAGTATCGAATTACCGGTATTGGTGAGCTTTTCTCTTGCATCTGCAATTTTTCAAAGAGTTCAGTTATTTTAAGGATTGTGAGGTAAGTTTAATCTGGTTCTAGTCTATTCAGTTTTATTTACTGTTGCAATTGATCTCTCTTTTGAGATATTAATGCATGGAGATGGCTATGAAACTCGAGAAGTCTTTTTGTTTCTCGTTTTTGTCTGTATTTTTGGCCTTGATGATGCACAAAACACATATGCGCAACATCTAGATGAATTAGTGCTTGATCCAGAAAGAGATAAAGAATTAAGATAAGGATAAAGAATAGTAAATTGTTTGATGTTAATGCGACAAAAATGTAGCCGCTAATTGTTAGCTATTCTAGTACCATAATTGTGCCCTTGGCGGCTTGTTTCAAGTAAATTAAAAAAATATCGAAGGCAATAAATGATCCTGATAATAAAACATGAACTTAGAAATTTGAAATGAATTTATTTGATGATGCGTAATGTCGCAAATCGGAGGGTGTAAAATACTTGTTGCAGGTCATTGTTTCACTATTAGTGAAACAAACCAAACCTTAAGAAAATGCTAACTTTATGCTTAATTAAACATTATTTTTTAGGCCTCGTGTTAGCATTACTAAAGGTTTGGGTTTTTTTCAGCTATGGTGAAACAGTGACCTGCAAATGTAACTTGCAACCTGCAGCCGGCAGTTTAACGAGGGCACTGTATACGTATCAACAACAGCGCCTAGAGTGTTTACGATGACTGCATTATTCCAACTTGTTTAGTGTCGGTCGACCCAAACGCCGGACAAAGCCGCAGCTCGAGTCATTGTATTAAAAAAATGTATACTGTTACAAACTAAAATCATAAATATTTAAGCACTCTCACCCAACTTTTGAAGACATTTCTTTGGTGATTCAAGACATTTTAACAGGGAAAATCGAAAGAAACGTTTATGTAAATGAAGAGAAATCTGTATCAGATATACAGATATTCATTGAAGAAACATTTCTTTTGTTTCCTGAATTATTAATAATTTTATAATTAATGTTAGGTTTTCCCTTGGGGGCCCTGTAAACGAGGTTTTCGTTTTTCATTAAATTATTTCTTCCGCTATCTTGATAGTTTGTTTCGTTTCTTATGAATACATCACAATTAACGTTACTGCTTATGCTAAAATTGTTCGTTTTCGCGTAAGTAAACGATGTTTGGAGTAAATGAAAATAGTTTGGCACTATTGGTCTAACTATTGGCACAAATGAAATTTTATTTTCTGCTAGTGAACAGCAAAAGGTGCAAAGGAGACCTCGCAGTACAAGTCCAAAGCTCAGAGGAATTTCCCTCGCGGGATCCGATGGAAAAAAACATACACTGCGAGGAACATAGCTTCACTTGATTTCATATCCGCAGTTCATATATGATCCATTTTATATATCATTTCATCTCTAATTCATTCTTCACGGGAACATTAGAACCCACAAATGACCAGCTCCCAAAGTCAGTGGCTCCATAGCTCAGTCGGTTAGAGCGTCGCACCGGTATCGCGAGGTAAACGTGATTAAAGCCCGTTGAAGTCCTGAATATTTTAGGCTTCTGTACGCAATTGCAAAAATTGCGTTCATAAGTGAACTATTCAGCTTTAAACATTATCGTGTGCAAACAAAGTTCTATTATTATCATTATTATTATTATTATTATTATTATTATTATTATTATTATTATTATTATTATTATTATTTTATTTTATTTTATTCTATTTTTATTTTTATTTTTATTTTTATTAAGTGATGCTATGATACATAATACCGTGAGGGAAAACCGGAGTACCCGGAAAAAAAACCTCACGGAGCAGAGTAGAGAACCAACAAACTCAACCCACACATGACGCCGAGTCTGGGAATTGAACCTGGACCCCATTGGTCGGAGACGAGTGATCTTACCACTGCGCCATCCCTACTCACTCAAAATCGATATGAACAACGGTCGAGTGACACCACAAAGTAATATTTTTTCAGTAATTAAAACCTGAAGAAAACGTGATGATGACGTGCTAGTCCCAAAGAGAAAGTGGCGGTCCCGACACTTAATCCACCATAGAAATCCAACAATAACTAACAATTTCGCTCGCAAAGTGCTATAACAGTTCATCAAAACAGAGAAAAACAATGAAAACCGTCAAACACTTACAAAGCAATTAGTGAACAGTAGCGTGAAGCAAAAAGTTTTGTATTCTTGACCTCTGGTGGTGTTTATTCGATGGCGTCCTACTCAAGCGACGCGGAGCTTTCGCTCGCTGCTACGTAACGTCACAATGGATGGAGGAGTTGATTAAAAAAAAAACGTAATTGGAATCTAAGAATACGAAAACCTCCTACCTCCTGGGATTGGGGTATCTGCACCGTAATGGAAAAGCGTTACATCTGTTTCACTGAGGTGTGCGGTAACCTTAAGAATGTATCTTGTTTTGGTTTCAATTAATTCCGAAAATTTACGAAAATAATTTGAATTTTTCTAATTTTGAAAAATTGAAATATTTTACCCGTCAGTCATACGAAGAGTCTATCCAATTTAATTGGAACAAGACGCTAAACAGGCGTTTACGTGGAATGCACCGATCAAAGCAAGCACCAGGCAGGGGCTGTAAAAAAAATGCTAGTTGTTGTTGATATTTCGGTTGCTGTGTCAGGTCAAATCACTTCTTTCATTTTTGCTCTGGCCGTGAGGCGCGGGGCTGAAAATCGAGGGCCGTTTGTTTTTCATTGTAGTCACAAACTGTAACCTTTGAATTTCACGTGATTGGATAGTTTCTGTCAACTCTGGAAAGTGTAAATTTTCTCGGCAAAAACGCCATATTTTCAGTAGACGCTGTTGTTTACTTCAATCAATAGAAGCGCACCATCTGTATTTTCCATTATTCCCATGTTATGGTCCTTGGTTTTCTACGTGGCATGTCTTTGCCCTTTCCTCTATGCTCCTGCGGCCTTTTTTTCCTGATTTAGTTTCATGTTTACTACATAGTAAAGAGTGGAAAAGGTGAAATCCGATCTATTGCTTAAATCAGGATTTTGACATGTTCGTACATAAATGCGAGCCAAAAACCTTTCCACTTTTTGACACTTCCGTTCGCAGTTTAATTTTTTTGGGGGGGAAATATTGCTCCTGGCCAAAATATGGGATACTTTCTACTGCGAATTCAGTCAATCAATCAACAAACAATAAACCAAAATGCTCTCATCCCTTGCAGGAAACTCAAAAGTATTTTTCTGATAACATTTAATTCAACGACTTAATTTTTCATCAGGTCACTGCAAGGCAAAGGTATCATGGTCACTTCACTGGATGCTGCATTATTAACAATCAAGTCTTTAATCTTCCTTGCAAGCATCACAGGAAATCTACTCGTCATTTTTGTCGTCATTAGGAATCGGGATATGAGGTACAATTTGTCAGAACCACTATGTATGTGGTTTCAAGTAATGGTACACTTGCTTACTTTTTCTTCACGGCTTTCAAGAAACTTTACTATTAGAATAATAGACTCTATCATCTTAGAGACAATTTTTGGTTAACAAGATGCACTCCTTATTGTGTCGTAATAGGTCACCATAGCAACAGTAAAGCCATTTAGCAACACCTTACATTTTGTGTTTAAATGCTTAGATTCCAAAAAAAGACAATATATTGGTGACGCACAATTTTTTATTGCTGGAACGTAATCAGCAGTCTACGGTAAAACTCCCTGAGATTTTAATTTATACATTTGAGCACCTTAAATTTTCCAATTGCGAAGGTTGCTCTGAATCCGCTCCCGAAAACGTTTATCAACTTTGCAGGCCGTTTTAATTTGGCCTGCTAATTATAAATAATTTTAAGCAATAAATATGGCGGTTACAGAGTTGGTTCTTGAGAAATAGGCATTTTCTGACAAAAGATCGGTTGTGTTGGGATCTGCTTTTACTAAGGTAACCTATTAGGTCACCATATTCAGCACTTCGTTGTTTTAAATAATAATAAAACCAAGCTGCTTGGGGAGACAGTGCCGTGCCTTAATATGACAAGTGAAAAAAGTGTTGTAAAGTAAATTCTAGTAATAGACTCTTTCTTGAAATTTTTGGAGCTACCTTAAATACTGAGCGCAGCTACCAAACAACAATAAAGTTGTTGATAAACGTCGAAATAAAGTCCGAACGAAAAATATAGTTCGTAGGATGCAGAAAGATGATGATGGTATAGAGAATTTTGTGATTTTTGACCAACGTACATTTTACTATCTGCAAACCTGCTAAGTGAAATTGATGAAAAAAACCCTGTAAAAGTTTGGCTTCCATGTTAAAAGGATTGTCTCAATGACTTATCAAACGACAAGGTATTTAATTAATCCCTCATCTGGGAATGGCTAGCCGTTTGCGACTCTGTAGCCGTTCACGGTCAAAGGAGAAAAGAAATCCATTTGAACCACATCGATTTTTAGCTGTTATACGTTGTTTTCCTCTAAACAAATATTATTTCTCTGTATTAAAATAAAGATAGCACTATTTAATACTGTGCTCTCGATCTGATCAAAGCCCCCTTACCTTGCAGGACTCCTTTTAATTATCTACTTGTGAACCTGGCGGTAGCAGACATCGTTTATCCGTGTTTTCTTCTGCCACAATTTCTTGTAAGCCTCAAGATCACATCTGCAGATGAGATGCCCGGTAATGCGATCTGCATGTCCCTGCGTATGACGGCGTGGACTGGAGCTTCTGCTGGCGTTTTTACAATGATTATCATCGCCAAGGAACGCTACTATACCGTAGTCCATCCACACGGAGACAAAGGCAAACTTACTACCGGTGCTTTGAAGGTATGACGGTATCTTCAATATTACAATTCCTACTTTGTTCTTGAAATCTCTTTTAGGAAAGGCTTGCATTTTGGGGTAAATATTCCTGTCTTGACCGTTATTAAGTCGCAGGTGCCCCAAGCTCAGTGTGAGGGAAAGCCAACATGGCTGACAAAAATAAAAGGGGTTTGTATGGGAATCCCAATAAAAAGGCTGAAGAAGGTAATTATACGACAAAAACTCTAAATTTAAAAAAGCCTTAGCTTATTGCAACTGTAGGTAGCTTCCTTCATGTGTGGTAATTTTTCAGATTCAATGCGATTTGAGGCATTTTTTTATTCCTCGGTTCCCCACCGTATTATGAATTCCCAAGGCTGCACACACACTCCATTTTGGAGAGCCCACGAAACTGAGTCAAATGTTCCTTGAAAAAATACTCCCTCGGTGACAATTCTACAATTCCACATCAGAAGCAATTGACGAAGATTGAACCTTCATTTTAACCCACTATCAACGCAATAGCAGCCCTAAGAGCGCCGTAAGATGGGAATTTGTTCACTCGATCAAAAGAAAAAAACCTTTGGAACTAAAGTGGTTACTTCGACCGTTGGCTGACAAACTGAGCCCTATAGCTACCGGGATACCGGACCTTAGTTTGTCAACAACTATTTCCTTGGGTCCCGACATGACTGTATTCTCTCAGATTTTATCAATAATTTTAATTTCACTGGCTTCCCTAAGTCCATCCACAAAGTACTCGTAATTGAGTTATTTGCTCAGTCTCCTGCGAGAACAAGTTTTATTCGCAGGTTAAGTTCAATAGAGTACTGTTACGTTACGTTTGCGAAATGGGTTTCACAGATCAACGCGACTTCTGCTGTGTGTCCATGGTGTTTTAGTAGTCTTCCCAGTTTTGCTTTGACAAGCATATCTTAAAGCGGTTTTCCTTTTATTACAGACATTTGCTTGATTGAATGCATATATATAGTAATGAATTTATGTAGCTATATATGAATTAATGTACCCATTGTCCTGATGACAACTGCAATTTTTTTTTTCGATTTCGATTTTTCTTCCCCTAGTTTTTGCCATTAAGGACGTTCGCGCTAATTGTTTGTGCGCAACGCGGTTACTGCGCAGGTAACGCAACTGTAATATGTCACGCATTTCTTCATTTCTTCTAGTGAAGTTGAGGTTTTAAAACCTTTGCAAAGACCGTGGACGATAAGTCTTGCACAGCGTTGGATCAGAGAAGATCGTGATCAGTCAAAATTGATGAAAAAATATTTATGAAAATCAAGTAGACTATTGCACGACTGATATTCGCGTTGTTTTCTACTCGACTTTCAAGCCAAATAACCTTTGTTATTATACATTCAACTCTCTAACTCTTTTGTGATTGGCCGAAAGCCTACAGTGAATTTTCGAAATAAGCGCCTGTGACGTCATAACTGCAGATTATACGGTTATCATGTCAAGGTCACTCAAGGTCACGAGTTATCATGTCATGTATTCCCGCAGTGCATGATTTCTAAGGGTAATCATATGAAGTTCGCACGCTTTGTGTTGCTTGCCGTCAGTGAAGAAGCAAAACAATGACTTCCAGGTTTGGTTTCTTCAGTTACTTATTTGTTGCTGTATACTTTCTCATCAAGCTTTTTTTCAATTTTTCACATGTTGTCTAATGCTTAAAATTTTTTGTCAATCGAATTATGTGCCGCTGATTTGTACACGGTTTACTCGTTGACAAATAAATTACCAGCTCCACTCACTGTCGTGACCATTTTTGTTCGTACAATGCATAATAAAACAATTACTAGATTCGGTTTTTGTGATATCCAGAATAATCAATGTCTCGGTAAGAGTTATCAGCCGAAGCCGAAGGCTGAGGCTGATAACCCTTACCTCGACCTTGATTATTCTGGATATCACAAAATCCTCATCCAATCATTGTTTATTAGTATTTATACAAAATCGCGCGCTCTCATTGGCTCGCTATACAAACAATAGCCTTCATTTGGCGCGAAAATATGCTCGGATATTTGTCCGCGGGCATTATCTGTTCCGAGAAGCGAACAGTTTTCCAAGAGCGAAGCTCGAGGAAAACTGTGAGCTCAGTGATTATTGGTGAATATTCACCTCGACTTCGTCTCGGTGAATATTCACCGATAATCACTTCGCCTTCGGCGAATAATTGTTAAATATTCACAGAATGAGGCCACATTTAGCTTCATGTTTGAGAAATATCACTTTAATCTTATTGCCTTGTTTTTAATTTTCTTTACACATTTTTTCAGCTCCAGAAAATTTCCATGATTCTTCTAAGGAAGGTTTTCCCACTCGCACATCAAGAAATTCCAATTAAGCTTCATACTTTGTGGATTTAAGGCCAATCTCTTTTCATGGGGTGGGTACCACATGGTTTTCTCTAGAGCTAAAAAATTGCCAAATTTGTGTACAGTAAAACGAATTATTGCATAAATTTATAGGTTACATGCAGTATTGAAGATTTTTTGTTCATCTGTTACAAACATTATCTTGGATAAGGAAGCTCACAGAGGGCTGAAGCACCTTAAAGAGTGACCCTAGGGAAGAAGATAATCAGCTCAACTCACGAAACATGTAAAATTGCAGCATACGGTGGATACAATCAAATGCTAACACAGCCCTGCCTGAGGTGGGCTGGAATTTTGATGCTAGTATTTGAGAAATTTAATCTAAGTACCCTGCTTAACCGAAAAAATCAGAACCCATATCGAAGTGGGCAGGGGTTTTTAAGAAAGTTGAGCTGAAGTCTTATCCTGGCTAAAATTTACCATTTAATAAGATCCAACAGAATATGCGTTTCATTCATCTAGCATTACAAACTTTTACAATTATGTTTTGAAAGCATTGTACATGCTCTTGGTTTGCATAATTGGAGGTGGTTTGCGTTTGTATTGATTTTCTTGAACCTTAATGCAGTCAAACTCTCAGTCAAGCAATTTAGGTAGCTCAATTAGATTGGTGACCAGTTTTATCAAAACCCAGCTGCACTCTACGACAAGGCTAGGCTCACATACATGCATGCTCAATCATTCATGCACGACCCATACTAAAAACATGTAATTACAAAAACAATCACATCTATCGGTGATTCCTTTTTCTTTTCTTTCTGAATATCAATTGTTGGATAACCATTTGTCAAATAAGACTTTACAGCTATAGAGAATGTTCGTTAAAAAGTCAGTAAGTCAAATAATTCTAAAAAGTGTTAGATTAATTATGTGTTTTGTTTTTTTTTTAATGGCAAAACATATAAAACATTTGTTTACAGTTATTATAGTCCAAACAAGAAATTGCATTCGTGATTGTCAATAAATTACAATATATCATACAAAAATATCATTAAATGCTGATTAGTTTTGGGGCTAAAATTGATTGATTAATTCCCATTATCCAAATACAAATTCTCTTGACTGACCTCCATATTTTCTTACAGTACTAGTGGTAAGAATTTGGTATCTTATCAAAGAAATAAATTTCACTTAGTGGTAATTTTTTATGAACCCTCATGTTTTCTCTTGACCTACACTGTATTTATCACTATTTTAAGGACAAAGCTGTCCCTAAGATTTAAGGAGCCAGATTATATATGCGAGTAGCAGGAGGGCAATTGAAAAACCAGGAAGTTCTCTTGGTCTCATTTTCTTCTTATTTCATAAAGTGCACGGGGGCATGCTTCTGTAGTAGCCAAGAGAAAACCTTATTGACAGCCCTGTAAGGAGAAATTTGATGTAAACCACTTGGGAATTAAAGGATTAAGGTTCTTTAATATATCACATGCCACTTGTGCATCATGGCTGTCCTTAAACTAAACTTTAAGTAGTCACTATTTCAGTATTTTATCAAAATAGGCACTCAAGCAAGATGCATTGCTAAGGAGGCAATTTATGGCTTGACCCTCTTGATGCATCAACCTATGACTATTCACAGTCTACATTGTAGAACCAAAACCACCCAAAGTTTCAGTTTCAAAAGTTTCAGTAATCAAGATATGAAAACTAAATTCTTGCTGTGGTCAGGACATTGATATCTTCAAACAAGAGACTATTCAAACAAGAGACTAAGCCAAACACAATCACTTGTCAAAACTAGTCAAGATGGTACAATAAGGGGGCATACATTTACAAGAGCTGCACACACTCTTACAACGCAATCGATCATTGGAACCTAGGCATGTGGTGACCCATGAGGATAACATGCAAGAAAGTCAGTGGGCAGTGTACCTTCTTAAATAGTAAACCTCCGCCGAAGCAGTCCAATCACTCTTTCTGCATGGATGTGAACGCTTGCTGTGCCCCTTGTTTTCTCCACATCAATTGGGTCCTGTTGGGATTTTCCTTTGGTGAATGCCGGAATAACCAACTTTGCTTGCTTTAGGCCATCACTCTCTGTAATGGTGAACCCCATGTCTGCCATCGCCATATCCCCAGTGCTAAAAATCCACAGTTCTCTGTAAGGAACTTGGCAGATGTGCAGCCTCCCCAGGTTTCAGATACATAGGATATGTTTCCCTGAGGGGTAATTCCTATGAGAATTTTTTATGGTGTTATGTTACTTGTAATACGAAAAGGTTTGGGCCCTGGCTAGTATATTTGTTGGCCTTTCAATGAATATGTCAAAACAGTCAATGATCACTGTGACTTTTTTTCCCGAATGCATATTCTCGTTCTGGCCAGTAAACAAGAGGAAATAACTTGTCATCCATCACCACCATCCAAACCGAAGAAATACGTGAGATACATACTGGAAACCTGTAGGTCAGGCCTTGAAATGGAATATATTTAATCTCGGCTTCACCAGCACCATAACAAATTCCTGGAATTTGTTAAGGGTTTTGAGTGCGGCGGTTAACGTTAACGTGAGGTGCAACCTGTTCAAACATCACTATGAGAATTTCGTAGGATGGAAGTCCTGTGTAAAATCGCACTCTTTCATCTGCCTTCAAAAACCCTTGTCTGGAGCTTGATATCAACTTCTCGTTGAAATGAGGTAGTTTAGTTATTCTGTCTGAGTTTCCGCGTCCCTCTAGACCCTTTGCATAAATGGCAATGTACATCCTAAGCCTCACATTCATGTGAAAAATCCTCTGTCTAGAAACGTAAGTACGAGGCTAAGGTTGTACGAAGTATTGTTATTCAAATTTAGGCGCCATATGTGCAAAGGGTCTATCAGGTGCTTTGGAACACTTGATTTCCTATGCAGATTATCAAACGCCTGTGTTTGGGTTTCAGCATCCACATCAGGCAATTCATGTTTGCTTGGTTTCCGGCAGAGACGATCAAACGCTTCTGTCTGAGTTTCAGCACTAATGCCTGATGTGGATGCCACATTTACACCCTGGTGCGATTTAAGAGTTTCGCTTGCAAAGTCCGAAAAGGCATCTTCAAGCTCCATCTCTTCGTTTTCTGCGTTAGCACACTGATCTGAAGTACCCTCCGTGTTTTCAGAAAAATCAAGAGAAGCGATTCGTGTGCCGCTTCATTGACACGCTTACGTTTCGCAGTAGCTTCGAGTTCCTGTTGCTCTATTGCACTCGTTCCGCGCGCTTTCGCCCTTTCAGCTCTTTCTTGCGCCACCTTCGAATTCCTTTCTCTGTATTCCTTTTTTTCAAGGTTCAACGATTGAAACTAGTCAACATTATGCTTATCCCAATGCTTAGCAGGGCTACCTGACACAAAGTGGCGGCCACAAACTCGTTCACTGTGTAAGACATTTTTGTATTCGGTATCACCTCGACTGATCGCCGAAATCCACCTCTCTGGCCTTGTTGTCGTCAGTTCCTCCATCTGTTCACCTCGATTTTTAATGACAGAAGACGAAACATTCATTTACCATCTTTATTTCCGGTTTTCGTTTCACAACCGACTAAAATACATAAAACTATGACTACGTCTCTTTCCAGCTCTTGCTTTTTTTACATCCGAGGCGCTCCATCATGTTCGCCTATTGTACTGTCGTGTGGGGCGGTTGCAACAAAACCCTCGCAGACAAGCTCCAAAAACTACAAAATCGTGCTGCGAGGGTTTTGACCTTTTCTAGCTACGACACTGATGCCTGAATGTACTTATTCAAAAATTGGGCTGGGAGAAATTCCAAAACCAGCGTAAATTCTAAAAAGCTGTCGTGGTCAACAAAAAACTTCATGTTTTAGCCATGAAGTGATATGTGGACTACTAATACGGTCAGTGTAAAACGTAGTACTGCAGACTGCAGACCAGGGATAAAATGCAGACTGAGGTTATAACGTAACTGTTGAAAAAGCCCATACCCCTTAGAAATGCTAACCTTAAAACAATATTTAGGCTTAACTGTTAGCATTTCTAATGGGTTTGGGCTTTTTCAACAGTTAAATTATAACCTCAGTCTGCATTTTACCCCCGGTCTGCAGTCTGCGTTTTACACTGACCGATACTAATAGGACTACCTATTCCTTGAGAGAATCCGAGTGCAAACTGGTTGTTCCAAAGACGCGCACTAATTATCTCTAAAGCAGTTTTGGTTATAGCGGCTCGGTGCTTTGAAATAGCCTGTTTGTCGAATTGCGGCAAGCAAGTACTCTGAATGCATTTCGTTTAGGATGCAGCGGCTTTTTGTAGCTTTAACTATTATTATAACACACACAGCACTTCTGGAAAGCAGTTTAATAATTTCTACTTTTTAAATAATTTCTACTTTTTTTACATTTTAAAAAATAAATTGTGACTTGTAGATTAGAATTGTGATATATGTACTTAGGTTTAACATTTAAATTATACTATAGTGAAGATTTGTAGATAGTATATATTTTTATAATGTTCTATAAATACTGAAGAGTACCCGGCCGGGTATAAATAAAGATTGACTTGACTTAACTTGACTTGACTTCTTAAGCCTTTTATCGGGATTCCCATACAAATCCTTATATAATTTTGTCGGCCATGTTGGCTTTCCCTCACTCTGAGCTTGGTGGGGCGGCTGTGATTCAGTAAGACCTCGAGCCTGGCGTCTCCAAAACTCCTGCCAACGTGGAAAAAACAAAATGTATAAGTACGATTATGCCCTAATGACGCATTTAAGCAATTTTGCACAAGGGATGCTCGGTCACGTAAATATTACGAGTTTCACATTTTTTTTTATTTTATTTATTTATTTATTTATTTATTTATTTATTTATTTATTTATTTATAGGTAATTATTCCATGTACTTGGATTTTCGCAGTGATTTTGACCATGCGTGGGTTCATTCTCCAAGCTTTTGGAAAAGAGTTAGCTGTGAGGTCCTGTGACCATTACTGGACAAATGAAAAGCTGAAACTGGCATATCAATCAATTTCGCTGACTTCCGTCGTCATTTTCCTCCTACTGATTGTTGGGTTGTATTCCAATGTTGTGTACACTTTGTGGTTCAAGCCCCGCGGAGACAATGAAGTTACAAATCAACAGGTATGACATGAATATGTAGTCCTGAAGGTATAGAAACTAATGAACCAACGAATTTGATATCGTTGTTGCTTTGGCAATTACTAGTTTACCGAAATGCTAAAAATGCTGCCGAGGGGAAGGGAGAATGTTCAATTATGCTTGTGGTCATTTAACGACGGTTCGTGCGTGGAATCATAGTTAGTGGAGGTAGACTGGTTATGAAAGCCAGAGAACTTCAAAGGGTTAAACAAAAGAACGAGCTTTTAGGTTGAAGGAACCAGTCACGTGATCGTGAAGGTGCACACTCGAAAACAATATGGCGGACAGCGCAGACGAACTTTTCGTATGGGGAGACGATTTTGAGACGATTTTGGACATTCTGGAGTAGACTGTAACAAAGGGAAAACGAAATAGTTGATAAATCAAGTTTTCTTTTAGCAAAGGAAGAAGAGCTTACTTCAATGATCACCAGTGATCTCCACCATTTTGTAAACTATGGTTTTAAGAATGTGTGAAGACGTTGCGAGGGTTTAAGTAATTGTGGATGAATTCATAAAGCGATACTTACATATTTCAATATCCTCGGGGTCGAAATGCTTCTCGCAAGTGTAGATCGTGTCATCATTGATCTGTCTTCTAAAATCCTGGTCCATTTCCCTGGTTTTCTTGATCTCTCACAGCCACTGGTCCGCAATCTCTTGTGTGCATCATCCTTTGCCAAGGGCACCTTTGGTTCTTCTACATGAACCGCAGTCATAAACTGAGCAGTTGACACCCGGCATAACTCGGGAATACACTTTTTGACAAACTTTGAATATATAGTTGTTCGATCTTCGATAAAGCGAGAGAAAAAACGCGCAATTTGGAAGATATGACTACAGACTGGCTGCCATTTTAACATTTCGTGCGCACCATCAAAATCACGTGACATGCGAAAAAACACAACAAAGAGTTCGGTCTTTGAAGTTACCGGCTTTAATAACCAGTCTCCCTCCACTAACTATAGTGGAATTAAAGGGAGATTTTAATAGGTCTTGAGCAGGGACGGTACAAAGTCTACAAAACTTGGGCCGCCACTGGACCTCTCGAGAGAAGAAAGAAAACAATAGATGTGTTTTCACAGTGACGCCATCATATTCTAAAATCAAAATCGCTAGGTGATTTTTTGTTTAAAGTAGATTGAAGATAACTGAGAAATAAGTCGTTTTTCAAGTTTTCATTTCCGTTTTGCAAAGACAGCATTTTGAATTTCCGAATTACCACCTTCCGTGACATCATGATACAAAGCTATTTTGGTTGGGGAAGAAAACACCCCTATGAATCTCAGCAGTTTGAGCCAAGTACGTTAGGAGATTTGTTCATATACAAACGTTTTATCTCATGCGCGAAAAGTAAGCGCTTTCATGTTTTCGTTGATTGCCGGTCACCATATTGGTGGACCACATGGCCTCTCTATGCAAAACTCTATACAATTGCGAAAAATACTTCTACAAATAATTCAGAAACCAAAAACGATGTACCGTACAGACCTGAGAATTGGACAGGTAATTTAAAAGATTTGTTCCCAACAACATTCCAAGTTCTTAGTCTTTTTCATTAAACGATTTCGAACTTTTTTTCTGTTTTTTTTTTTTTTTTTGCGTGACAGTGGAACTTTCACGAGAAACGAAATAAAAAACAACTGTCAGTCTCTCTTTTGCTCGAAAATCCGCCGAGAGGACGTGATATGCGAGGGGCGTAGCCGCGAGCCGCCAGCTGCGAGTAACGCTGGCGTAGGTTTAGTTGCACTATTTTGGTCAATGTCCAGTTCAACCCTAAAGTCCATAGTCCACAGTTCGGGACATACCCAAAGGATTAAATGCGATCGAAGAATATTTGTTTGTAACTAAAACAGTTGTTAACGGCATTGATTCCAATCAAAACCAGTGACAGGTGCTTTTGTTTCTACGATGGTATTTAAAAAAAAATATCTAATGTTTGTTCTTAACGATACCGGGAGAATATTACTGAATATTATTTAGTCGTACGATAACCGGATATAGCGTGCAACGAAAACAGAAAAATTTGTTTGTCGTCACGCACACGTTTTTTTCGATAAACATTTCCCCACTAGTTTATTACGTAACCTGTCGAGATACAGTGGTCATTGCGAGCGTATCTGAATGAGGAGATACCGAGTTCGAATTTTGCTTATGGTCTTTTCTCTGAAAAGTCTCTTTACCATAAGCAGTCCCTCGAGCAAGGAAACCTCACGCATGCGCAGGAAACTCGCGACCAGAAAAAGACTTAAGAGTCAGAGCCGAATCCTACACTTTGTTCTTCGAACAAAGCAACAAGGCGCTTTTAAAGTAGCTTGTTCTCGATTAGCTTAGCTAAATGCGGCAAACCTCTTTTTTAAGTGTAACTGAGCTGCTCCGTTTATTTTAGAAGTGACTGTTATTGTTTTAGGCCTCGGTTGAACGGCCAGGTGAAGTCAATTAAAATTTCACTTATTTTTACGTAATTCAAATATGGGCCCGTACGCACCGGGCTGACGAAATGTGTTTGGCTCTACCAAAAATCTCGACAAAAATTGTCTCCACCAAATCGAAACACCACATATTTGTTAACAAAATGTCAATCACGTTGAAATTGAAAATGTCTTGCCTCGATGTATTGTATGTATGAGTTTTTTTTTTTTTTTTTTTTTTTTCGACCTTCAAGTCATTAAATTCGCACAATGGCGGTTTGGCGGGCTTGAAAAGAGAAAGAAAAATTTACTTGACTGACGTTTTCCTTCGATTATGGGCCTGACAAAAAAACTGATCCGAGGCAGTACGATAGTCCCAAAAGTTTGACAGTTTGGTATTTTCGTTGGGGGGGGGGGGGGGGGGGCCCGCCCCCCCCCACGAAATCTCCGCACGCACTTCTATCACGGAATTAATGACAGCCTTTTCGCAAAATATAGTCAAATTTGGTTACATGGACTATGCGGAGTTGCGGATTGTGGAAAACGCGGAGTATGTGGAAAATGAGTTAAAAGAGTATTGATTTTTTTTACTGTTTAATGATTTATTGACAGTGATATTCTTAAAAATCGCACAGTTCCTATCAAGAAAATATGTTTCTTTTTGAATACGAAGCCTTGATTGATTTTCTGTGGTGGGTTTCTGTTATCATGTGTCATCAACTTTGATATAAAACAAATGAAAAAAAGCTCATCGACAAGAAGTTGCCG
>NC_090876.1:21907871-21915371 GCF_036669935.1 Montipora foliosa
GGTCCCGTTTGCACCTTACCTTGAGGTCTTTTTTCTTTCCTTCGGATCTAATAATTTAACCACATTTGGCGTTAATACAATTGCTGGTAGGAGATGACCTGTTGCACTCATCCAGACCCCGGCGTAAATCACGTGATCCAATGAAATCTGTATAGAGACCACAGAGTCGCTTTCAAGAGCAACTATTGTAGATGTGCTTGCAAGTGAGAAAAGTCCCGGAGAATACACAGCAGAAACTTCAAGTGATCCTCTTCGCATTACTATCCTTCGAGGACGCCCAGCGAATCCTGCCGTTTCCCCAACTAATGCAACGCCCTTTCAGTTAATCCATATTATAGGGGGAAAAAACAAAAGGGGCTGAAAGGACTTGAAGGCTGGTGCTGATGAACACACACGGAATCACGGGGATGAAAGACTCTGTAAAAGTCATAAGAACACGATTTCGTTTGGATTTAGTTCCTCCAACACTGCAAACAAATATTTGACAATAAGCATTATCATGTATTCCTTAATTGCATACAAGGCAGAAATCCCGTTGCCAAAAAAGTTTACCTTTGTCGCAACTACACATGCACCCGGTGCAGAGGGGGTGTAGGAGAACTTTGCGCTTTCCAAGAATTCCCTCATCACTGATGGCAGCAATTTGACAGAAGCGTAAGAGCTCGAAAGAAACAGAAAAATAAAGGACTGAACAGTCTTGAGACAGTGTGATGACGTCACAAAAACTGAAACAAAAGAACTCGAAACAAAGTTTTATACAATTTTAAAATATTCGGTGCTCCTCTGTACTTCAAAAACACCCAGGATTTCAAATGCTGATTGAGGCAAACAAATGTTGTATGCATATTCTCTTTATTGCGGAAGATCTTTCACTACAACGTTGTTAGTTGATTTTTTTCATGACATCTTTCCACCTTTTGCAATTTGTCACCTAGTGAGTTTTTCTCTTTATTTTTTTGGGCCATATGGTGGGCCATGGCTTACCCCAGGTTTTGTTTACACCCTATATAGATAATCTGAGAATATTGGAGTAAGTCAGCTATTCCTAATGATTACCTCCAACAGAAAAAGCGCTTAGTGGGTCGCAATAACAATACACATCCCTGGTATGAGAACCAAATATTTTAAAGACTACCTTACTGAATTCAATTTATTTCGCGCTGTTTACAATGTAAGTTCACAGATGTAAATGAAAGCAATAACAGATTCTCTTCATTACTTAATTGAATAAAATACAAACAGAGCTAATTCTACATTCAATGTGTGTGGTAACCAAAGTAGCAACTAGCAACTGCTTTCGAGTTGGCCACCAAACACCAACACTATAGAAACCAACGTTAACAGAAGTGCAATTTATAGTCAGGTCTGTTAAAAGACATACAAGATCCATGCCCTTCAATTGCAGCATCACGATAAATACGACCATAATAGCTCTCATTAAATTGAGGTTTGTACGTTCTGTCAACCGCATTTAACATAATTGGCAATTCAGTCAGCATTAAAAAAAGAATTGCCCCACTGACTGATACAAACTTGAATACAGCTGACGTTCATCGTTCATTATCTTTACCAGGTGATAACTGATTACCTTTTCGGGATTGTAAGTCAAGGAACATAAACTCATTGCAACACATTTGATGCGAGTGCCTTGCCCCAGCAATGTTCAAACGAGCTCTGCAAATATTTCCAATATTGTTGCGCAACTCTTCGGAGGTCACGGCTCAAAAATTTTATCAGTCTCAAACTTCGTTCAACAACGCCCAGAAACAGGCAAAAACATGCAACAGGGTGTACAAAACAACAATGTTGCACCCGTTTGAACGCGGTTTTACATTTGTCGTTCTTGTTGGGCCCACCTTAGCCCTTGTGTCTATTTTTTTAAGGTAGCTTTCAACATTTTTTTCTTTTGCCAAATTTTGTAATTTTATCTGAATTTGCAGTTTTCAGATTTCGGTCAGAGGGGATGCCGTAGTTACCATTCTTTCCTCCCCATTACCCAGTACCACTTGGCCATAAAAATACAGGGCATAAAAGAGAGGACATGTTATTTTCTAACATAATATTTCATTTTCATCCTTTTTTGTTTTGGACAGGGTGTGTTGAAAATAAGAAAGAGGGTCACCTTGATGGTTTTGATCTGTACCGCCATGTTTGAGATCTCTTGGATCACAGACATAATATTGCACCTCACTGTGAAGAAAAAAATCAGTGATGGGATTTTCATTGCTCACACTTTGATGATGTTTAATTTAGCTGTCAATCCTTTGGTATATGCTCTGTTCAGCCAGAGATTCCGACAGAAGATAAAAGAAATGTTATACCGCAGTTCATCTTTATCTGGAGAGCGTATAGGTCTTGCAAAAACAGCATTATCTACGAGGGTCCTCAATCAACTTCCGACTTCCGCTCCAGTCGAAAGCCTTCCTGCTTCTGAAAAAAACCTGGGTGAAGTCCTTCGTTCGTCAGAAATCTCCTGAGCTTAAGAAAGTAGCATGATTTGTGCTGTGGGCCTAGACAAAATCAACTCAGTGGCTACTTTTTAAATTAAAATAGTCTGGCTCAAAACATTTATCTATTCAGTTATTCTATCAGTTATGGCTAGTGTTCAACCAAAGTTCCATGTAGATAGATCATTTTGCAACCAATTTTCATATAAGAATAGGTAATCAGATGATTTTGAGTGCAATAGAGCGCTTTCACTCAAGTGACCAGCAGCCATATTGGCTTTCTGAAAGTAATTGAATCAAAATCGGAGGATTAGTTTGGTACAACATCATGGCCGCCATTTCTTTCAGCTTGAAACACTAACATGTTCGCGGTGATGTCATGTGAAGGCGCTTTATATGGAATAAATAAGCACGAATAAGTTTTCACTTAAAGCTGAAAGACCTGAAATTGCGATAGCCTTGTTTAAAGATAATAATGATACTACTACTACTACTACTACTACTACTACTACTACTACTACTACTACTACTACTACTACTAATAATAATAATAATAATAATAATAATACAACAACTACTACTACTACTACTACTACTACTACTACTACTACTTACTACTACTACTACTAATAATAATAATAATAATAATGTTCCGTGAAGCACTTTAGAATAAATATAAGCGATATAACAATAGAACGACGTTTCGGTGACTGCATGTCATCATTATAGAGTTCGAAGTACATGATAGACTGAATTGATATATAGTAGTAGTAGTAGTAGTAGTAGTAGTAGTAGTAGTAGTAGTAGTAGTAGTAGTAGTAGTAGTAGTAGTAGTAGTAATAGTAGTAGTAGTAGTAGTAGTAGTAATAGTAGTAGTAGTAGTAGTAGTAGTAGTAGTAGTAGTAGTAGTATGAAAATATGTACGAAATTGAAAAGGGTATTAAAATATTCAGTTATTATGTAAAAATGTTTCGCGCGAATTGAATTCGATTGCGTGTTAAGTTTTGGTTTTATGTCGGTTCCCGATGAACAGCATCTCGTAGATTAGACAGTCAAACTTTGTGCGGAATTTCTTTAGAACTGTAAAATTGGTCTTGTAGATTAGTTGGTTGCAGTCTGTGTTCTTCTTTCAAGTGTTTACCTATAGAAGAATGTTCATGTTCGGCGATGCGTTGAAAGAGATGTCGGGATGTGTATCCGACATAATCTTTCTCACACGGATCACATGAAAATTTGTAGACAACGCAATGTTGGTTAATCAGGGGAGGTTTGGCCTCCACACCTTTGATGTCGTCAATGATTTTTCTACTGGTAAACACTGGGCGCAAATTACTTCCAATTTTCTTGCTGAGTTCGCTGAGATCTTTTCGTAAAGCGTCGGCCGACCTCTGATCTTTGAACGGCAAGACAATTCTAATGGGCTGATCTAGTGGGATTTGGTGCTGTGGTTCGGTTTGATCTTGTGAACGGATGAAACTGTTGATGGTCGATTCGATAAGCCGCGGATGATACTTCAATTTCAGGAACATTGACCTCAAGTTGTTACATTCATCAGCAAAAAGATCTGGAGAAGATGAAAGACTAGTGCGCGAATTAGCATTGTTTTCAAAAGTGAGTGTTTATACTTATTGTCAACGTGACTTTGATAGTGCAGTAAGAGGCCTTTGTTGGTTGTTTTTCTGTGGACGCGTGTTGCTAGTTGATTTCCTTTCATTTCAATTTCCATTCCAACGAAGGGTACACTGCAGGATCTTGCCAAAGTTGTGTTGCAGTTTACGGTTCTGAGGACAGCGTCTTTCCAAAGGGGGTGGCAAACATAACATGTCCGGCACTTCCACTCAGTCCCTCGTTCTATTCCAGGCCACTATAGCGCACCATTTGTTTGTTTTTTACTATTCATTCATGTCTTTAATGCCCAAGTGCCAGCACCCTTTAAGAACCGCGCCCAACTGGAGAGTACCTGCTGGTTATAGTTGACTATTTCAGTCGATTCTTTGAAGTAGCCGTAACCAAATCAGCAAAGTTATCAAGTATATAGAAGAGATGTTTGTTACACACGGCTTACCTCTGTCTATAAAAAAAAAATGACAATGGTCACGATTTGTGTCAGAAGAATTTGAAGACAACAAAGACAACAACATTAAACATGGTAAGTCAACTCCATGCAGGCACAAGCTAGACAGAATAAGTTTTTTAAGTGCCATACACATTGTGCACAATGAAGGACGTGACTGGGGAAAACAAATGCCAACATTCTCTCTTCCTTTCAAAAGAATTCCACTCACAACTACAGGGGAAAGTCAGATTGCGAGATTACAAGCAATTGTGGTAAAAAATGCCGTTTTTCTGTTAGCAATTTTTGATAAATGCTAGATTACTTTTGGTATGAGTTATTGTTTCGGGAAAAAATGGAATCATGGTACATAAATAAAGCACAAAACGTGCAACCAGTTGAATCTGTGTTTAACTTTGTTCGTTAAATCCGTTTTATTTTCCATTCAAGGAACGCTGCACTTGTTGCCTCGACGAAGCGTTGCCTCGATGGAAGAGACTGAGGCCTTAACATTGATGATGAGCAAGCTTTACTTAAAAAACAAACAAACAAACGAACAAACAAAGACAAAAAAAAGCTTTCATAATTTTTTTTGTCATTTTGCTGAATTTTTGAAAAGGAATTGTTGACGCTTTTTACGTTTTTGGATGAATATTAAACTCATTTTATCTTGTACCGATGTTGAACTTTTAGAATCTTGGAGTGAATAAAACTCACTTCATCGTATAATCTCTGTTGTTCGAATAAACAAATAATTTCGTGGTTGTTTCGCTCGTACGATTTTTATTCACTCGCTTTGAAAAATCGCAAAGCCGTGAACAAAAAATCGTAGGCGGTAGTAGCCAAAACGCGGGGCCGGGGTCGGTGTGTCTTTTTTTTTTTTTCAATTTTTTTTGTTTTTGTTTCAATTTTTTTTGTCATTCTCCTGTCATGTTATTTTGGAATGATCAAGATCTCTTCTCCATTCATGGTGGAAATCATTGGTAAAAAAAAGACGAACCAAAAAAATCTGTCCCACAACTGGGAGCATCTTCCTGGTCAAATATGATTCCGTGGTCAATAATGACTTGACTTTCCCAAATAATCCCCCATCCCCTCTAGAGCTTTACCCGCCAACGTTGTCACGTGATCCGCCGGGAAGACTATCACTCAAAGTTCAAGTCGTTAGCAGTTTTTTTTCAATGTTTAGAAGATTCAATTCTTTAGTTTAACGTTAAATATCAAAGACGTTAAATTTGCATATCTTTGCAGATGTTTTTTTGATATCAGACACGTCAAATAATAGTGAGTAAAGTTCCATTACCACATTGAACTGAATCGAAGCCAGGATCATGTCCGGGGAGCACGATCAGCTGCATCTGCTCGAATGGTACATCGAAAGAACCACCGTCCTTGTTCCAATTGCATTTCTTTTGCAGACAGCGATTCAATGTTTAGGAGACCAGATGTAGGGGGCATGAATATCGTCTTTATTACAAGTTATTTTATTCGTGATTATATTTTAAAATTGAAAGTGTAATTCGTGTTACTATGATTGAAAAGTCACTTCTTTTTCTTTCTCCAGATTTTGAAAGCGTGTTTGCATAACACCGGACCGGCAAAATTTTGAACTTTGGTTTTAACAGAAAGGCCGTTTACTTTAATTGATTATAAGTTTTGGACTTTACAGTCCACCATAACCCACCTTCAAAAGTGACCGATTGTACTTCGGAGGGTTGGATCCAAGAAAGAATGATGTTATTTCCTCACGAGCTTTAAATTCCAGCCTATGACATATGCAAGAGACGAGTTTAAGAGTCTGAAAGCCCGAATCTCCCGGGCTGCATATTATTTCAGCGGCGTACACACGCATTGCATTCTTAAACTGTCTTTGACGTCATATTCTCCTCTACCCAGCTCTCCCATGATCCTGAAGTTAGTAATGCCTGACCATAATATTACTAGGAAAATTACAGTGTCTTTTGTTTTTTTTAACTGTTACCTATCCTACGCGTGCCAGGTGGCACATAGGTCCTCCACAGAAGCTTTTCATGTCTCTCTGTCTACCGCAACGCCCCGCACCTCTTCCCACGAACCCCATCCTCCTTCTTTCATCTCCCTCTCAACGGTCCTTCTCCAAGAACGTGTCTATCATCCGGCCATCATCTTGACGGAACAAGTACAGTGAGCGCCCTGCGGCAGCACACGCATTTTCGTCCCTCCAGTTTTTTTGCTGAATTCAACTTCTAACGGGCGCTTATTGTCCAAGACACCACCGGAAGGCTTTTCTTAAGTGTCATCGTCTTGAAATGGCACTAAATTATGGAAGGGCGACTTTATTTTCTATCCTTTCCACCATGTCCGTCTCGCAACCATTGAGCTCTGCAGTTTGGACAAACCTGGTTCGGGCTGGCATTACCCGAGTGAAACCAACTCGCCGAGGAAGTCGGGCGGGGCGTTTGAAAAGGAGAGCTATAGCTACACTCGTATCAAATTCAAGGCAACCATCAGTTCAAATGGGTTATTCTGGGTTTTTGGAGCAAAATGTGAACACAGTGTCTGGTAATTTGCATTCTGAAGTCAGCGAATTAAATATTCACTCCGACACCTCTCGCCGAACTGCCAACTTCATTGTTCTTGAGCGTAGTCCATTGTTGCCAACACAAAAGGACCGTTCACCAATGCTAACTCTTTGCCATGCTAATGTGCGAGCTGTGAAGTCCAAAACTGCTTGTTTACGGGAATACATCAGCTCCACTGATATGGATATATTTGCGCTCACTGAAACCTGGTTGACAGAGAAGGATACTGCAGCAAAACTTGAGATTTATTCCCCGGAATCTCATTCATTCATTCGGCAAGATCGGAATGGGCGGCGGGGTGGTGGAACTGGACTATTGTTCAAGAAAGCCATCGATGTGAAAAAGATTGCTGCAGGGGAGGAATCGTCTTTTGAGTATTCAGAGTGGCGAGTTAGTTTTAGCTCACTAAGGGCTAAGCTAGTTGTTGTTTATCGCCCGC
>NC_090876.1:21922871-21925371 GCF_036669935.1 Montipora foliosa
AGGCAATACTGAAGGCATCTACAAATGCACACCCAGGATCAGGTTTCCAAGAGCAATAGACTTCCAACTGTTTGTTAATCCTGGAAGCAAATTAATCTATGTTTAACCCTGGGTATAGTGACAGAATGTCATTAAATACTACCCTATCAAGCATCCATTCATGCTTATCCTGAAAATGTCGAGATTTAGTATCTGCATCAACATTTAATTTGCCCGCAATTTGGGTAGCTGAGATCCACAACTTCCGCTGGATGCACCAATCCCAGACTTCTTGGGCAAGGCAATTTAATTCCAGTGATCTAGAGCCCCCCATGTTATTAATATATGAAACTGCTGTGGTGTTCTCCATCTGCAACTGGATATGACCCTCAGGTGCTTGTTTGCAAAATGACTTAAGGGCAAAGAAGGCTGTTTACAAGATATTGATATGCTTAGTGCTTTCAAGGGGTGTCCAAATTGGACCCCTGGGAAGTTCGAAAATATGAGGCCAGTAACTTCTGCAACATCTGAGATTTGAGGTTTTGTTGTGGTTTGTAATCTTTTGCAGGCTTCTACTGTTTGGTGAATTTTCTCATCAGTTGGTGCAACTGTCGTGCTTCTGGAGTCTAGCTTGAACCCCAAAAAATGTGAGATTCTGAGTGGGGATGATAACAGATTTTGTGGCGTGCAGGTGAAAGCCTAGTCACTTCAACAAAAAGGCAGTGGCTTTGACTTGGTACTACATTCCTGCCCCCCTGTAAGTAGGAGTCATCGATGTATCCTAGATTGACATGGCCGTGTGTGCGTAGCCATGCATATACAGGTTTTAGTAACTTAGTAAAGATACGTGGGGCACTTGACACCCAATTGGTAAACATGTATACTTGTAAAGTGTTCCATTGAAAATGAATTTTAAGTATTTCTGGTCCTCTTCGGTCACTGGTACCGAGTAGTAGGCATCTTTAAGGTCAATAGATGCCATAAAACATCCTGGTTTCATTAGCCGAATGGCTGATTCAAGGGTATCCATCTTAAAATGGTAGTATTGTACAAACTCGTCGAAACACACTCCTCTGAGGAGGAGACCTGGAGTAGTCCTTTTGAAAGCAATTTATCAATTTCTAATGCAACAATGTCAGATTGTGATTGATTAAATGTGCTAGATCGCACTCAAGTTTGGGAAGGGGTTACTCCTGGTTTGAACTCAATTTTTTATCCCTTTAACAAACTGCAGTATTGAGGGATCATGTGTAATTTCTCCCCATTGACGTGAAAATAGACTGATTTGACCTGCTTTAAATGCATCTTGAGTAGCAAGTAATAATGGACATCATTAACAGGTTTAATACTTAATGATGTGCATACCTTTTCCGATGAGGGTCTCGTTTGAGCTAAGCTTGTTTTGAGTCTCCCTCTTTCTTTATCCTCGATTTTAATACGGACCCCCATATAATAATATCCTTAAATTACAACGAAAATTTTGAAAAAATTATATCGATGCTAGAATGCGGAAAATTTCGCAGACTCAAATTATTAGGGAAAATAGCAGTTTTGAAGAACCTGGTTGCATCTCAGTTAGTCTACATATTTTCAACTCTGCAAACTAATCATGAAGCGATTAAAGAAATTAACACAATTTTCTATAAGTTTCTATGGAATGATAAATGAGACAAAATCAAACGAAAGATAATGATTAATGACTATTCCGAAGGAGGACTAAAAATGATTGACAGAGCTTCTTTTAACAAATCCCTTAAAGCTACATGGATCCAGAAATATCTGGACCCTAAAAATCGTAGTAAATGGAAGCTACTCTTTGATTCCGAACTTGAAAGAAATGGAGGCGAAACGATACTAAAAGGAAATCTTAACAAAAAAGATGTTAACAACTTAAAAATATCAGACCTTTTTCTGAAAGAAATACTTGTAATTTGGTCAGACGTTTTTTCCAGGAAACGAGAGTATCTGAAGAACATCTTTTGTCGTCACCTTTGTGGCAAAACTCTCTGATAAGAATTCAGAATAAGCCTGTGTTTTTATAAAGACTGGCTCCAATTTCTTTTCCCTTGCTGCTTTTCAGATTAAATATAACTTGCAAGTTCGACCTCTAACCTTCCTTGGATTAATCTCAGCAGTCAATTGTCTACGGAGACAAAACACCAAAACCCAATCTAAGTATGAAACTCGCTTTTCAAAATTTCTTATGAGTCAAAACCCATCTAAATTTATCTACCAAGAAATCCATAATGATGTGCATACCTTTTCCGATGAGGGTCGCGTTCGAGCTAAGCTTGTTTTGAGTCCCCCTCTTTCTTTCTCCTCGCTTTTTTTGGGCGGCCTTTGTACAAAAAAATCCTTCCTTTGCCGTTGATATGGGTGAAATCTGTGATTTCCTTAAGACCCCTGAGTATTTTGATAAAACCGGCGTCCATTCAAGCCAGAATTCACGCAGCGTGCAGTGCTGCGTTGCAGAGGTCGAACTTTCTTGGTGAGCTTGTTTGCCTCGGAAATATCTTTGGTC
>NC_090876.1:21930371-21932871 GCF_036669935.1 Montipora foliosa
TCTAGAGTGAAAATGATTTGTTCTCGTTTCATTGCAGAGTGATTAGAGAACAATGCTTTTACTTAAATCTCCTTTGTACCTTGATGTTGGAACGCTTGATGTACGCTGCATCGATGAACGAGATGCGCGCTTCTATTGCTTTGTGTTAAATTACGGTTAATCATTATTTCAGAATATAACGTATAAAGCATACTTTGGAAGGTGAGTTACCTATGCAGGCTAAAATTGCCCAAAAGGCACGATAAAGGAGCAGCCTGCCCATAGTCGCCGTCTTGTTTGCTCGTGTTTTTTTCAACAGAAAGAAACGGTCAAAATCTAAGATGAAAGATGCAGTTAGATATGTAGAGGTTAAAGAGGACTTACTATCTCCAGTCGCTTAATACATGACAAAATTCCGGCGAAATGCTGTGCAATTCATATAAAAAATAACTCATTCAATGTTTTGAGACGAATCCGCAGTACTTATTGCTTCAACCAAGACGATTTGGATTGGTCAGTGAGAGACAGAACTTGACCATCAGAATTGACTAAAGTCGGAACAGATGAATCATTTGTGAGTAGTTTGATTAAGTCTTCCATTTGTCTCCAGCGATTCGGTTAGAAACAGTGAATGAAATAGAGACAATTTCGAGAATCTCCTAGGTGTTCTTTTTTTAAGATAGACGACGCCTATCGAACGAATACGCAGATCATTTTGTAAAAATGAAACAATTGAAAGCGGGATGAGAGAACCATAACCTTTACCTTTCTTGCTCTTTGGTGTTAAAAGCGCAGTAAATGGCTTAACAGTACAGAACCTCTCCCTCCCGACAGCAATTCTACTAGAAAAGATGTTGATTTTCTACTGCTTATCGACTTATATTTGCAATGAGCAGTTGTTGATTGCATTTCTTCAAGAGAAACAATGGTATTTTATTAAGACAAAGTCGTGTTGTTTACTTGCATTTCTTAGGTTATCCGTTCGAGACACCAAGTAAAACGCTCAAGGGATTTGCTAAATAAATCTGACAAAACAAACCGGCGGCGTAGTCTTCATTGTGAACAATGCAAGTTTGCACAAGCTCCCAGGAGTATAAACTTCTTCATAGAGATAGCTCTTCTTAAAAATCAGCCTTGGTTACCACAATGTGAAAAGTGTGGTATTTCCTATTGTTCTGGTAGAATTGTTCTTGTTCGGTTCTATTGTTTCATCAGATTATCATTAATCCCTTGCATCCCAGCTCAGGCCTTTTATGATCTGGATGTCAAACATGATTTGGGTGACAAAGGAATAACAAGACAAGCAAATTTACTTTGCATTTGTTCTGAGATTTAGCGAAAAAAACTTCAAATTTTAGATTCTTTATAATATTTAATCTTTCTAATGTATTTAAAGAGTTGTGAGTTCGTTTGCTTGCACCTGGATTGCTCTTTAGGCTTCACACATAAAATAAATACGACAGAAGATTTGGGCATTTCCATGCCAAGCTGGTACTTATCACACTTACAATCCATATTCATTAAAACATGAAAAAAGAAAGCCATCAATCGTTTTCATAATGCCGTTCTACGGGCAGAAATTACTTAGTCTACGGTGCAGTAACATTAAGAAAAAGACAGCATCAAAGAAAAGAAAAGAAAGGAAAGGAAAAGAAAACTAGCTTTATTAAAAACTGTATAGTGTACAAGCACTAATAAAAATTATTTTGAAAAAATAATCGTATGTTTGAATAAAAAAAAAGTGTTCTATGCACTGCTTTTCGTGTCTATTTCATCTTTCCGATCACATTTGCAATTTCTGCCCCACTAAAATCAGTGTTCAACTCATGTTTGGCCAAGTTGATCTGGAGCGTCTTAGACACAACACTGCTGATCTTCATTAATAAGTTAAAGGATGGTTTTGCTCTCAGCCAATGAATTACAATGCTATAGTCCATCTGCTTCTTCTCAGATAGCTATAGCTTCAGGGCTAGTTCGGTGAGAAAGAGAAGAAAAGAAAGGGTAAAGGTAAAGACGGGCATTACATATTTTATGGCCACGGCCACATGTTTTAGCTTCAGAAGGTGACACACATACGAACACACACACATGCGGTACAACCAAGCGCAGCCAAGTGCATCCAATTCTTACAAACGTTCTGCCATTGCACTCAAAAGACTGCATCATAGAATCATTGTCATCACACAAGAGCAAGAAAATTTACATTTACACATACAGCAGAGGTGGACGACCCATCAAATTCTAGATAGGGAATTTGATGGCGCCATTAAAATACTGGTTTACAGAAAGGTCGCACATTCATCAGAAATTCTGCTTCACGTCACAACACTCTCTGCAGAACAAACTCGGTGTGCACGTCTGTTAATATAGAAAGTTTGTGATTAATGCTATCAAAGAAGGAGGGAATTGGATTCCGAAATGAAACTACATAAGACGAGAACTTGAAGCAGGCCACAAACAGGTTAAAAGACGTGATAAAGAAAAGAAACATTAACAGAGAAACGAAAAGTAGAACAAACAA
>NC_090876.1:21937871-21940371 GCF_036669935.1 Montipora foliosa
GAGTGTTGTCATGACGGGAATCCTCGCCTTGTCCTCTTCTTTCCATTACCACCCGAAGTCCTTTGGTGATGGCAAGGCTGGATTGGGGTCCCTCTCACTATTCCATACTAGTAACTGATAGTGGGCACGAAGAATGGCCTGATGCAATGCAGCTAATGTGGGTGGAAGCCGTTCTGATTTGGCTTGCTTCTTTGTGAAGAGCCACCATCTCAACGCCATGACTGTGGAGACTTTTGTCTTGGGAAGAAAGAACTGGCAGACGAGCTTTTCTACTGCCTTCTGGGACTCGTTGCTTGGTAGATCACTTGTCCCGAGCTGTGACGATTCGTGGATTACTTCTTCACTTGCTTCTTTGAAAATTATCCAGCACGTAAGGTTTCCCTTTGTTTGAGAATGAGCCTGTATTATTCGCTCCTGACAAGGCATGGAAAGCCGGTAGTGCTGCTGTCTTTGTAGGGCCAAGAGCACTATTGGCTGCAGCTTGATCTCGCGATGGTTCTGACCTTTGCCAGTCACAAACACTGTATTCTGACGGAGATCGGGATATCGCCTCAGAGAAAGAATAAAGACATTCGTGTCCGGGGAATGTATCCTGATTTCCGTCGCTCCATTGGCTGTAGCATCAAGGGAATGCAAGACGATCTTCGTGTCAGCTCCTTCCTGGTCACTCTTCAAATACGACAAATCGTTCTTGTTTCCCTTGCATTCACAACCGTACACTACCACCATCCGGGCTCCATTTCGCTCTGCATGCTCGACGGGCTGTTTGCGCAAGATATTCCGTCAGCTCGTTTTTTGTATTAGCATGGGAAAGCAGCTTTTTCATTGTGACCTTGACGATATGCGTGGAAGTCATTATGTGGTTATAAACTGGATGCTGGTTCCCCTTTCTCTTCCTGCGTGGAGCTTCCTTCAGGGATGAAGGAAGATCGTATCGATCAAAGATGAGCCATTGCATCGATGACAGAGACTCTCATTCTTTCACCCTGACTAGCAGCGACTTGACCTGCAGTTCTGCACTCATCTTTATTGGCTGGTAGCTTCTCTAGAAGAGAAATCAATACATTCTTGGCTGGGCAGTGCAGCAGTTCTCTGTCTGCTGCAAACATAGATCTTGGAACCACAGACGGTCATGAGCAAAGAAGTACTTTGTGAACAGCTGCAGCGATGTCAGATGCAGCTGCCACTCCCCTTTGTTTCTTTTTGATACATAAGACATAACTTAAAATCTAAGTCACTTCGCACTCCTTTTTCTGCCATTACAAGTAGAAGAGATCGTACAATTATGGCATACTTACAGACATTATAAATCAAACATGGCGGACTGCTGTTTTAAATTATAAAAACCGCTGACAGGTGCAAATGCATTATACTGTTTCCCAGTTTCCCAGGGAAACGTACTTGAAGGCCGTGTCACTATTTTGAACACATTTTAAACAAGTAATTATTTAAGCATTTCACAATTCCGATCTAATTCAATTCAATTCATATCAAGTATAAAATTGAACTGTTTGTAACCGCTGTTTGTTTTCTTTTCCTGCTGAAATTGAAATGGCCAAAGAGCAAAAACATGGATCAGTTGCTTTCGCGCATCTCCCTAATTACCTATCCAACACTTTGGAAGGAATTCAAAAGAGAGCTTTGTCGATCATATACCCTGAATCTTCCTATGATGTTGCTAAAAAGATCCAATTTAGATACATTGGTTTACCGACGAGCCGATGCTTGTCGTAGGTTCATTGACAGCATCCAACCCAATAACCCACCTTAAAATATTATAAAACATAACTGTGCTGTGAGGCTGGATAGGCCATATAATCTGCGACATAAAAGTGAGGCGAAAGTCCCATACAACACAATTCGATTTAGGAATTTCGTTACTTATGAATATTCGTAATATGTATTTAGTAATTAATCAAAATTCGATATATTTTATATAAGCATAGCACAAATTGTAATAATTATGTTTATTATATACGCAGCTGTTCTTGACCACAACCTGTAATTCAGTCTTGACTGCGAGAGGTTGAAATAAACAAATCATTTCATTTCATTTCAAATATTAATAACACATCCTTTGATTTAACACATGAGCAGTGTTTGGATTTTTTTTTTTTTCATGTAAAAATCGGTTATATGGCCTCCTGTTCATTGCGATTTTATCACGTATTTCAATCACTTGATGAGACAAAAAGCTCTTTTACACATATTTTTCCATAACCATTTCCTGAAGCCTTGATAATCTTTCATGCAGATAAGGACAAATATGCTAATTCAAGACCCTGAAATGGTGTTCATCTAAGATGGGCTGCCTGTGGTTTTTCTCAGCTCTAATGCGAGGAAATTTATCATAAAAACCGGGAAAATGCGTTGTATTCCTCAATGACCTCTCCTAATAAGAATGGTTTTGTTTTTTACCCTTGCAACAATGGACGAATTTTGTTAAAAGTTTTCTCGATTTTGCCGGCATTATCAACATTAGAGCAACCATTCCGAGCCT
>NC_090876.1:21945371-21950371 GCF_036669935.1 Montipora foliosa
TTGCTCTTTTCTCTTCCATGCTGCATAAGATATGGTTTTACCCTGGATTTGAAGCTTAAGAAAGCCGAGATTTTCAGGGAAGCTGGGACTATATCTCCCCAGTAAACACGCCAAATTTCAGCGCGATCGAAGAAAATGTCGGCGTTCTACGAATCCTACAAAACCCGATACGCCAGCGTATCGGGTTGAGGCCCCCCTGTAGAAAAAGAGTTTTAATTAATTAATAATTAATTAATTAAGTATTTCAAACAATAGTTGTTCATTAATAGAAAAAGTGGAAGACTGAGGATGCTCTATGTCACCATTAATTTTGTATTCCTCCATAGTCTCCTTGATACAATCCTTGACAAGTTTCACATATGTCGGATCTGACAGCAGAGAATTATTGAATTTCCAAAACCCCCTGCCCCTCTCCTGATGTGTAAATATCATATTCATAACTACTAATGAGTGATCCGTGCGATAGCCAACACTGGTTTGAATCGACTCCATTAGACCTGTTAAATCAGTAGATACGAGAAAATAGTCTAGCCTTGCTTGCTTTAAATTACTATACGCACTCCATGTATAGCTACGTCCAGTTGGTTCTTGGTTTCTATACACATCGTCCAGCTCGAAAGTATCGATTAACTCTCGAACAGATTTTTGAGCATTCGGATTGTTTTCCTTTAAATAATTTATCGTGCCATTATGGTAGTTTAACACCACGTTCCAGTCGCCGCATATTAATTACATTTTCTTTTAAATTTGTAAAAAAATCGGGCGAGTCCATGTTTGGACCATACAGAGTAACCAAAGTGCAGCGTTGCTGAAAAATGGAGATATCTAAGACAATATATCTGCCTTATTGATCGCTAATTACATTGTGCAACACATATTCAAATGTATTGTTAAATAGAATGATAACTCCACAACTTTTGCTATCCAAGCTGCTAAAAAACACCTCATAGCCCCATTGGGATTTCCACCGTGGTTGTTCTCTTTTGCTATTTTGGATATGCGCCTCCTGTAGACAGTATATGACAAGCTTTTTTTTCCGAAGCCAATTAAAGACGTCTTTTCTTTTCTTTTCGTCTGCTAAACCTTTCCAATTCAACGTCCCGATATTCAATCTAGTAATTTTGTCCTCCCTGAATTTATATGTTATGATCTGTTAATCCTGAATACCTTATTTAAACGCAAAAGGGTGAAAGGGATTCGCACGCATACAGCAAAAGCTACAGTAGATATATATTTGCATTTGTAAGAAGAAAACAGATTGTAACTTATCCATCCAAAGCACGAAAAACAAAACACTAAACCAACACAACAAATAGCGTCCTGTTAGCGATTGCAGCCTCTGGCTTATAGTAATAGTGTCCTGTGCTGTGACTCACGCGGGCTAGAAGAACTTAAACAAGATGTCAATAGCGAAATAATTATGCTGATCTAGAAATTAGCTTTTAAAACAGGCAAAAACTTAGCTGTTTCCTTAGTTCATCCCGATGCTTGAACCTGACCAGCCACGACTAGTTGAATGAATGGGGCCTTCAGTAAATACTTTAATTTCGCCTCCTTTTGTTGCTGAAAAGGCAGCTCATTTTTCTTCTTGAGTAATCGATCTCTAGTTTGGAAAGCTCTGGAGGTAGATCGACCATAACTCCATAACCTGATCCCTTTGGGAGCTTCTTGGCTAGATTAAGAATGTAGTCGCGCTGTTGAAGGTCGACAAACCTGACGATAATCGACTCCTTAGTCGCGTCTCGGCTTCCTCGAATTCTGTGACACGCTGCGCTTTTAATATTTTTCACCTCACCTGGATCCATCTTGAGTGTAGTGTTGAAGAATTCTTGAATTTTATGTCTTGTCGTTTCGGAAGTTTGTTTTATTTCCCCGGTAATACCATGAACAATAAGATTCCATTCCTTCCCCAAAGATTCAGGGCAAGAATTTCGTCGCGAATTGACTTGCTTGCTTGAAGGCATGTTATAATTACAAATAATAAAAGAAATCATCATTCAAGCAATTAATTAAAAACTAAGACTATCAATTTAAATAGCGCTTAAAAGAAATGTCTTCAACTTAGATTTAAAAACAGTCTGTGAATTGAAAGATCTTATATCATCCGGAAGACTGTTCCACAATATAGGGGCAGCACAAGAAAAGGCCCTTTGCCCGTATGATTTAAGTTTATATTTCGGTGTTACAAGGAGAAATTTACCCAAGGAGAGTAATGATCTTCTAGTATTGTAAAGGGATAGCAGTTCACAGAGATTTTCCGGTGCCATACCATGTAGTGATTTGAATGTCAAAAGTAAGATTTTATAATAAACTCTCTCGGTCACAGGCAGCCAATGTAACTGTCTAAATACGGGCGTTATGTTATCATATTGGTTGATCCCTGTGAGGAGACGCGCAGCGCTATTCTGAACATACTGTAGTCTCGGAATCTGATACCTGGAAAGCCCAGATAAAACCGAATTAAAATAATCAAGCTTTGAAGTGATAAATGCATGCTTAAGGGTCTCACAATGCCGAAAAGATATAAACTTCCTAATTTTGGCTATGTTATTTAGGGTGCGTTCGATTGACCGGAATACATGGAATATAAGTTAGAAATCCTTCGTTTTACGGAGATTCACATTAAGATTGTCAAACATCTGCTAAAATGCTATTTTTAACATATTTTTATTATCCTTGCTGCTTCGAAACGCGCCAAACATACCGTTTTAATCATCACTCCACGTATTCTTATTCCGGAATACGGTCAATCGAACACGCCCTTAGATGGTAAAATGCAGATTTGCAAATAGAAGCAATCTGTTTATCCACAGAGACCAAATTGTCAGACCAGACGCCAATATTTCTTGCAGAAGTTGATGCAGTGACCCTAGCAACTATCGAACAATATTGTAATCACCAGTTCAATGATACGACATGCTAGCAACCACGGCTCCTTTATCCCCTAAAACGCGGGTTCAGGAGTGGGAAATCATGTGAGACTCAATTACTAGGTTTTATAGTAAAATGACCTTGTTTGCGCCATGTATGACGGTCATCAAATAGATGCTTTATCAATAGCTTTTAGCAAGGTATTTGACAAGGTTAGCCATGGGTTCCTTACAAGAAAGCTGAACCATTACAGTGTCTGCGGTTGTACCAATAAATGGATTGAGCCCCTCCTGACTGGAAGATCCCAAAGCGGGTTTGTCCTGGAAGGAAATTTTCTGACAGTACGCAAGTTCTCTCTGGCGTTCCACAAGATTCGTTCATCTGGCCATGCTTATTTATTTTTCTACATTAATGATCTTCCTGAATCCTTAGTCTCCAACGGCGTTATAACGGCGTTATGTTGTGCACGGACGACATTATTGCATACCTGACTATTCTTGCTGATAGCTGATAACTAAAGCCGTTCGGGTAAAAAGAATGGAAAATGGCATTCCACCCGGACAAGTGCGAGGTTCTTCGTATAGGGCGTAAGCGCAATTTGATGCACCGTGATTATATTCTACATGGAAAAGCCCTAGCCCAGCTGAGTCAGCTAGCTATCTTGGTGTCATCCTAACTAAAGATCGTAATCGGAATGACCACGTTAGCCATACCTCTGATAAGGCCAATAAAATCCTAGGTTTCCTTAGAATAAATTGAAGAATTAGTCCGCCTGTTCTTAAGACCTTGGCATATAATACACTTTTCCGTGCCACATTGGATTATAGCGCCATCGTCTGGACCGCTATACAAAGACGAATATCGACAAGCTGGAAATGGTCCAGTGTAGGGTTGATCGCTTCACCCTTATCCCTTCCCTTGCCAGCCCTTTCCATGCTGGCTACTCTTCAGCCTTCCTCAAATACTGCTTTCTTGCAGATTTCATTTTCAGCAAACGTGATGTATTCATGAGACATAGTTGGTTATAATCATCTCATATCCACAAGCACGCGAAGAATAATTATATTATTAAAATTACTCTTCAACATCCACTGAATGGTCAACTTGCTCAGGTGAAGATGTGGTACACGTATTCTCTATCTTCGCATTCCCCATAATACACTTTGTTTGCCCCCCTCTCCCACTTTTACATAGACCATTGCTTTCAAATGCTCTTGAGAATATGCAGTGTCCCCAAGAGCATCTGAAAACAATGGTTTATGCAAAATTTGGGGACAAACAAAGCTTTTTTTTCCGAAGCCAATTAAAGACGTCTTTTCTTTTCTTTTCGTCTGCTAAACCTTTCCAATTCAACGTCCCGATATTCAATCTAGTAATTTTGTCCTCCCTGAATTTATATGTCATGATCTGTTAATCCTGAATACCTTATTTAAACGCAAAAGGGTGAAAGGGATTCGCACGCATACAGCAAAAGCTACAGTAGATATATATTTGCATTTGTAAGAAGAAAACAGATTGTAACTTATCCATCCAAAGCACGAAAAACAAAACACTAAACCAACACAACAAATAGCGTCCTGTTAGCGATTGCAGCCTCTGGCTTATAGTAATAGTGTCCTGTGCTGTGACTCACGCGGGCTAGAAGAACTTAAACAAGATGTCAATAGCGAAATAATTATGCTGATCTAGAAATTAGCTTTTAAAACAGGCAAAAACTTAGCTGTTTCCTTAGTTCATCCCGATGCTTGAACCTGACCAGCGACGACTAGTTGAATGAATGGGGCCTTCAAATTCAAATTCACCTGGTCTTCCATTAGGCTAACGAGTGGTGAAATGACAATAGTTATTGGATTGGCTGTAAATCCGTGATTCAACTTCGAAAGTTTGGCGTGGACTAATTAATGGAGCCATCTAAAACACCAACAACTTTCCGAACCCCGCTGGCAAGTCTAAAAAAACACCCTCTCTTGAAATAAAAGCTTTACGAGAATTCATCTGTTCCGGGAAAAGTTTCTCCACACCAAAGATTTGCCAAACTTTCTCAGCTGCGCCCTGAAATCCTTTCAGGTCTTCCGCCATTGTGATAATAAAAATTTTACATTTCTTAAATTCCTGACTTTTGAGAAAAT
>NC_090876.1:21955371-21965371 GCF_036669935.1 Montipora foliosa
TAGATCTTAGGAATAAGATGGAAAATTATTTCCATTTTAATATCAACTTTGGAAATGAGATGGAAAATTATTCTCATTTTATTCCCAATTTTGGGAATGTTCTAGGTAAACATCTCATGTTATTCTCAATTTTGGGATTGATTATTTTTTATTACTTCCATTTTACTCTCATTTTTGGGAATGGTATGGGAAAATATCCCATGTTATTCTCATTTTTGGAAATGGAATGGAAAAATATCCCATATTCTCAACCTCTAGAATGATATGGGAAATTAATCCCAACTTTGGAAATGTGCTAGGGAAATATCCCATGTTATTTTCAATCTTGGGAATGACATGGGAACCTTGTTCTATCTTATTCTCAGCTTGGGGAATGATATGGGAAATTAGTCCCATTTTATTCTCAAATACATTAATAATTCATAAGTCAAAAACAAAAGAAATCACCACCGTGAAGAAAGTTTGGATATGTGGTCCTAATTAGCATAGAATTTCGCGAACTTTGATCCTAAAAATCTCTTAAAATACTGATTCCTTTGAGAAGCAATATCAAACACTCGAAAGAGTATTTCATCAGATATCTAACCACCTCGAAATCGGTTAAAAAACTCGGCCTTCGGCCTCGTTTTTCAATTCGCTTCTTGGTGTTTGGATATCCGATGAAACACTCCTTCTCGTGTTTGATATACTACTTCTCAACTCTGGGAATGGAATGGAAAAATATCACATTTTATTCTAGATCTTGGGAATTAGATGGAAAATTATTTCCATTTAAATATCAACTTTGGGAAAGAGATGGAAAATTATTCTCACTTTATTCCCAACTTTAAGAATGTTCTAGGGAAATATCTCATGTTATTCTCAATTTTGAGATTAATTATTATTTCCATCTTATTCTCATCTTTGGGAATGGTATGGGAAAATATTCCATGTTATTCTCATTTTTGGGAATGGAATGGAAAAATATCCCATGTTAGTCTCAACGTTGGGAATAATATGTGGAATTCTTCCCAACTTATTCCCAACTTTGGGAATGCTCCACAGACATATCCCATGTTATTCTCAAACTTGGGAATGACATGGGAGATTATCCTAGTTTTATTCTCAACTTTGGGCCAACGTAAAAAAATAAATACTTACTCGATGCCGGGGTCGTGCTTGGTCGTTGGGTTGTGGATGATTCTAAGGGCGTACTGGAAGGAGGCAATGTAGCGTTCTCTGTGAAGAATGAAAACGAGTTTAAGCAACAACAACGGCGATGTCACGGTCAACAAAAACGCCGCTCCAAAATATAAGTTAGCTCTATCGCAAGTATTTCGCGATTATTCCGTCTTGTTCACGTTGTAAAATACGGACGAACTATCGTGTAATTGGATAAGGTACGAATGGTTTTAAAGTAAACAGAGCAAATAAGTGGTTCATTGTTGTATGCACAGGTTGTCGTCAAAACCTAAAATTTGCTGATTTCACGTTGCTGTTTTGTGGGGAATGGCAAAGAAATGCAGGGCGGACATTCGTGCTGCACGTGCAGCAAAATGTTTTCTTCTCTTTTAGCTAATAATATTCTTCCTTTGTGGCGTTGGCGTTGGCGTTGTCGTTGCCGTTGCCGTATAGCCGTCGTGTTTGCTTAAGGTCTCGGTAAATCTGGGAAATTAGAACTTAAAAAAAACTATCTTATAATCATTTTTATAAACAATACAAACTGTATCCTCTAATTACTCAATCTGTCTCTAAGTATAGTATGGCGATATCCTGTTAATTTTATTAATATTGATGTTTTTAATATATTATGTAATATATGTATTTGTTATATAACGTATTCACTTTTCTTTTGTTTTTTGTAAAAATACATGTACGTGTTCATGTCGATTAATTGCCCGTGGCAGTGACCAACTCGAAAGCTTAAGCTACTTTGGTCACTGCGCATATTTTGCTTAACTCATCACTTGTATTATTTACTTTGTGGAGGCAGTGTGGCCCAGCGGTTAGGGCGCTTGCCTTAAGATCCGGAGATCCCGGGCTCAAGACCCGCTCTCACCACCCGCTGAATTTGTTCCTGGTAGTCCCTGGTTCAATTTCCCAGCTGCACTTGTAAATAGCCAACTAGTTTGCCTCCGGCCAGTTGGGATTCTTAACAGTTGTTGCTGTTGTTGTTCTGTTCTGTCGTTTCGTTGTGTTTCATCAGCGGTCAATTAAGTATGTATTGTGTTAAATATTTGTAAATAGTACAAAGAATAAAAACTGAAACTGAAATTGAAGCTGAACTAAAACAAAATGAGGTGTCCGCGGGAAAAAAAACAACTGTCGTGCCGCTATTCTTTTGTATAGGGTCAAACTACACATCATATTAAAGCTAATAGATTGCATTATTTGAATGAAGTTTTAGTTTTTTGGTATTTAATATTGCCTTTTAGTTTTCAGACCTCAAACTCAGAACGACCGAGTCTCCTGCAGAAGCTCCTGCCCCTTCACTATATTGTGAAAACAGTCGCACTTTGTTGCATCTCAGTGACAGATGAATGCACTCCAATACCCCCAGGTGGAAATTTTATTAAGATCTTGTAAGAATCTTGTAAGATGGGTTTTACGATGAAAATCTTAGTAAGATCTTGTTTAAGATCTCAAACACATTTTCTTAACAAATTTTGATAGAAAAAAATTAAGGTTGTTGATATTTTTGATCTTGTAAGATCTTAAAAGAATCTTAGCAGATCTTAACAAGATCTTAGATCTACATCTCACATAAGATCTTAGTAAAAATCTTAAAAGATATAGTAAGAATCTTAGGTAAGATCTTAGAAAAGATGTTTAAAGGATCTAACTAAGAATCTTACTTAAGATCTTGGTAAAAATCTCACAAGATCTTAGTGAAGATCTTACAAGATCTTGGCAAAGATCTTACAAGATCTAGTAAGCATCTTAAATAAGATCTTAGAAAAGATTTTAAAGGATCTAACTAAGAATCTTACTTAAGATCTTGGTGAAGATCTTATAAGATCTTAGTACACTTCCTAGAAGATCTCATTTAACTGGAATTGAACTTGGGGGTTTACCGTGCACTTGGAATTTCTGAGGAACTACACTCCATGAAAAAAAAAAGCGTATTATGTTTAGTAAAGAGAAATTGCTCGAACAGATCCAGGACAGGCCACGGACCACAAAGTCTTAATGTGAAGTCAACCTTTACATAACTTTATGAAGAAAGCTTTTATTTCACCGTAATCTGTAGAATGAAAAACCGAGCAATGTTATGAACGGATTACATGTCCCTTGTCTGCAATAGTAGTAAGCTTACATACAACAGCCTTCAATTAGATATTGAGTTAATTATTATGAAGTTCGCGCATCATCGAATATGGCTGTTCTTTCATATACCGGATTCGAAATAATTAATGTTCGTGCAACGAAAGAACAAAGTGAACATAACAGAATAACAATGGTTCTTTTGTCCTGCGCCATTTTAGTCCGGTTTTCGTCCGGCATATTAAAGTCTACCCTGGAATATAGATGTTTTACACTTCACGACAAAAATTCTCTCAATGCAGAGACTATTTTCACCTTTGATAAAAGATTTAAACACTAAGTCCGCGATGAATCTTGTTCAATTTCCGTTCATGAGTGCAAGAAAGTCGATCAGCCTTTCCACGAAGTCAAATCGGCCATCTTGGATAAACTTAACAATAATTTCCGCAGCATTATAATACAAATGGCCAAACAAATGGCTCTCCCAAAATGTCCTTTTTGGTTGTTGCCCGGGTTATTGCTACCTATTAAACTATCGCTTAATGCATATACTACGTTTATGACTGAAACAATTTATTGACCTACATGTATTGGGTAAAGGTTGTCATACCGGTTGCTTTTCATACACACATTGATCAACTTACTGGATTAACTCTGTGGCAAGATGTAAATCCTAATCATGCTTTTTTTTGTTTGTGCTTCATCTTTCTGAATTCAACTAAATTTTGCATGCAACCATTAAGTATTCTTACTTACCATTATGAAAGAGTTGACCTTTCACTATTTGTGCAAACATCTCTCCCCACTTGTGAATATATTTATAAAAGCCTTTTAAGCATCACAATCTAAGAACAATTCTTAGTAGCAGTCAGATTCCTCTTAATCAGTTTAATTTTTAATAATTGATATTAATGTATACGTTTTGAGTTTCTTTCTGTAGACAGATTTAAAGCTTGTTTTTGTCTAAGTGAGACTGTCAGAAAATACAATCCAAACATCTAATAATTTTATTAGATAATAAAATAAATCATTGCTTTCATGTCTGAGTTCTGTTTTTGTCTTAAGTGTGTGGTAATAATAATTAAAAAAAGAAGAACAAAATGACAATTCAAATTTTTGGATATGTGACACAACAAACTGCTGTAATTATGCTGCTCTAAAGTAAGTCACAGTGTTGGTTCAGTCGACTACATATATCTCAAAGTTTGTTAAGCTTGCTTTATTTTTCTTTTCTTTTTTTGGCAGGAGTTAATGAAAAAATTGGCAAAGATTACTTTATGAAGAAATGGTGATGATCTGTCAGTCATTGAATCAAGTGCCTAGATTCCAAACGAAAAGTAGCAAAAAGTAGAAATGATTAGTGAAAGGCATACTGATTTATTATTGGTGTATAAAGCAAGATCTTTGGGGAGTACCAGTATGAAATAATTATAGATTTTCTGATATTTTCAGTATTTTACAAGCAACATAGAAAATAATCTCTTGGCATTTTTATTACATTAAACTTTCATTTTCATTAGTACAATGTAGGTAGTTTTGCCTTAGAGAAATACTGGCAAATATGTCTCAAAGTTCGTTCTACTAGCTTTATTAAGACCACATGTGTTATCATAGGATTCACTACAGCCAAATTCATTGTATCTCACCGCACACATGGCATGGCAGGCTAAGCTAACTTCAGAGTACATGTAAGTTGTAACTTGAATAATCCTGCCACATTCTGTGATAAATGATGGAAGAGAGAATCCCAAAACACCTTTTTAAGTTTTTAAAATCTAGAGGATGATACTTTGAATTTCGCTGTAATAATTACTGATGCAAATAGGAGACAAGTTTCACGTTACTCTCTTGAACATCTGCATGCTTGAAAGTCTTAATTCAAACTTTACAAAATGGATAAGTATTCTCTGTTGACATCATCAAAGTTGATTAACACTTGTATAGCATAAATGATAATAAGACATGATAATAAAGTGTTCATAAAGAGAATTTTTCAATTTTGAATCCCCAGTCTTCACCTTTGAGACTGAGTGTCGACAAGCTTATAAAGACAGGTTTTAGGTACAAGATCTTGTTAGAGTGAGGTAACAATCTTACAAGATCTTTTAAGATCTTAGTTAGAATATCTCTCAAGGTTTACTTAAGAATCTTTTAAGGGTTTATGCAAGAACCTTGTAAGAATCTTCAAAGATCTTAATAAGAACCTTGCAAGAACCTTACTTAAGAAGTAATATAAGATCTTAATAAGAACTTGATAAGAATCTTACTAAGATCTTAATAAGATTTCCACCTGGGCCGTGTGAGGAATTTTTGATATGTTATAAATTAAAGGAAATATCACGCACCAAAGTTCAAACTCTTATCTCATACGTCATTTGGGCAGAAAAAGTGCTATAAAATCAGTGTCCGAAGTCAAAACACAATTCCTCACACATAATATGGCGTACTAAAATTATCTATTAGAACTGAAAACTTGCAAGAATTTTATTTTGGCGTCAAAATAAAGCCGTAAAAAATTGAGCTGAAAGATTTCGCGTGCAGTTCACGGTCTGCTCAATAACTCCACCCCCTACTTGAAAGCCAATTATGCTGCGCCAAACAGCATCCGGGCACGTGCTGAGGTAGCAGATCGCGTGTCAAAGCTGTCAATTAACACCCAATCCTCTCACATGTGATTGGCATCAAATGTCAATCATTTTTTGAGCGCAGATTAAAGTGGAAAACAAAGAAATGCGATTGTCTTTGTTTTTTTTTTCGGGAAATATACTTCACAGCCCACCAATTCAAGATTTGCAAAAACAAGAAATTTGAGTAAAATTCGCATCCTTTACCGAGACCTTAAACTCCCTAATAACAAAGACAAGAAAAGCACAGATCTAACCTTCGCACCGGAGGGGAGGAAGACATTATTGATGAATGCAGCTGGGACAGCCTACATCATATTGTGTAATTGGTTAGACTGCTATGCAACCCACGATCATCGTATTAATTAATCACTGATTGGCCGTTCGATTCCTTGATCATCAGTGAGTGAGTGAGTGAGTAAGTAGTGATTAAGTAAGTGAGAGAGTAGGTAAGTGAGTCAGTAAGTCAGTAAGTCAGTGAGTCAGTCAGTAAGTCAGTCAGTCAGTCAGTTCCAGCAAAATAAAGGTATTTGATATTATCAGATGTATAACGTTCAAATATCTAAAGTGGCTCTGTAATGTTCATAGTACCTAATATGTAAATATTGTGTATTTTCGAGGCACATTCGTCAATCTCTGTATGAAATATACAAGATATGCAATATATCGCGTAATGGGCTTAAAATAACTTCTTTGTCGTCTGTTAAAAGCTCTAACGTAGCAAAGGTCGTAAGCTTTTCAAAAAAATGATTTGCGTCAAAAGAGGAATTATAACGTTCTTAAAATAAATACAAACTATTTACAAAGTATAGTACATTGAAAGAAATGAACTAGTGATATGTACCTTCATAAACCTCTACCCTCAGGGTAACATGTTGAGAAATTGGATGAAAGCGAATATATCTCGCAAATACTGTTACTGGCAACGTTTCCTGGTCAATGTAATTGTTGTCGCCTTGTCTAGTAAATATCTAAATCAATAAATCAATCAATCAATCAATCAATCAAGCAATCAAGCAATGAATTACTCAATATATCGTTAAAAATAATTGTTTAGGGATAAACGTCTGCAAAGTGCAGTTGTGGTATAGACAACCTCTGGATAGGACATAGGACGATTTTGGGACGGAGTTGATGCATGTCGTGATACAGGTACCTCTTGTGTCTGCCATAAGTATTTTTATCCGCCTAAAATACCTGCCTTCCCGAATAAAATTGCAATTTTTGTTTTGCCATATATTGCGATTTCCTAAATCCAAATGTTCCACACTCTCCCAATTTACAAAGAGCTAAAATGTAATGAGAAAAGTTTTTACCAGCTCAAAGATTTACCAAAAAAAAAAATAACAGCGAAGTCACCCCTCGTGTTAAACTCACCACTTGCGTTCCATTTTCATATGTGGAAGTACTCCAACATGCTCCGTCGGACGAGAAAGAGAGATAAAAGTCGATAACCCACTCATTACCGTCAACATCGCCTTGGGTCTCCACAGCACAGACTTGAACAGTCCTTTCAAAGTCTATCTGGAGCCAATCAGAAACGCCAGATGATAATCTCGCTGCCCAGCCACCGCCTCTAGTATCATTGAGACGACCGTAATGGGGTAACCAACGACTGGAATAATACGAGGAGGCAGTCATCTGATCGTCACTAATTATTCTTGGATCAGCCACACCAACAGCATGATGGAAGCAGGCTGTCAAACAAGGATGAGATAGAACATTAAAGGTATTACCGTGTCCTAGAAACTAGGAATGGAGATATTTATCTTATTAATGGCACAATATAACATATATTTCGTTTCTCTTTGCAGACGATCGGTAGGTAGACTTTGCACAGGTAAAGACAGTACTGTTTGCACTTTCCAGTTTTTATGTATAGTCAACCACAAAAAACAGTAACCTTTGCCATTATGGAGAGAACATTTTCGAAACGTCGGACATTTTTAATTTATACGTTGCAATACAGTCTTTTAGTAAACCTTCATTCAGAGTTAATCTGGGAATATTTCGGAAACTAAAACTGTCGAGAAAATTACAACTGAACGCCTTGTAATAGCTGAGGAACTAAACGGGGGGCACGTTGTTCGAAAGCTGACCAATTTAATCAAGGATCAGCGTAAACCTTTGTTTCATGTTTTCAACTTTTTGGAGAAAGTTTCTTTTTCTTATTTTTGTTTTTCAAGATTGACTTCTTCTAAAGTAAAGTTTTGCCAAATATCAGCGTTGAACAGCATTTGTGAGTAGAGAAATAAACTCCTTGATTAATTTTTAACTTGGCATTGGCGTTAATCGGCATTTGAACAATTAGGCCGTGCACTTTTTATCCATCGGTGAAAGGCTGGCCTCATTTGCAGCACTTACTTGATGCCGGGGTCGTGGTTGGTCGTTGGGTTGTGGATGATTCTAAGGGCGTACTGGAAGGAGACAATGAGGCGTTTCCTGTAGAAAATAATAACAAAGACAAGAAAATTACCGATCTAATCTTCCCACAAGAGGGGAGAGAGAGACTATCGCTCTTTACCGTCAGGGTATTTGTTAAACATTTTTCTCCCGTTGTCAAAATAAAACAGAACGATTTCTTTGTAACTTCCAAGCAAAACCGCACCGTGGAGAGCAAGAAGTTACCGTATTTCGTTGTGCTGTTTCACTTGCTCTTAATATTAAAGACTCTTTGCCTTTCTTTGAAGCTGAAATGCTACTGGGACTAACGACGATGCATTAAAACCGTTTTTTTATGATCAAAACTGAGCTTCAATGTTGGAAATAGGATTTCCTTTGTTAAAACGATAATACCACGGGAGCCAACGTAAAAAATAGACACTTACTCGATGCCGGGGTAGTGCTTGGTCGTTGGGTTGTGGATGATTCTAAGGGCGTACTGGAAGGAGACAATGTAGCGTTCTCTATGAAGAATAAAACAGGAGTTTAAGCAAAGACAACGGCGATGTCACGGTCAACAAAAACGCCACTTCAAAATATAACTTAGCTGTATCGCAACTTATTCCGTCTTGTTCACGTTGCACAATACGAACGAACAATCATGTAATTGGATAAGATACGAATGGTTTTAAAGTAATCAGAGCAAATAAATGGTTCATTGTTGTATGCTCACGTTGTCGTGATTCCACGTTGCTGTTATTCGTGCTGCACGTGCAGCAAAATTTTTTCTCCTTTTTTAACTAATAAATTTCTTTCTTTATGGCGCTGCCGTTGCCGTTGCCGTAGCCGTAGCCGTCGTGTTTACTTAAGGTCTCGGTAATGTTACAAGGATCCGAATTATCTGGAAAGTTCGCGAAGGTCAATGTCACGCAATATGTTATTTCAGGGATTTTCTAGAACTTTGACTCATCAATTTCAAAATAGTTTGTGACTCGTAAGTTTAGAAATAGAGTTTATTGTGATAGCTGAAAATAGTTACTTTTAGAAACTTCTAGACTCTCTTCGGATACTTGTATAAGCTACTCTCTAGTCAGTTGGTTGTTGTTGTTGTGATTCGGGACTTCGTTCCCTGTTTGTGATTTCCAAGTGATAATGTGTAAAAACTGACAAGTGAAGGGATTTCCCCGTTCGTGTGTGATTGTGATATTCTGCTGTCAAGTTTGCAGTTGGTTTCCGTGGAGTGCGATACTGTGAAAGAAGTCTTCAAGAGATTTCGTCGAAGAGAAGGACAGCACTTTGCCTGTGGTCAGATGAGCAAGAGAAGTTTTCAGTTAATTGTACTGACATTGTACTAAGAGTAGTCGCTAACTCGAGTTAAGTTGTCTCCCGTTGTTTACAGATAAATAAATTGTGTTTTCGAGGTTATTATCTTTCTGCCGGTAATTAGTTACCGTAACAGCCGTAATGGCTGCCACGCTCTATTTTGAGCTCTCTATATTTCTTATAATTTTGTCCTTCAGCAACCTTGCCCGGGTCAAGTTTTGGACTAGTGGTTTATCTAAGGATGCTTGGACCTACAGAGAGAGTCTTTTGTAAGAAAGTAATCCATTTTCAAGATCTTTTGAGCCATTTTTTATTCACCACATTACTATTCAACGGCGTGGCTTCAGGTCGCACACGAAGCTTTCTTTTGCGATTACCTTGTCGACCAAACGTGGTGGGACTTGCTTGGCGCTTTCTTCTGAGCCCTT
>NC_090876.1:21970371-21990371 GCF_036669935.1 Montipora foliosa
GGTCACTGCGCACATTTTGCTTTTTTCATCACTTGTATAATTTACTTTGCTGTTTTATCTCTTTACTCTTTTAATGTAGTTTAATGTAGAAATATTTGTAAATAGTGCAAAAGAATAAAAACTGAAACTGAAACTGAACCAAAGCAAAATGAGGTGTCCGCGGAAAAAAAAAACTGTCGTGCCGCTATTCTTTTGTATAGGGTCAAACTACACATCATGTTAAAGCTAATAGATTGCATTATTTGAATAAAGTATTATTTTTGGGGTATTTAATATTGCCTTTTAGTTTTCAGGCCTCAAACTCACAACGACCGAGTCTCCTGCATCTCAGTGACAGATGTTGCATCTCATGTTGAATTTTTGATATGTTAAGAATTGAAGGAAATATCGCGCACCAAAGTCCAAACTCTCATCGCATACTTAATTTGGGCAGAAAACGTGCTATAAAATCAGTCTCCGACGACAAACGGCAAATTACTCACACAGTACAACATGTATTTGGCGTACGAAAATCATCTATTAGAACTGAAAATTTGCAAGCCATATCTTAAAACACGTTGGGACAGGAGGTCCGAGAATTCTTAATTTCGGCGTCAAAATAAAGCCCTAAAAAAACGAGCCTAAAGATTTTGCGTACAGTTCACGGTCTGCTCAAAACTCTGTTCCCCACTTCAAAGCCAATTATGCTGTGCCAAACAGCATTCGGGCACATGCTAAGGTAGTAGATCGCACGTAAAAGCTGTCAATTGACAACCAATCCTTTCACATGTGATTGACATCATATGTCAATCATTTTTCGATCGCAGATTATGATGGAAAACAAAGAAATGCGACTTTTTTGTTGTTTTCTTTTTTTCGGGAAAATATACTTCACAGCCCACCAATTCAAGATTTGCAAAAACAAGAAATTTGAGTGAAACTCTCAAATTTACCTTTACCGAGACCTTAAACTCCGAATAACAAAGACAAGAAAGGTACACATCTAACCTTCGCAGGTTAGTAAAGTCAGTAAAGGTATTTGATATTATCAGAAATATAACGTTCAAATATCTAAAGTGGCTGTGTAATGTTCATAGTTCCTAATGTGTAAATACTGTGTACATGTATATTCAAGGCACATTCGTCAATCTCTGTATAAAATATACGTCTGCCAAAAGCTCTAACGTAGCGAAGGTCGTAAGCTTTTCAACTGCACAAAAAAAATAATCTGCGTCTAAAGAGGAATTATAACGTTCGTAAAATAAATATAAACTATTTGCAAAGTAAAGTACATTGAAAGAAGTGAACTAGTGATATGTACCTTCATAAACCTCTACCCTCAGGGTATTCCAAGCATGTTGAGAAATTGGATGAAACCGAATATATCTTGCAAATACTGTTACTGGCAACGTTTCCTGGTCAATGTAGTTGTTGTCGCCTTGTCTGGTAAATATCTAAATCAATCAATCAATCAAGCAAGCAATGAATTACTCAATATATCGTTAAAAATAATTGTTTAGGGATAAACTTCTGCAAAGTGCAGTTGTGGCATAGACAACATCTGGATAGGACATAGGACGATTTTGGGACGGAGTTGATGCATGTCGTGATACAGGTACCTCTTGTGTCTGCCATAAGTATTTTTATCCGCCTAAAATACCTGCCTTCCCGAATAAAATTGCAATTTTTGTTTTGCCATATATTGCGATTTCCTAAATCCAAATGTTCCACACTCTCGCAATTTACAAAGGACTAAAATGTAATGAGAAATGTTTTTACCAGCTCAAAAATTTACCAAAAAAATAACAGTGAAGTCACCCCTCGTGTTAAACTCACCACTTGCGTTCCATTTTCATATGTGGAAGTACTCCAACATGCTCCATCGGACGAGAAAGAGAGGTAAAAGTCGATAACCCACTCATTACCGTCAACATCGCCTTGAGTCTCCACAGCACAGACTTGAACAGTCCTTTCAAAGTCTATCTGGAGCCAATCAGAAACGCCAGATGATAATCTCGCTGCCCAGCCACCGCCTCTCGTATCATTGAGACGACCGTAATGGGGTAACCAACGACTGGAATAATACGAGGAGGCAGTCATCTGATCGTCACTAATTATACTTGGATCAGCCACACCAACAGCATGATGGAAGCAGGCTGTCAAACAAGGATAGATAGAACATTAAAGGTATTACCGTGTCCTAGAAACGACGAATGGGGATATTTATCTTATTAATGGCACCATATAACAGTTGTATAGTCACCCACAAAAAAACTGTAACCTTTGTCTTGTTACAGATGATATCATATTCCAAACGTCGGTGAGTTTTTAATGTTACAATACAGTTTTTTAGGAAACCTTCATATAGAGTTAATCTGGGAATATTTCTGAAATAAAATTTGTGGAGCAAATTACAACTAAGCCCCTTGATATAGCTGAAGAACTAAATCTGCACTTTTTATCCATGGGTGAAAGGGTGGACTCAGAAATTCGAGCATCTGATATAGATCCTGAAACACTTGTTACGGCAATGGCAAAAATGGCAAATTTTTGCCAACAATTTCGAGAAGGAGGAATAAGTTAGATATGTGGTGAAAATGGAAGTTTTATCAAAATCGCTAATAACTTGGAAGCCAATTTAAATGAGCAGGCAAGAATGGCCCCTTGACAAAGCAGCAAATTTGGCGAATGTGGTGAAAATGGCAAGTTTCTCAAAATCGCTTACAACTTAGAAGCCAATGCAAACGAGAAGACAAGAGGGGGGTCCCCTGGCAAGACGGCGAATTTGGCTAATTTGGCGAATGCGGCGAAAATGGCAAGTTTCTCAAAAGCGTTTACAACTTGGAAGCCAATCCAAATGAGCAGGCAAGGGGGGAGGGGAGGGGGGGGGGGCTTGGGAACCCATGCGATTTTTGTCTAATGCTGTTGCATTTGAAATTAATATTCTACAGATTAAAATCATCTTAACTTTACACCCAATACAAACCTCACCGCACAGCTAAAACTAAAACTCACCAACTAAAACTAAAGTCTTACCACCGGGTGACAATCCGCCAAACTACCAATTGATTGCTGACCGTACTAGGCCGCCCTTGGAGGTGGTTCAGAGTATGAAGTTACTCGGTCTTACCATTGATAGCTCCCTATCTTTTAAAGCCCGCATTAAATCTATATGAATAAGGTCAATGTTAAAGTTGCTGCTCTTCGCTTGGTCCACTCTTATTTTTACTTTATATCAATGACTTGCCAAATTGTTCTAAGAAACTATCATTTCGAATCTTTGCTGATGACACAAATATGTTTTACACAAGTGATAAGCTACATCATCTTGAAACTGTCATGAATGAGGAAATGAAATTAGTTTTTGAGTACTGCATCATAAACAAGCTATCCATAAACCTTGTCAAGACTAACTCTATGTTAATCTCATCTTCAAGATCTATTGGAAGTATAAACTTGGTGCATAATATTGAATGCAAAAGTCAAATAAAATACCTAGGTGTCTATATTGATCAAGACCTACATTGGGGACCCCAGATTCAACATATTAATAACAAACTAGCGAAAAATGTAGGCATCATTAACAAATTAAGACATTATGTAGACCTTCATATACTTTAAGGCAGTTGTATTTTTCTTTCATTTACCCATATATATGGTATTACAAGCTGGGGGAGTGCTTGCAAGACCAGGTTATATAAAATTAAATTAAACTGAATAAACGTGTTCGCAGCATGTTGTTTGCTAATAATAATAATAATAATAATAATAATAATAATAATAATAATAATAATAATAATAATAATGATAATAGTAATAATTTATTTTTTTTACAATAAAAAACATAGACACTTTATTTGCATAATAAAAATATTTACAAAAATTAAAATATCTCCAAAAGGTAGGAAGCTGTAAATGTACGAGTAATATAGATATTTCTCTTTTTAAAACTGTTTTAAAACTTCCAAATGAATAAATAAATAATAAAATAAAAATAGAAAAGTCATTTAATATTAGATCTGGCAAGTTCAACGTCCACATCAATGTCTTTAACGTTATTGGTTCTCTTCCTATTTGATCTGGAGCCTCTGAAGCAGAGTAGCGCTGACCTTAAAATAGAGAAAGAAATAATAATAATAATAATAATAATAATAATAATGATAATGATAATGATAATGATAATGATAATGATAATGATAATGATAATGATAATGATAATGATAATGATAATGATAATGATAATGATAATGATAATGATAATGATAATGATAATGATAATGATAATGATAATGATAATGATAATGATAATGATAATAATAATAATAATGTACTTGCTTATTACGCATCTAAAAATCTCGATGCGTTTACAAAAAATATTATATACATATATACATATTATAAGGAAGTAAATCATATTTTAAAGAAAAGTTCAATTAGATGAACTATATGCTTCTTTAAAAAGAAATGTTTTGGGTCTGGTTTTAAAAATTTCAACTGTTACAGAGTTTCTAATATTGTCCGGTATAGAGTTCCAGAGTGTTGCGGCTACGTAGGAAAAGGCACGTTGGCCATAAGTAACTGTATTTATCTTTAGAACATTAAAAAGTAACTTGTCAGACGATCGAAGAGAGCGGGTACGTCGACGAACATCTATAAGTGCAAATAAGTAATCCGGTACCAGACCATTCAAGGACTTGTATACCAGTAACAAAATCTTAAATTGAATTCTACACTCGATGGGTAACCAGCGCAGATTACGTAGTGCATCAGATATATGTTCATATTTCTTTAAAATTCCTGAAATCAGTCGCGCAGCAGAGTTCATTGTTCTCTGTAATTTGTCCAGGTTAGAACGGGTTGCTCCATATAGCAGACTGTTAGCGTAGTCTAAGCGAGATAACACTAGTGCATGGACCAGTTTCTTTAAACTTTCTTGAGAGACATACTTTCTTATACGACCAATGCATGGATTTTATAGACAGCAAAATTTTCTTACAAGTGCCATTGATATGGAATGTCATGTTCATATGTTTACCTAGAATCACTCCGAGGTCTCGCACTTGTTCAGATGGTTTTATGGTAGTATCACCAGATATCAGGAACTGGAGAGGAGGACTAAGTATGATTTTTGATCAAGAGTGAAGTTAGATGCATTACTTCAGTCTTTGTTGGGTTACATAGAAGAAAGTTGTCTGTATTCCATTTGATGATATCTTCTACACAGCAGCTAAGTATATCCAGTTCTGATGACGGCTTTTTTGGGTTGACGGCTATGTATAGTTGTGTATCGTCGGCATAAAACATACAATCCAAGCCATGTCTAGAGATGACATCTTGTAAAGGAGCCATATACAATACAAACAGAAGTGGCCCGAGTATCGACCCCTGCAGACACCAAATTCCAGTTGCCTCAAGGAAGATGACACTTCACCGATGACAACTTTTTGAGAGCGATTAGTAAGATTCGATCGAAACCATTGTAGTACACTTCCAGTAAAACCAAAATAGGACTTTAGACGAGACAGCAGAATTTGATGATCAAGAGTGTCAAATGCCGCCGAGAGATCGAGTAAAACAAGTATCGCATCAGAGTAGTCATCAATAGCACTTAAGATATCATTAGTGACTTTAATCATAGCCGTTTCAGTGGAGTGGTACTGACGGTAAGCTGATTGTAATGTAGGGAACAGCTTAGCATCTCCTAGGTAAGCATGTACTTGGCTTGCAATGATTTTTTCAATGACTTTGCTTACGAAGGCTATATTAGCTATAGGTCGATAGTTTGAGTATAATTTTTTGTCCAGATCATTCTTTTTGAACTTTGGTTTGACCTGCGAGATCTTCAGCTGAATCGGGAAGGTACCGCTAGACAGAGATGATATTATTATTGATTGCATAGCAGGTAGTAGTAAATTAAGATGGTTCTTAACCACATGAGTCGGTATAGGGTCCAGAGAACATGTTTTCGATGGCATAGACCTGATGACTTTCTCAGTTGAGTAAATGGCAAGATTGCAGACATGGTATCTTTCGTTTGACTAGCTGGATGTAGCTTTTCGATTTCATTGCGTATACCTCGGATCTTGTTGATGAAGTACGTATTAAATTCATCGGCGAGAACTTCTCGGGAGTTATGTGTTGGTAGTATGTTTTTGCTGGTCTTAAACAGGCTGTTAACAAGGCAGAATAGTCTGTTACGATCTGCACCTCTAGCAATCTGTTGTAGCGTTCACATTCCTCGATGTACATCTGTTTGTTAACTGTAAGTTTCGTCTTTCTGAATTTCCGCTCAGCTCTACGTTTCTCTCACTTGGCTTCACGTAGGTCTTCGTTGTACCAAGGGGCGCATGGACGATAGTTTACCACTCTAGGTTGAACAGGAGCAAGGTTGTCGTAGATGTCCTTTAAAGTCGAATTATAGATATCAACCATTTCGTCGATGTCCGCTTTAACTGAGAGATCTTCGTTAGCTAATGACTCTTTCAGGGTGGCTATAAATACATCGCCGTTAAGTTGCTTGGTAGATCTGAACGTGAGGGGTATTTTAGAGAGTGGTGGTCGTGGACAGTTAAGTTTACATGTCACTACTGGATGGTCAGAAAAGACGTCATTGAGTATGCGTACATCGGTGACCAAGTTGCTGTTGTGTTGTGTTATAATTAGATCTAATGTATGGCCTTTCCGGTGAGTAGAACCCAGTACATGTTGAGATAAATTAGCAGAGTCAAGTATGTCCATGAATTTAATGGTATCACAGTTTGTGGTGTCATCAAGATGAAAATTGAAGTCACCGGCAATGGGTAGTGGCTGTTCCTGCTGCGACATTAGTTCCAATAAATCGTGGAATTCAGTAAAGAACATAGATGTTGTTAGTTTATTTTTCTTCGATGGTGGGGACCGGTAGATAACGATAAGGCGCGTGTTAAGTTTGCCTGACACAACATTTAGGTTGATATGCTCGAATGATTTGAAAAAGTTGTTTTGAGTAGAACACACCGACACCACCGCCTTTGCCACTTTCCCCTGGGACGTGCCCGAATTAATAGGTCTTGAGCGTATTTAAAATTTCGGTAATGCTGCTGTCGTCGGTAATTTTACCAAGCCAACTTTCAGTGATAGCAGGGACAATGATGTGCCATACTTCAGTCTCTTAGAACTTCTTTCACTTGGAAACATTTACAAATTCAAAATTCAAAGTAGCCCTTTTCATATATAAAATAATTAATAACACAGCAAACGTCCCCACGATATTCAAAGTTACTCTTACCCAAGCCTCCGAGGTTCAAAATTACAACACTAGATTTGTATCGAACCATAATCTTTATCGGCTAAGGATACGAAATAGTTAAGGAGCTGCCACTTTTGCTTTTGCTGAATCTAAAATCTGGGAAAACATTCCCTCTAAATTAAAAACACTCCCTTATAATAGCTTCTATAAGCAATACAAACTGTACCTTTGAAGTACCCAATGAATAATATTTGATATCTGCCGTCACTGTCAATAATCGTTTCTTTTTTTTTTTTTTTTTTCGGTATATGAAATTGTATGTAAGAAGATATGCATTTTTAATTTTCCTTTCTCCGTTACGCATTGCTTGGATGTTTATGTAAATGTCTTTGTACGCCAATTTTTTACACGTGGCAGTGACCAACTCGAAAGCTTAAGCCCCTTTGGTCACTGCGTACATTTCACCTTTGATTATTTATGTAATTTGTTGTTTCCTTTTTTTCCTTCTTATTTTTGTAATCTATAATAATCACTTTGCTGTAACCTCTTGAAATAGTGCAAAAATAAAAGTTCACAAAAAAAGAATCACAAAATCACAATTACCTCCAGAAGCGATCGTTAATATTTACAAGGCCTTTATCTTGCCACACTTTGAATATTGTGCTCCGGTTTTAGTTGGGTTATCATCTGGTCTTTCTAATAAGATGGAGCTTACAAATCACTACGCTATTACATCTCTTATGAAAATGTCCAAGCCATCTTCATATAGTGACCCACTTACCCATGTTGACCTAAAGACCCTAGAGCATCCAAGCTATTCTCATGCTCTAACTTTTCTTTAAAAATGTGTGTAGAATATGGGACCGATTAGTAATATTAGGAGATATTCATATTTCGTAATAATGAATACGACCTTAGAGGCTTTAACAATCTACATCAACCTGCGTATAACAGTAGATTTATGCACAGGTCATATCTTTACATTACCTCAAGATTTTATAATAATATTAATTTGACTACTGGAGTTAAATGTCTCCAAGTCCCCAGGTCCCCGAGTCCCCGAGGCCCGTGTCGCCGCGTCCCCAACCCACTTTTCGACACAGCCCACAAATAGCGATCTACATTTCAAAATGACGCTCCGAGGTGAACTGACAAGCTTTCGTGAATAACAAGACGTGAATTTTCTTTCTCCTGTAGTGAATTCTAAGCGATGCTGTCTTTTGTGACAGTGCCAAGCCCTGGCTCATTATGGTTGGGTCTTCGAAAGAAAGCCAATCTGATCGACGGCACGCAGTGATATTACGTTCTTGCTACAAATTAAGCTACACTACTCCGGGCAGGCTGTCGTAGATGTAACTTTTTGCGGACGAAACTCGCTATACCAGGCAAGCTGCGTTGATATTACTTTTTGTAAGCAACAAACTCTTCGAAGAACGTTTGTGTAATGAGTGTTATCAGCATCATTCAACAATGCTACATAGCATTCCATCGCTTAAAAATGATTTCCACATGCATTGGTATTCTGGAATGGTATGGTATTTTATCTATCCACATTATACGGATCTTTTAAAACGTGAACGTGCCAAATAACTATAAATCCGTACATATTAAGACATAAAATAAATAAGTATAATGAAATAAACAAGGGGAAAACTAGCTATATAAAAATCCAAACTATGTACAAAAGTTACAATAACTTAGGGACTTGAGGACTTGGGGACTTAGGGACGTGGGGAAGTGGGAACTCGGGGACTGGGGTACGTGGCGACGCAATTTTTACCATTTGTTCAACTTTTCGTCATATTTCACAAAATCCTCGTTTGTTGATCGTAACTGCATTGTACCCCGGTTTTAACTTTCTCGTTTGTACAATGTGGAACAAAGGTGTAGTAAATACATATAGACTTTATTTGGTGTCTTATACATTGTACATCGACAACCCTCCAAATAAATTTACAATTTGACAATTTTCTAATCTTAAGACTTAACTACGTTTTTTGTCGAGTCTCCTAGCAGTCATGTATATGCTTTGCAATTATTTTCTGTAACTCCACATTATTACTGGGGGGTGGGGGAGGGGGGAGGGTTAATAGTAGCAAAAATGTATTTTCTGTCGACATTTTCACAATTGGGATTTTGAATTCTTTATATAAGCATTTAAACATAGATTTCCTTTTTTCTTGGCAAACTGGACAGGAGACTAAAAAGTGTTTTTCATCTTCCGCTTCCCTCTTACACAAAGGGCAGATTCTTTCGTTCGGTTTCTCATGTGGTCTTATGTAACGCCCTTTTTCTATTGCCAATCTATGATTACTAAGTCGCAGTTTTGTCATGGTGGTTCTGTGCCGGATGTTGGTGACCTGGTGAAGGTAATCCTCGCATCTGTAATTATCTATTGTTTTTGACTTTACGGTAGATTCGCATTTTGTTGCTTTGATTGGGATCTTTCCATAGGTCATTTATTCATCTCGCTGAACCACCAATTAGCTTTGTCTAATAATGCTGAACATTCCTACATCTGAAAAATGTGCTTTTTCCCAAAGATTTCCTAAATCTATATGATATAAAGAGTTTTTGATTTTTTGACTCCAAAGAGCCTTATCTTTAATCCATTTTATGTCATTATAAGCCACTTGAGATAATTTGTAACAATTATTCTCTTCGCTGTTTCGGCCCTGCAAGCATTATTGTTGCAATATTTATTCACACAATAGCCATTTTAAACATTTATTCTGAACAAGTTCTTCTGGGTCCGTATCGAGTTTGCCATTACAGTCAATTACCCCAGATTTCACTATCATACATGATTATGGGGGATATTAATGCATCAAATAGCTTAATTGTGAGTTTGATGTTCTCACTGAAGTGATTTCCCATCTCTTTCCGAAGCTTAAACAGGGCTTTAAGGCTAGCTTTTTTTCAATTCTTGCCTTGCAAGGGTGAAATTTCCATAATGGCACAATGTCAGCCCTAGATACCGATAGCACTTTGCATTTTCCAATTTGTTCATTCCATACCTAAACGAATAGTTATTTAGAGATTTTCCACTGTTGTTGAATATCATGACTTTGGTTTTGTCTAGGTTCACGTTTAGGTCTACCTTTTCACAGAATGATTTCAACTTGTTGAGAATTCTTTGTAAGTCCTTTGCGGCGGATCTGGCAAAAACGACTAAATCATCTGCATACAACAAACAATTCGTGGGCCGTTCTCTTAGCACGACTTCAGTTGTTGAGGCTATGTTTAGCATTTCAGGTAAATCACTCAGATAGATATTAAACAGGTTGGGTGACAGCATGCATCCTTGCTTCCTACCGTTATGCATCCTTCACACACGTCTCTTTAGAAAATCCTTCCCTGCTTTTATGTTTAATATATTGTCTATGCCTGGAGCTTTGTTCGTCTTCAATTTACATATTGCAGTGCCAAATTCTTCCTTCGATATTAAATAGTCTAGTGGGCCTGTCTCGTTTTCTTTGGATTTCCTGAAGGCCTCCTTCTCTGAACAGTTGTTTTGAGGCCCCTGATTCTGTTGCTTAAAATATTTGTAAAACTCTTCCGCTCTTACCGTCTCCACTCTTTCTGTTTTTCTTTTTCTAAGATTAAACATGGAGCCAATCTGTTTCCAAGTGTCTTTGGAATTCCGGTAATCGGTGTCCGCTATTTTTTTTACTAAGATACAAGCATTTTGAAATTCTTCTTTTTCTCAGGTAGGAGTGTTCTCAATTGAATATTATCAGGGTTGTGGGAAATTTGTTTCCCAAGTAATTTTAGGTTTCACATTCCTGGTCCTTTGCTTATAACTGTTTTTGTTTTTGAGACTTCAGACCAGCTGTTTTGCATGCCTCAACTGCGTTTGGCTTACTAATTCGGTCGCTATGTTAACATTGTCATGTAATGAGGCTTCCTCCAACTTGGATTGAAATTCCTGTGATTCCAAAATCCTTTTTAATTTGTCCTTCAAATTCATGTTCCACCATAGTCTATTGTGTTCAGTAAGATTGGAACTGGATGACGAACCAATAGAATCTGATCTGGCCGGATTGGCTTTTATCGCATATGAAATATGGCAGTGGTCTGAGAGATGAGGCTTTAGAGGATTAATAATAAAATATTGTACATTTCTTAAAATGTTTTTGGAAGCTATGACGTAATCAACAACGCTGCTATCATTGTAGTGGAAGCAGCTCTTTTTACCATCTAGATCACCAACAATCCTTCCGTTTAGAATTCGCAAGTTTAGAGCAGTTCAAGTTTCTAATAAGCTTAGACCTCTAGGATTTATGGTGCCTGAGTCTTGCGACTGCCTTATGAATTGTATTCATTATATCGACTCAATCGATATAATGAATACAACATAATGAAGTAAGCTTAAGCTCACATGATGATGTAAAAAAAAATCTCTTCGACGATCTATTTGTCATTTTTTGGAGCAAGGCTAGTTTCTAAAATATCCTTCTCCGAAGCAACTTCTGGAAGTTAGAAATTCAGATCACTTATCTTTTTTGCTTGCATCTTTCCCACTTAAAAAGAGCGTTAAACATGGCCGATCAGACATCACATGACCGGTTTTTATTTAGAAACAACAAAAATTTGCATACTACTTACCAGCTCCTTCGTCGCTCTTAATTTCGTTTTGTTCGTTCGATCTTTTACGATCCTTTGAAAATGACGAAAACTCCTTCTTCGCTGTGCAATGGTAATTTTTCCATTTGTTTTTGACTTTTTAAACCGTGCGGTTCTCTTGACTCACCGGGGTAACAGTCTCTGGCTATTTCCTCCCAATTTTTTCTTGTTCGTGATCCTGTTAGTTAACTTGGACCGGATGATTTCGAGATTTTTGCGTACCCTCTCTATAATAATTACCGTTATTTCGTTTACTGATTTTTTTCTTTCTCTTCCCCCCTCAATTTCATTTTCCGTCATTTTTCTCGCTTTCCTTTCACCTTTTTTTCAGCGCGCACTGGGACATTTTTCGCGCCAAAATTTTTGAAATACGTAAAAGAATACGTTTTGTCAATAACTTAACTATAAAACATTGCGATAGGACAAAAGTTAAAACCATCACGATTAGGGAAACAGACTTGAAACATCGGTACACAGAAAGTCCACAAACGCGAGCCTGCTCCTTCACTATCACAGTCATGTGGACAAACGATACAAAAGGTGTTTTCTTTCCATAATGATCAACCGCGCTTATCGCCTGTCATCGACTCCTAACGCGTTTTCCCAGGAATGCGACAAGCTTCGAACTACCTTTCTAAACCTGGATTATCCTGTAAATTTGATCAAATCTTCGATTAACGAATTTCTGCACAATATTGACAATATTAGTGCGCCTGATGAAGAAAGTGATGGCACCTCTAATATCGTGGTACCACTACCTTTCAAAGATCAGAAATCAGTCAAAAGAGAAATGCAAAATCTGAGCGCAAAAATTGGAGTGCAAATCAAGCCTGTCTTTCAGTCTAAGAAGATCAGCCAAGTCTTCTCCCCGAAAGAGCAAAAACCCCCAATTGTAAACGATCAGTGCGTGTTCTATAAATTTCAATGTGATCTCTGCGACACAGATTATGTCGAGTACACAACCCGACACTTGCACCAACGCATTGGCGAGCATAAATATTCTGCAATTGGAAGACATTTGGAAGACCATGGCCTATCGAGGTCCGATTTGAAGGACAAACAATTCTCTGTTTTGAGAAAATGTAGATCGAAGTTTGACTGCTTAATATTTGAGATGTTTATTAACGAGCTAAAACCTGGGCTAAATACCCAGAAGGACTAAGTTCGTGCTAAATTGTTTACTTGACACTGCGTGCAAATATTTTCTCGCATTTAATACCGCTTGATTTTATTCTCTAAGGATTTGTTTTGTATATTTATATTCAATTAACTCTCTCTTATTCATTTTGACTTGAAAATGACGTTAAGTGAATGCGAAACGTCATCGCTTTTTAAACTTTTTAAACTTTTCAAAAGTTTTTAACAGTTTTTTAGAGTTTTTAACCGTGATGGTTTTAACTTTTGTCCTATCGGAATGTTTTACAGTGAAGTTATTGACAAATGTTTGAAAAACTCGTTAAATCTGTTTTTATTCTCACTAATCTAGGATAAGTTAATCAAGGGATAAATCTGCTTTCAGGAACGCTCTTCTAATCCTAGATTAGTTATCCTAAGGATAAGAAATTTAATCGCTGTTTAACCTCTAATCTTGGGATAGCTTAATCGGCTTTCCAGGAACCGGGGCCAGGTTTTTAACTTCAGAAAAAGATCTGTTTTGTCGTATCAACGTGTGAGCCAAAGGGCCTCTGCTGGCACGACTTCTGGGTGACCCCTTAAATGGTCTTAATGACCCCCGACTTGAAAAAAATTGACTGGAACGCTGCAGTTCAATACCACCCAACTCAGTCCCCTCTGTTTTTGAGTAATAGCATATATGTTGTTTGTTTCAGTAAATTTTTCACTGGAAAAGGTTTCTGTGAAAAAAAAAACAACAACAAAAGCACGGTTTCTTGCCATCATTTGACAGGGATGCTTCACTGTTTCGCGAGTAAACACGTCACGGTAACTTGATCACGGCGCCCGCTGAGATCGATGTTGCGATTTACTTGTGCAGCCAAAAGTACAATAACAAAATTAAATGTTACACACTCAAATCAAATCGGGAAAAGTTTCATTAAAGCACAAGATCCGTACTTTAAATTACTCTCCCAGCACATGGTTTTTCACTCTGTCGAGCTCCCAGCATACATTGCGGTTCATGAGCTTACAGTCACACCCTCAACATAACATGTCACGCAGCCTACACACTTCCCCACCAAAATGAAAGTGTTCTTCAAGATATTACAAACTATTTATCACAGTTCTCTACAGCCATGCTGTAGATGTTGCTTAATCTTTGTCTCCTTTAGCATCTTGCGCCTTTCTTTGGAATGTTCAGATCTTAGATGAAGTTCCTCTCATGCCCTCTAGTAGTGGGAAAGTTGTAAACAGCATGGCCACACGCAAAAATAAAGGGGCGCTCGAGGGTGAATAGCTGCCGTCGCTGGGGCTTGGATGGCACTGTGGATTTCCCAGGGAGTTGTAAATCAGGATCTGCGGCGGTCTCCTCTGGCACTGGGGTCGAGTCCTCACGTCCTGCTCAGCAATGTCCTCCTCCTCTGATTGTTCAGTTTCGTCATTTCCGGCACTCCCTTCATTTGCAAGTTGCGTTTCGTCTGATGGCCCTTTGGTGACCTCCGTAGTCGCTTGATTCTCGTCTGAGTCTGAAGGCAATTCCTGTTCTGGAGACACTGGCTTTGAAGCTCTTACTTCAGTAGGTATCTCTTCCACAAAGTCCACACGGCCGAAATCATCTTCTTCTTCTCACGAGCTCTGCAATTGATTTCCCGATATAGACAAAGGTTGTTTCTCTGCTGTTGTTTTTTGGGGTCGTGTATCAAATCCCAGGTTCGGGGCACCTAACTCTAAAGCGTCACAAGGCAGTAGTAAAAGCACTCTCGTGCCGCCACCCCCACTCTCAGGCTTAACTTTGTAAACTGGACTTTGGTCTCCCATTCGATCAACTACAACGTGGATAACGTGCTCCCAGTGGGATCGCAGGTTTCCAAGTCCACCGCACTCGGTTAAGTTCCTAACTAGCATCTTATCTCCTGGCTGGAGAACTCCACCCAAGACTCTATTGTTGTAATATTCGTGGTACAAAGTCACTGTAAAATTTTTCAGCCACCGTTCGTGCTGTCTTGTTTCGGGTTGGGTATTCCTGTGCAAGCCTTGTGAAGTGATCGACTATCAGCAAAGTGTATTCAAATCCCCTGAAACCATCTCAAAAGGGGCAGTCGTCGTGATGCTCTCCATTGGTGCTCTAGGGAGGATTTGAGGTTTCTTGTGCTGGATTCAGCGACATTTGTTAGCAATGAAGTGCTCGATTTCCTCTTGCATGTAAGGCCAATAAAACCTGGATCTCTCGAAGTCCACCACTCGGTCTGCCCCCAGGTGACCCATTTGAATGCGGAGCTCCTGGTAAACCAGCAGCTTAAACTTTGTGGGTAATACTAGTTGTAATCGACTCTTCGTTTGGCGCCACAGAATCCCGTACGCTGATATGTGCTGTTTATTACAAGCTCTTAAGCAATAAGATGTTGTACACGAGTCTCCTTTTTTCGCTCTCCTCCTGATCGTGGGATCGTTTCTTGTATACTAAGATTCGTGAAATATCGGGGTCTTCCCGCTGAGCTCTTTGTATTTCTTCTGAAGTAAGTTGTCGGAAAACTAAATCTGTGACGACTGGTTCTGCGTGGACAATGCCAACGCTTGCTGAGACTGCTGTCACCCAGGGTGTAGCTTCTTCTTTCTGATGGATCACTGCTTGTATCTTGTATTGTTGCAGAGATGGCGTACTTTTCCATTTCTGCAGTACAGGCTTCCGTGTATTCGCTCGGATCTTATGGCGGGCGGGCTGGTACATGTGCGTCAATGTTAGATTTACCAGGCCGATACTTGATATTAAAATTAAAATCTGCCAGTTCTGCAACCCACCAATGCCCCACTGCGGACAACTTGGCTGGCGATTGCACGTACGTAAGTGGATTGTTCTCAGTGTAGACAGGGAAGGAGGTGGAGTAGTACAAGTAATCACGAAACGTCTCAGTTACTACCCATTTGAGGGCAAGAAATTCCAATTTCCCCGCGTGCATGTGATAGTTTTTCTCTGATGGAGTTAGTGTCCCAGAGGCATAACCTAAAAGTCTCAACTTTTCCTCCTGTTCTTGATACAATACAGCTCCAAGTCCCTCTTGGGAGGCGTCTGTATCAAGCACAAATGATTGTGTAAAGTAGGGAAATGCCATCACTGGAGGAGAAGTCAGTCGATGGAGAAGCATGTCAAGCCTCTGCTGATGTTCCTATGTCCATGTTACCCTACGATTACTAGCCAATGGATCCGGGCCAGCCATGAGATCATATTGGGGTTTAGCTATGCTTGCGAGATCCTTGATGTATTGTCTGTAGTAGCTCAAGAACTCCAGCAATTTACGTACATCACCCACTGTTGCTGGTTTCTGTTTCGCTAAGTTGTGTACAGCGGCCGTGTCCGCTGGGTCTAGAGAGTAGCCATCGCCAGAGACAACCCGCCCAAATGTCTAACTTGTCGTTGGAAAAACGTGCACTTTGATAGCTTTAACTTTATCCCATGTTCCTGTAGTGGACGCAGAACTCTCTCCACAGAGGGGCTTGGGGATTGACATATAGTTCTTCTGTACTGGCTCATTGTCCTTTAGCTAGATTTCAAGCTCCAAATTTTCAACACAGCCAACATCATCGTCGGTTCTTGCAAAAGCACCAGCTTCTTGTCGTAGCATTTCGCGGACAATCAATTGGTCATTTTCTTGTAGCTGACTCAAGTCAACTGGTGGCTCCCATTCATCTTGTTCGTGACCTTGATGTGAGGTAGCTTCGGAGTAAGGTTTCTCCTCTCTGCGGGTGCAATTTTGGTCGGGGGGAGTTGGAATTGGTAAAACTGACTTAACCATGTGTACTCGACCTAGTTCTGTTCTACGCTTTAGCAAAATGTTTCTGTCTGTATTGTTGCTGACCAAGATGGTCATGTGACTGGGTGTTCCCGGAGGTATTTTAGTGAGTTCCTCACCTAATTTCAATCCGTCTGGGAGCTAGCTGTCTTCCTTAGGCTCAAATATCATTGGCATTCTCTCTGGAACAGGCCCGAAGTGAATTTGACAGTTAACTTTCGTTGCCTCTCTTTTTGGCAGTATAACATCTCTCTTTCCAACTTTGACAGCTGTGGTACCAGTATCCTGTGATCTTGACTGGATGAGATTGACCAGAGCACCTACGTGGGTATGATGAACTGAAGGGAATGACTGCTGATTGATGTTATTTATAGCTTGAGAGTTTTCACTATGTTGAATGAGAACTTCTTCTATAACATTGAAGCCAATGATAATAATAATAATAATAATACTAATAATAATAATAATAATAATAAACTTGTATAGCGCCGATATCAATATAGCTATTTTCATCAGCGCTTAAAACATGAAACTACATAAAACCTACTAAAACACATCAATAAAATTACGAAAAAGCTTTCTGAAATGAAAATGTCTTGAGTGCCTTTTTAAAAGATGCTACAGAGGGGCTACTCCTAATCGCATAGGGCAGTAACCGTAGTTGAGGAGCAGCAACAGCAAAAGATCGATCTCCTAAAGTTGTTAAGGTCTTAAATTTCGCAGGGTTTCGTAGCAGTCCATCACAGTCGGAGCGTAACTTGTATTTACATGCTTCTTTAAGATTAATAAGTTCCTGGAGATGAAAAGGCGCTAAGCCGTTGATAGCCTTATACGTTAACAGTAATATCTTAAAGTCAATTCGAAATTTAACGGGCAGCCAGTGCAGATTATACAGCAGCGGTCTTACATGGCAGTACTTGGATTCCTGAAAAATTAACCTAGCCGCAGCATTTTGGACCCTCTGCAGCTAATTAAGCTGGTAGGTTTGCAGGCCATAGAGCAAGCTGTTGCTATAATCGACGCGGCTTCAGACAAATGCGTGAATAAGCGTCTCAGTGGACCGCCTAGAAAGATATTTCCTAATTCTTCTTATATTATACAAGTAATAAAAAGCATTTGAGCAAGTATTATTTACATGAGAATTCATTGATTCAGAAAGAGTCGAGTCTAACCATACCCCCAGATTCTTAACTACTCTATTGGTCTAATTACACTGTTAACACTGTTAACCTTGGATCGGGTACTCTTGTTCCTTTTGTCCCACCAGTACTGGAACTGTCAGTTCATCAGCAGTTGTGTCGTCTCCAGCCAACTTAAACCTGACCTCGATCCACCCGTCGAATGGAATATCTTTCCCATTTATTGCTTCCAGATTTAACTCTTCTCCAGCTCCCAACAACTCTTCAACATTTCTTAACACCTCCCAGCGGTAAGTAAGTTTGTTGCCATTTCCTTGCCACAACACAGACCTGAGAGCCTGCCTATCCATAGTGCCTCCACCTCCTTTCCCTGAATTTGGCATTTTACCATGTACTTCCGTCCCACGACTTTTGTCAGTCCAGCCTGCTGTCTTGGCGTTAAGTGGCAGGGGAACGTCGCGTTCAAATCATCATCAGCAACTTCAGCTGTTTTCTGTTTGTCAAGTTCCATGCAAACTGGTCTGTGCACATTTCTGTGTTTTACTTGACATCCCTTTCAACAATATCTACTGGTTTTACAAGCTCCGCAGCGGTTAAGTGGTACACAGTCTGTTCCTTGTTTTCCACACTGAACGCAACGGGACTGATTTTCTTGCCCGGTCACACTCTGTCCCATGAGCGTGACCTCTGACCGTTTCCCTGAAATTCTGCTGGAGAGCGTCGGCTAAACTGGGCAGTACACTCGAGCACATAATGGCCACTAGCCCCACTCCTGAAACAATGGTTACAAAGCCATCCATTACCACTTTGTTGGCAGGTCCTGCACAGTGGAGGTTGTCTCATCGGCTGTTGTGTGGGGGGTTTTTGAACTTGGGGTGGGACCCGAACTCTCTTTTTGACAGCAGCCACTTCTGCCTTAAGCTCCCTTAGTTCTTTCATAAGGGCTTACTCCACCTCAGTATTCTTTTTTGCCTGCTTGTCCCCTCCTTCTTGCGGAACAGCATTCTCCTTGGGAGTTAGCTGTCAACTAAATTTCTGTGATCGCTTCATCTCGTTACTGAAAGACACATTGAGTTTTTCGAATAGTTCTTCATCGCTCGTAGTTTTCTTGTCCAGGTAAGGCTTCATTTCGATCTTAATATTCTCATTTTGCAGGCCAAGCGAAAAGCTATGGGCAAACATGCCATGTACTAAAGTAGGATCATATTTCAGTTCCGAATCACTCTCTTGAGATGCAAACAAGATTTTTTGTTTCAAATCGAGAAGGCGGATCAAGAACTCTTGAGGTTTTTCCTTTGGCTGCTGGACAGTTGAGCTCAACTGATTTTATAGTTCAGTTGCTGTTCTCTCCTGATAATGCGAACGCATGATTCTCCTCAATTTGGCCAGTGTTAAATCCGCCTTGCCCTCCAAATAACGTCTTAAGCTTAACGCGGGATTTTTGGCTTTAACTACAACTTCTTTAATTTCATCCTCTGTATAATCATTCTTTAACTCATTCTCAAGTTGAAGTACTAGCGAGGAAAAACTCAACCGATCCTTCTGCGACACGTCGCCAATCTGGCCCGAAATCTTGAAGTCAAGTTTGAATTTGGAAATTGATACTGTGGGTTTTTGCTCTACTTTGGCGGTCACCTTATTGTTTTCAGGGGCCTCCGGCGGTTCGGTTTTCTCTTTCGGTACACTTTATTTTTCTTGCAAGCTTAGAGACAACGATAACCCTTTCAGCTTCTCATAATCTAGTTCCTCCTTTTCAAGATATTTATTTAAAGCTCGGATAAAGACTAACCTTCCCTAGCACTCAGACGGCAAAGTAATTTTCAGCCCACTACAAACTTCTTTAAGCTTTCCTCGCTCAAGGTACACAACGCGGCTTGAATTTCGATCTGTAGACTCTCGATATCCGCCATACTTCAAACAAATAAATCTTTTGTACTCACCAATAGTACACTTCACGTCGCAATTAGTCCGCCTTCGACAGCCGTTGACCACAACCCAACTCACGCTCGACAAATTAACCAAACGTGCCAAACCACTTTGTCCTTCACAATTCCTGGAGGCTCTTCGCTGATGAAAAGCTTCTTTGGTTCAGTCCTGGCAGGGTCGCCAATGTTACAAAACTCA
>NC_090876.1:22002871-22007871 GCF_036669935.1 Montipora foliosa
AGAACTTCAGAAACATGCTTTCATTTTGAACTTAAGCTCGTAGGGTAATAAAAACATTTTACAAAAAAACCACGCCATTAAATGTATGCAAAGGCTTTAAAACCTCAACTTCACTAATGCTCGAAGTAAAGCGTGACATATTACAGTCGCGTTACCTGCGCAGTAACGTTGCGCACAAACAATTAGCGTGAACGTTAATAAAATGAACATATGAACCGCTTGAGTTCATGAAGTTAATCTGATTTTCAAACTACACTTCTCTTACAATTCTCTTTAAAAAAGGAAATGATGAAAAAGAGAGGCGGGATCGATGACTGAAAACTGGTTGATCGGAACTGCAAACAAATGTTTTTCAATAAGATTAGTTCCGAAATCCGAATTCTGCATGACGGCGGCTACCAGGTCAACTTCAGGAGGGAATCACACCACTGATATTTTAAATCTACCTTCACGCAATTGCTTTTAGATTTCTTGTAGATATGAACTAGATGCTCCATGAACGTACACTGGCTTGCCTGTGGTACGTGTTACTCCAAAACAGAAGGCACTGAGTTGGGTGGTATTGAACTGCAGCGTTCCAGTTAATTTTTTCTAAGTGGGGGAGCATTAAGACCATATGAGGGGTCGTGCCGGGAGAGGCCCTTTGGCTCACACGTTCATACATTTAATTATTTTGTAATGTCCTGTCCCATTTTGAGGTCTTTTAGTTTTCTTAAGCTTTGGTGATAAATTCAGTTTAAAGATAACAAAACACGCTCTTGCTGAGTAAAATTCACTTGTTTCTTTTTTAAATAGTCTGCAAGAAAACTAACTGCAAATTGCTCTGACGGATGTTTTCCTGCATGTCATGCATGTCTTGCAGTCTTACTAAGCAAACGTTTATTGCACACACTAAGGAAGGATTGAAGATGTTGTTTCCGCTTCATAATTCCTATTCTTTTCAGTCTAATCTGATGCCAGGTCAAAATTTTTTTTGGCTTTACGTTTGCACCTAAAAGTACCGTAAAAGCCGGGAGTTAACAGCAAAAGACAAGCTTTGGCTAAAAAATAACATAGTTTTTATATATAACTGTGAATCCAATTCTCATCGAAAGATCAATGATTAATGATCGTAAAACACAAAAATTTCTCCAGTCTGACTTCTATGAATCAAGGGAAAGGTCATGATGTTCTGCCAAAAGGAAGACATTGGTCACGTGCTAGGCAACCATAAAGGTGGACGTGATCACCTTGTGTCAACTGAATAATTAACTACGGGAAAGAATGTTAATCGTTCGTCGTTTTCAGAGTAAAACGTCCTTTTTATCCTAAAAACTTCCTTCATTGTTTTTTTAATTTTCTTGTAATATTTAACTGAATACTTACATTTCATCTGTTGGGTCAAATTACCATACGTAAGAAAATATATTTTCAGGGTCAAACCCTTTACTGGAGAACCTTTTCCTTGAATAAGGAAACACAAAATAGACAACAAGCTTTCTTTCAAACAATTCTTGGCTGTCACATTTCCAACTATTTCTTAACCTGAAGACTGTGCAGAGTTGAGCACAAAATAAATTTAACAAGAATTAGTGACATTTCCAATTGTTACCGGAATACAAATAGCCAGACAACAGAGATCACACATTTACTTAAGGTGTTCGATTCCTTCTCTGTCTTTGTCTCTGACATTCCTCAGTAAGTATCGTAAGGTCGTTATAGGTTTGTGGGAAACGTGTATGTTGTAAGGTCCCAGTATGCGTGCGATAGTTGCGTGCGAGTGGAAAATATACAGGTTCATTCCACTTAAATGTTCTGCTGCTTGAACACAGAATGGCAAAAAATAGCTCCCGGTAGGAATTTCCCGCATCTTGAACCGCAAAAGTTTGTTCCCTCAAGCCACAAAAATCGTCATTGCGCAAAACTAAACTAGATTAAAACCAAATTGCCCCATGTTTTGTCTCCTAACCGTTATATCTAAAAATGATCTCGATGATCTCCTTATATTCCTACAAAGTGATTAGTAGGCTATGATAAAACTCTCTTTAAAGTTAAACAATCATCCAAGGTAGATTCAGAACCACCTTAAAATTATTTTTAGGCCGTTTATCATTTTCCATCATTAAAAATTGAAAATCACCGGGTTGGTGTTCGAGGTATAAGCGTTTAAAGACAAAAGACAGGTTTTGTATTTAGATGGCCCTTTTGTTGGCATGGTGTCATTTGACATCACCTAAATGAGTGCATCTGAGTGTGCAACTGTAGGTGTTTCATATAGTAGCGTAACATTGCCGTTAATAATAATAATTATTATATGCCGTTAATATGTGGTCAAGTGAATGGGCGATAGAAGACCTACAAGAACTGGACAGAAAGACCCGAGCAGTAATAGCACAGAACAAAGGCAAGCACAACTCTGAGTCGAACCCGACCTTATACCTATCACCAGATTTAGGCGGGAGAGGCTTAGGAGAAATAGAGATACAGTATAAAGTTACGAAGGTAAAGACCGTATACTACGCCACGACCAATAAAGATCCCCATACAGAAGTAATGAGAGCCTTTCAGGACGTCAAGGAAGCAAAAAAGAGTAGATCAGTGATAAAAGATGCTAAGACTGACACCCAGCAATTAAACGTAGATGTAACATTCGACGAACATCACAAATCCACTTCAGTAACAATGGGTGAGAAAGAAACTGTGTTCAAGATCAGTAGTCCAAAGTACATTCAACAAACCCTTAAAGAGGCAACAGACACAAAGTACAAACAAAATCTCCGAACAACTATGGCTTGGCAACTATGTCACTCAACGCTGAAAATATAACGACATATCGAAACACAACTTCAACCCAATCATCAAGTGGAAAAACATACCTGACGTCGTACTAAGTGTACACACTAGCATTCTACAACAACTCGTCCCTACAAAGGTTTACAGAGTAAAGAAACAAAAAGAACAAGGCTTACATTTACTACGCACTCTGTGCCATAGTGCAGAAGAAATCGTCCCACATCTATTATGCGGGTGCTCTGCTATTGCCCAAACAATCTACAAGGTGAGACACGATAGAATGTTAAGGCCAATTTACCGTCTCTTATTATCAGTTTATAACATGGAAAACGACGACTCCAAAGCATGGTATAAACAAGCGATCCCGAAAGCAAGTACGGAAAACGACGAAGCTAAAATTCTCTGGGACACGCCTACATATATAGATAAGGCGCCAGAGAATGGGGCAAACAAACCAGACATGACGATCTTTGATAAGAAGAACAAGATTTTCATCCTAGTGGAAGGAACTGTATGTAATATATATATAATATAACGATATATTTATATAGCGCCTTCACTATAAATATTCGATGGCGCTGTTTACAACCGAAATTGGTTAAAGTTAAAAAATTAAATTATACCTAAAATTATATTAAAATAAAATTATATTATCTGAAACCTAATGTAGATAATTAAAAATATATTAATTAGTCTAAGTAAAATCTAAAATGTCATTTTTTGTATATTTATATTTATATAAATGACTGACGCTCATTGATAGGCAAGTCTAAATAAAAATGTCTTGAGTTCTTTTTTAAACTTTTGTAAGTTAGATATTTGTCTGATATTGTCAGGTAAACTGTTCCACAGGAACAGGCGCGTCAGAAAAGTTGCACAGACCAAATTAAATGGGGGAAATTTGATCCAGGCAATAAATACGTGGGCAGTGTCATTCATTAGATATGCTGGGAGGATAATCGAATGGACGAAACAAGAGTTAAAGGAGCTAGACCGCAGAACAAGAAAATTACCAACAATGAATGGAGGCCTGCACCCAAGGGACTGTGTTGCAAGAATATACGTCCCAAGGAAGCACGGTGGTAGAGGACTCATATCAGTAGAGGACTGCATAAACCAAGCAAGGGTAGCATTGGAAACAAATGTTCAATCGAGTGAAGAACTGTTCAAAGCAGTTAGGGCAGAGGTTACTGGAAGTCAGGAAACGGCAACCAGTTTTAAAATAAGAAGAAGGGCTGAAAACACCCAAGAATGAAAAGAAAAGCCACTACATGGGCAATTTGTAAGAGAGACTGAAGACCAGAGTAATGAGGAAACATGGAGCTGGCTGAAGCAAGGAAGTCTTAAGAGAGAGACAGAAGCACTAATAATTGCTGCACAAGATCAAGCATTACGGACAAATTATATTAAAGCAACCATTGACAAATCCCAGATAGATGCTAAATGTAGAATGTGCAGAGACAAAAATGAAACTGTAAGTCACATCGTCAGCGGTTGTTCAAAATTGGCACAGGAAGAATACAAGAAAAGACATGATAATGTGGCCAGGGCAATTCACTGGGATCTGTCGGGAAAATGCGGGTTCAAACCGGAATGATAAATGGTACAATCACGTCCCTGAGAGCGTACAAGAAAATGAGAACTACAGACTCCTTTGCGACTTCAGCATACGAACAGACCATAACATCGAGGCTAGGGGGCCAGATCTAGTGCTTGTTGACAAAAGCAAGAAAAGCTGTCGTATTATATACGTAGCAACTCCAGACGAAAAAAAAAACCGTGGAGCAAAAGAAAAGGAGGCCTAGAAGGTTGAAAAGTATCAAAATCTGGCCAGAGAATTGAGGAGGATGTGAGAAGTGAAAACCAAAGTCGTACCAATTGTATTGGGGGCTTTAGGAACAGTGCCATTGTGACTGAAGGGCAACTTAAAGGGCATAGGCGTAGACACATCAATTACCTTAAACCAGAAGTCTGCATTGCTGGGATCAGCAAGGATACTGAGAAAAGTATTGGAAATGTAATGGACAGGGAAAAGAAACATTGTGGTGTTCATTGGCAACTTGTTGTTGCCCGACACCACAAATTTACCAGCTGTTAAAAATCTAAGCTGAGCAGTATCACTATGAAATAATAATAATAATAATAATAATAATAATAATAATAATAATAATAATAATAATAATAATAATAACAATAATAATAATAATTATAATTTATTACTTCTATTG
>NC_090876.1:22012871-22020371 GCF_036669935.1 Montipora foliosa
TGCGAACTCAAAGTCACGTAAGTGAGGATAGTTCTCCTTCACCCACCCTGCAAATTCGCTGCAAATATGAGGGACTGAAAATGCATTAAGTGTCAGTTTAAAGCCTGTCTCTGGCTTGCTTAAGGCTATTTCAACGAGGTTATCCACTTTCACTTCTTGTTCCTGGTTTCCAAATGTAGCAATCCTTAGTTTCTCAGTGTTAATGCTTTCCAGTTTCAATGCATCCACTACTCTTTGGGAAACATGTGACCTTTGTGCTCCAGTGTCAAAAATAGCGCGAATGTTCATTTTCCTTCTACTCCTGTTTTTGACAACAAGACTTGTGCTGTTTGAAGAAAAACATGCATACTTGAGCTTACATGCATTGCAGATGTAGCTGACTCCGGCTGGTTACTAGCACCATCTACTGCAGAATCAGAATTGTCGCTGCCACGTACACCTCTACCATCACAAACAGCCAAATGGTGACGACCCTGGCATCCTAAACACTGAATATTAGAATCACAATTGCGCGCCAAGTGACCTGCGCGCCGTAAACAAATAAAAAACCGCCCTTGCTTCTTCAAAATGCCCTTTCTTTCCGCGATATTCGTCACAACATATCATTCCGACGCCCGATGACTTCCTTTGCAGAAAAAACAACTAAATTTGCCCTCTCCACTCAATAAAGTTGCGTTGTTGCTTCCCGTGTGAAATGTTGGCCTCCTCGGAGGCGGTTTTCGGTCGTTGGTTGAATGCCAGAGCGCTACCGTACTTCGGATTTCACGGCTTCTAAGACAGAAAGTAGCTCCCAGTCGTCCCTATGCTTCCTACTCACTATCAGTCTCAACTCATTGGGTAGTTTTTTTCCAAAAAGAATAGGTATCGACAAGGCGCCATACTGGGCTGAATCGATTCCAAGGGACTGTAAACCTTCAACTTTAATTTCGACAGTGTCGAGAACCGCTCGAATTCCTTTGACGTCTGAAATCACGTTTACCGGTTTCAACTTGATCAACGATTCCATGAGTGAATTGATAATGATTTGTTTTTGAGTGAATCTGAATCTTTCTCGTAAAGGCCACACTGTAGTTAGCAGAAGTAAGTTGCAATCCGGAAATAGCCCTTGGTGCACTTCCTTCGACAAGACTTCGCAAATAAGTAAACTTTTCCACAGATGAGATCGCGCTGTTGTCGTGCACAGCCACACAAAACGAATCCCACCATTCTTGCCAGAGCTTCGGATCTCCGTTAAACTTGTTACTGGGTTGCCAGTATGGCAAACCCAGTAGGAATCTGCGTTTATTTCGTCGTTTTTTACTGGGTTTGCTATGGCAAACCCAGTCGAGGTCCTCGTTGATTTCGTCGTTTTGTTTATTTTTTTCCGTGTAGGTAAAAGTCTTGCCTGTCACTCCCTTGCTAAGTGGTGGCTTTGTGCATAGAGCCTTCTGCGCGTATTTTCTTAGGATCGAGAGGGTAGTGGGAAATGCGTAGATTTCTCTGGTGGACACAGTAGAACGATTAACTTAACCGGCAATCGCGTCGAAAGTCATGTAACGCGAATGGCGTTTTAGCGGATCTTTGAACAAAATATACCCTTACGAAGCTCAATAATGGCAAGTCAATTGAATATACAGGCGGTGGAATCTTAAAAGCGACGAGTAATGGACTTCGACAACAATCTATCGCCGGTCGAGCCGAAATCAAAGTGAGCTGTATTTACCTGAAGTACATGGTAATTTGACACGATTGAGTTTCTTGCCTTCACGCACGCAATGAAATAGGAAGAGGTTTTCGCCTCTAAGAGCAAATACGTTGTTTGTTTCAATAAATTTTTCGCTGGAAAAGGATTCTGTGGTATTTTCTGCCTTTGTGAATTATAATATCATGTTGTGTATTGAATTTCCTAGCTTAAGGTTGAAATGTGATATGGGAGAAGTTTTTTAGTATTGCTCTGTAAGCAGGAAGGGTTCACAGGCCTGTTGGAAGCGTGCTTGAGTTTCAACAAAATGAGCCCCAAAATCAGTGAAAAATTGTGACCCAGATGAATAGTAAAGTAGCTGCCATTTCCAAAATGATGAAATTACCTGGTGATAAATAACGTCGAACGCGTTTTGACTTTGCATAAACAAGAGTTGGGCGATTGTGATCTTTGTTTTGACTTCGCTCATGTCATTGTCAAACTGTATATAACACTTGACAGAAAAAGAAACTTACAAAAACCCGGTATCTTGACACAGATGCTTCACTGTTTGGCGAATAAACATGCCGCGGTAACTTAATCACGGCGCCCGCTGAATTCCGGCCATGTTACTTTCGATTTTGCGATTTATTTGAACGTAGCAAAAATCTCCCAAAATGTTTGTCGCTGATCGTAACTTTTTATATTCTATATTCACCGTTCAAAATTAATGTTGTTTCCATGTCGTAAATATTTTATTCTCGATCGACCGTCCCGGAAACTTCGTTCTGCTCTTTCGAAAAACTGTGTGTCAATAGTTATTTGCTTTTGCATCAATATTTGTTTTGCATAAAGCGGGCTAACAAAATCTGTACCTTCGCATTTGTTAGCGTTAATAGTATTTTCGGTCAGATGCTTCTGTTTAATGAGGGGTTTATTGTTTTGGTCTCCCATCCTGACACTAACCTTGCCGAACAGGGCTTAATTTCAGTGAACTGTAGTATTACAAAGCTGTAAGATGCTCAGAGGGCACACTTGTGGTGAAAAGAAGTTGTGAGGGAACTTGAAAATTATCAACATGTCAGCCCAGAAGCCAAAGTTTCTCGCCTCTCTTCTATTTGTTATTCTTCAGAGACTGGAATGCTGTATTTCAATACCACACAATTCAGTGCCTTCTGATTTTCTGTAACACGTACCACAGGCAACCCAGTGTATGCTTCACGGAAGCATCTCGTTTATTTTTTTCCGTGTCGGTAAAAGTCTTGCCTGTCACTCTCCTGCTTAGTGGTGTCTTTGTGCATAGAGTCTTCTGTGCGTATTTTGTTAGGTTTGTTAGGTTTAACGCAAATGGGGTTTTAGTGCATCTTTAAACAAAATATGCCCTTATGGAGCTCAAGAATGGAACGTCAATTGGATAAACAACTTAGGCGATGAAAAATAAATACCCGGAATCTTTAAAGCGACGAGTAATGGTCTTCGACAACAATTTTATTTTTCGTTGTTGGATATCACGTAAGCTTTAGCTTGGTACTATATACAACACTGAAGTCAAATGGCAATTCTTTTATGGATTTAACAAACACTGAGGGAATCGAACGCCTTGAATGCATCACTGTGTTTTCTGAAGTCGCATCTAAGTTATCCGGCAAGTTACATTCATCATTCAACTCAGCAAAGGTAAAAAAAAATTGGAAATGTGACAGTGAAAAATTATTTGAATGAAATCTTGTTGTTTCTTTTGTCTTGTATTATTTACCGTTTACGTCAAGGTTCTTTTGAAAAGGGTTTGATGTGAAGTGTCAGAAACTTATTTAATTGCATATGCTTTGTGATTGTGTGTTTCGTTTGCACGCACGCAACTGAAATACGAAGGGTTAAAACTTTATGACACTTGACAGAAAAAGAAACTTACGAAAACCCGGTAGCTTGCCATCATTTGACACAGATGCTTCACTTTAGTAAACTTTAGTATTACAAAGCTGTCAGACGCTCAGAGGGCACGCTTAAGCTTGTGGTGAAAGAAGTTGTGAGGGAGCTTGAAAATTATCAACATGTCAGCCCAGAAGCATATGTTTCTCACTTCCCATTTATTTTCTTCAATCTTTCTGGGTTCAGTACTTTAAAAATTTGCTAGTAACCACATGTCTTCTCAGGCTATTTACCCAAGACTTCTACCATGGCACTACAATGATAGACAATACCAAAACAATATCGTGCACTGTTAGAGCTACATATTACGCAAGGACAACTTGGATCTCCTGGAAGACAACACACAGCTCAGTTGACATTTTATATGGAATAAATCGCTGTGTTACTTCATTACCACACGTAAGCAATGTGTGTCTATTTTTTCTAAAGAGGACAGGAATTTCTTCTTTCTACAAATTATTAATTAACAGGCCGGTAGCCAGGTTTTTAACCCCAGAAAAGGATCTGTTTCGTCGTACGAATGTGTGAGGATCTGTGAGCCAAAGGGCCTCTGCTGGTAAGACTTCTGGTTGACCCCTTAAATGGTCTTCTTAACTTGACCCCCCAACTTGAAAAAAATTGTCTGGAACGGTGCACGTACCACAGGCAACCCAGTGTACCCTCACGGAGGGTCTAGTTCAAAGTTGACTTCGGCAGCTTAGAATATTTCCACTCGATTTTGGCTCCTGGTGAGTTTCTTGCTTCCGTACATTTTCCTGCTGGTCGTGAGCGACTTGGCAACTCTGTAATTTAACTAGCGCTTCGTGAATTTGCGCGCGAAAATTTTCAGACGCATCGATTTTGCTTTCAATTTCTCCATCGTCGACTGCAGATAAAATAGATAAGTCCAGTGCCTTCAATGTCACCACTTTTCATTCAAAGCGATGCTGAGTTGAGTTATCTTGTCTTTTGCGTTCCTAGAACCATCGTACTCAAAACTTCACGCTTGCAATCACTTTCGTAGCATGTGTTCGCTGTCCTTCGCGTATCTTCTTATTCTTGGCCAATTTGCCCGGCATTTCGAGCAAAATCCAGCTCGGTGGACCTCTTGTGATACATGTTTTTTTGTCTTCTCTTTCATCGTCCTCCAATTCCAACGAATATCTGACAAATCCAGCTAAATACATGCGGAATTCCAAACTGCCCGCAATATAATTTTTTCAATCTCAAATCTGCTCGATGTCAAATCATACACAAAATTGCATGTTCAAATACAGATCACATGTTCAAAAACGTGACAGTCCGCTTGCGCGTAACAGAGTTCGACGTCCTAGAGTCACGAAACTAAACGAAAAAGTCTATGGCAGAGTGTTTAATTAAATTGCATCTTTTTTATAAGACACGTTTTCCTTTGGTGTGTCGACAAAGATTCTTTGTATAGGTTCAACTGATCTGATTGTTCTCTATTTTGCAGTAATGTGTTTTAAATTGCAATAGACACTCCGGTGACACAATCTCGGTAATCTATAGATTGGGTGGTGATATCAGCCTCTATGCAAATTGAATTATTGTATTTCTCTAATACGCCATTGATTGTCATACTATGCAATTGATTTTCTAATGTAGTTAATGATTAACCATTGCGCGAGATTGAAAGTATATTTGTTACCTGTGATTGTCCAAAGGTGCAATTGTTTATCCGTTTATGCTATTGAATGTTATGCAAATAGCGTTATTGGAAGTGCGTTCGCGTTAATGAAGTTCATGAAAGTACTAATAAACGTATATTTGTCGTATAGTTTCAACTGTTGTCGCAAATGAATGTATATTTTGCTTAAATGAACAGCAACAGGTGTAGTGTACGGGATCTAACAAAAACAAAACAAATCACTGCCGTGAAGGAAGTTTGGATATGTGGTCTTAATTAGAATAAAACTTCGCCAACTTTGGTCCCAAATATCTCTTAAAATACTGATTACTTTGAGAAGAAATATCAAACACTAGAAAGAGTGTTTCATCGGATATCCAAACACCTCGAAATCAGTTAAAAACTCGGCCTTCGGCCTCGTTTTTCAACTCGCTTCTTGGTGTATCGATCCGATGAAACACTCCTTCTCGAGTTTGATATATTACTTCAAGCCCGGAATGTTTTCAGGCTTTCGTCGCAACTTTTTGAGTTGCGTAATTGCGATGACCTCTGGATGCATGTCTCACATATTTTCGCAGTTTAAACAAATGAACATTTGATATATTTATTTCTATATCATACAAAGTTGTTAGTTGCTGCTGTTGTTCTCGGTACGAAAAGTGCAGTTGTGTAGTAAGGAAGAGTCAACTAAAACAGTGTTCGTCGAGAAGTTTTCTAAAGACACGAATACCGACAGAATAACTGAATCATGTTCAAATCCCAGGACAAGTTCCACAACATCCCGCCCCATATGAGTTTGGAAAACAAACAAGTGCATTTAAAGAACAGTTTCTTACATATGTTTTCTTTCTGAGTAGATGAATTTTAGATCATTGTTGACTCCTTGTCGTTACTTCTACAGTACTTTTTAACTTGAACTTACCGTATACGAAGATACACAATTTCATGGTCAATCAATAAGCTAGAACATGTATCTTCAGCTGATGCCTTGATCACTAACAACTTTGCAGCCTAAGATCAACTATTGAACTAAAGCGTATAAAATCGGATCTGTACAGGCCCGCAAATGATCCCGGCCTAAAAATGATCCCCCTATCGGAAATGATCTTAATAAATGATACACCAAAAATTAGGAATGGTGTGGACTCCATCAAAAATATTATGTGGCATAAAGTAACAATAAAAACCAGTCGACATCCTGTACCAAAGAACCAAATTAGCATGCATATTTTTGGGAAAAAAATATAGAGAAAATGAAAAAAAAGGGATCATTTACGATGCTTAGCCTGCACTCTGGAAGTGCACAATACTTGAACGTGTCAGTTTCGGAGGTATGACTCCTTTTGAGATTTATATTCTTTCATTTCAAAATACATGATCGTTCACAATTAGCTCTTGCTTTACGATTTCAAAATTCTGTTTTAGAAATTTTTAGGTAAGATACTAAACTTTTAAAACCAAATTAAAAGTTTCCGCTGAGCATGCATTCACAAACTTGTTCTTGAATTGGTGGATTCATTTTCACGTGAAAACTTTTTTAATGCGTGAGAAACAATAAGCTAAAGTCTTGCAAAAGCGATATGGCAGAGAACAGAGCTCATTATTATTTGAAAAAAAAAAAATGAAGAGTGCCGCACAATTCCTTTACATTTTGGGCGTTGCAATCGAAGCAGAATAGAAAAATGCTCATGTTACAGTTAACTTGAGAATTGTTCTGTTGCACTGAGCTTCTGCATTGTAAGTTTAAAAATGTAAAATTTACATGCTAAGCGTTTAAATGTAATGACTGTTATGTTTAAATCCTCTCTCTAAATTCTTGAGTCCATTCCATTCTAATTATTGATGAGGCAACCATTTCCGGTTCGGGATCATTTAGCGATCGTTTCCTGTCGGGGTATTATTTGCGGTCCAATCTGGGGATCATTTCTGGTGCAGTGATCATTTCCGGGCCGGGGTCATTTGCGGGCCTGTGTACAAATCCCCAGCAAGTCATGACATGCATAGAACCACATGTGAGCTAAAGAACATTAAGTTTCTTTTTTTTTTTTTTAGAAAATAAGGCTTTTAGAAGGAATTCAACCCCGGCGGGTGTTCAGTTCCTTCAAAAAAATAATCGACTTGTGTTTATTGTTCATTTCTGTTTACAGTGTCCCCCAATCAGAGCTCCAGCCATAGAACGACTAGACACTTAAAACAATTTTTTTAATCCCGCCCTGCGGCAATGATTCGTGCAAGAATCATTCGGAAAAAAAATCGGGAAAAAACTCTGGATGGTTTTTCTGGC
>NC_090876.1:22030371-22032871 GCF_036669935.1 Montipora foliosa
CGATGTGAGAAAATTTGGTTTTATAGCCATGACGTCATGAACGTCCGTACGTACGTACGTCCGTCCGCCCCTTCATGTATGCCAATGTGACCAGTACACTTAACCATATCACGGGCTCAAGTTTAGAGATCATACAGGAGGCAATACTCCATTTGACACTAACTAGATTACAGCATACATCTTTGATATTGCACATCAATGTTATGGTCAATTAGACAGGTCTCAAAAACCGCTGATTGGCTAAGGTTGCCTTTCAAGGACGCGTGCGCAAGACGGTAACCACTGACTTATTGTTCACTGGCGAAAAACATGGCTGCCATCGGGTGTTTATCTTTATCCGATCTCCGTCGATGAAAAAAAGAACTTTTTCAGGCCAGTAAAACGGACGAATGTTTTGACTGCATAGTGCGTTTTTATGCCAGCGAGATTCTTTTTTCAGTTGTGGGCCACCGTACTTTTTAGCCAACAGTGCTACGAGGGAAACACGAGTCCAGGTTGCTGTGACAGTGTTTGAGTGGAAATTTGTTTGTGGAGTTTACCGGCTAATGGATTACCATCTTGATTTCAATTCATGCGTTTATCTTTTAAAAAGTGGAGCAAAAAATATATCACTAAATTTCCAAATGGTTTCTCTTTCGACCAAATATTTGCACACTGTTTCCGCGGGGGCCCGCATCTAGCAGAAAATGTTAAGATTTTTGCATTTTTCTTCAAAATTAAGTTGTTAAAATGGCCATTCAAGTGGTCCATGGAGGCAAATTTATTAAGACGGAGGAAAAAAAAAAGAAATGCATGACGTCCCTGAAGAGTTAGAAATGTATTTCAGTCGTTCAAAGATAAATTTTAAAGTGAATTTAGCACCAATGTCATACATAACATGCCATATAAGCACCTCATATTGGGCACACTAGAAGGAAACCTTTTAGTTGCAATTATATTTTGCTATAGTCATTTCAAGCAAATGCCAATCGTTTGCTTCCCTCCAAATTATAGAAATAAACATAGATTAGGTTAACTCTGAATAGCCAAAACAACAATACCGGTATTCCAAGTTGAAAATTTGATTCAGAAATCCAGCTCACTAGCAGGGGGGATTTTACTGTAACAAAATATTACTACAGCTAATAATACACTTTCAACACATTGTAGTGGGTTAATGTGACAACAAAAATAATTAATCAAGAATTGGTTTTATCTTCCAGCAATAAAACAGCAGGATATAACATTAGGTATCTTCAAAGTTTAGAAAACTTGTTGAAGGTAATTCAGTGCTATTATCCAAAACAAATTTCATTCTGGCCTACTAAATACTTCCAGTGCAATAGATTATTTAACCTCTCTTTGTGGACTCTGGTTGCAAGACAGTGGTTTCAATAATTTAAATCCCCTTCCATTAGATTTAACTTTTAAAAAACTCCATAACTTCATATTCATGTAATAATTGTTCAAAGTCATTGAGAAAAAGCATACAAAGCTACATTTGAAAGGGGCGTATCCCATGTTGGAGTTTTCTGGAGAAGACTTTCACAGAAATAACTGCTGTTACCGTTCCATATGGAAAAAATATTTCAACATTAGGTGCAACGAATTTTTAGCCATTTTCTTTAAAGAATACTAATCATTCCTACCATTTCCAAGGATGAATAAATTAAAGTTGAATGCAGTAAGTGTAAGAAGTAAAAAAAAGTGGCATATTTTTTCAAAATGTAATATATTTCCATTCTTGATTTAGTCCCTGCATAGTATTAAACAATGGTGGTAAAGTAAACAAACTGCCCCAAGGGGGGCTCCCCTACGAAAATGACAGGAGTTCTTTTTGTTCCCTTTTTGGAGAAAAAAATGTGGATTTGTACTGCTTATGATGCTGAGACCAAACAGCTGGTGCAGTTGCTGCAGTACATTTAAGGCTATCAATCTGAAAAATGACTGCAACTGTAAGACAATTTGGTACATGAGCAAATAACTTTTACTTATGAATAATGCATAAGTAAAAGTTATTTGCCAGTCATTTGTCAATTTAGAACTGGTTCCTCTAAGGGGTCAGATTTCATTAGCCTACATCCACAAAACAGAGTTCTGTTACCTTTAAGGGTTGTTTTTAAAAAAAATCCAATAAGTGGCCTGCCATTTTTATAGGGAAAACCCCTCCTGAGCAAACTGCATCCTCATGTTTGGATTCCCATTGATTTAATGACTTTAATGATATAGGCAAATTTGTTCTACAATATATACTCAAATACCATTATAGTCTTTATAGTTTACTCCTCGAGCCACCAGCTTCAACTTTGATACTTTGCTCTAAAAGCCAAAGCAATGCAAAGCAAAGCATGGTGGAGGTGATGATTAATCACTTGTTTTGGTTCAAATGAAGAAAAAGAAAGTCAAACTAACAATAGCACTTTAACCCTTTCACCCCTAAACCGGCCATACTTAGCATTTTACTCTGTCTAACACCAGACGATTTTACTTGTCAATGGGGAATCCCCAGGAGTCAATGGGT
>NC_090876.1:22042871-22062871 GCF_036669935.1 Montipora foliosa
ACGTAAACCTATTTGAATGGTTTCATGGTCAGCTTTGCTGGAGATTTGCATTTAACGGCCTTAATTACTACCCATCGAGCTCTGTACGAGTTTATATGTTTCTAAATTTCGTATTTTACGAGCACACGGATTGCTTACAACTTCTGAAAATTGGCTGTTGTTTTCGATAACTTCTATTCCAACCGCTTTGCAAATATCAGCTAGAATTTGCCCGTAAGTTTCTTTTCGATGGTTTAAACAAATTCTCAGAAGAAACATAACCAAAACTTAGAAGCTGCCGTTACAAATTTAACATTTAAAATCACACTGGCAAATTCTTCGTTGATCATTCGGTGTTTCCTCGGAGCCTCGGTTTGTTTTGTCGGAAGCCAACATGTGTTAACATGGTTATCTTTTATTGGCTAATTTGTTAATAAGACGTTAATCAGCGTGTGTCAAGTCAACCATAAAAAGATGGGCCCTTTTCAAAAATAGGGGGTCTTCTTGCAAGCGTTCCCTCAGTCTCTTGCCCCAACTTCCGCGCGGCCAGTTTGCGGAAAATCGTTTCGAAGCTCTTTTTGTCGAAAAGGAACGCTTGCTACGCAGGCTAGGAATGCTGTATTTCAATACCACACAATTCAGTGCCTTCTGATTTTCTGTAACGCGTAACACAGGCAACCCAGTGTATGCTTCACGGAAGCATCTCGTTCAAGAAAGGATGAGTTTTCACATATTGTTCAATTTATGCCTTTGTTTTGAGGCGAGCGGAGCTCCGCGCGCGCACTGAGCACCACTGTTAAGAAAATACGGTAATCCATCGATGCGAGAAATCTTGGTTTTATAGCCGTGACGTCATCTACCGACCGTCCGTCCGTACGTACGTACGTACGTACGTGCGTACGTGCGTACGTGCGTACGTGCGTACGTGCGTACGTCCGTACGTACGTCCACCCGTCCCTGTATGCCAATGTGACCGGTATCATGCTAGTTTAAAGCATACATCTTTGATATTGGATCGGACATCCACGTTTTGATCAACTGACACCTGTCAAAACAAGGTATCCGCTGATCAGTATCACGTGACCACATCGCAGGCTCAAGGTTAGAGCTCACCGAGGTCAGCGGCTTTTTAACTTGACCGCTGGCCAGGCACTGGTTCTTCATTAGATTGCAGGCTCAACCCAAGTTAACTCACCTAAACATAAACGAGGCTTCATTTTTCGCGCGCTTTCTGTGGCTCGACGCGGCTCCATGGCCATACTACACCAACTGTAGTTCTTACACAATCAACGCTTTTCGTGTTCAGGTGGAAAACGGTTTGGAAGATGTTTGCCATCTGCATTTTTCGCTGGTTTCAATTTAGTTTGACATATAGTCCATCACCTGAAACGATTTTAATACTCACTTTAGGGGAACAAACGAAACTTCTTTTATTTTAATCTTTCAATATTCAAGATTATGAAAAGTTATGATGGCAAAGCTAGAATGGTAGCTTCTATATGATGAAAATTGCATTTCAAATACTCTCCCTGAGCTCACCCAATGGCGGCCATTTTGTTTTCCTGAAATTAACCTTTACGACCATGAATTTTGTAAAATACGTCGGAAAACGGGCAACACTGTATTCAAAACAAGAAACGAAGATCCTGTGCATGTTTGGTGTCAATAAAAAAATAATTATCTTATTAAGTCATGAAATAATGACGTCACAAATAATGCACTACTTTACAACAGTGCAATTATATTACAATTCGCCAAATTGTCGTCTTTGCATCATAAATCATACACTAAGCATCAAAGGTAACTTTTAAAGTAATCTTGGCTTATGTCTTCATTCTCAGCTAAGATAATCTAGAAACAATTGAAAAAAACAAGGTTCATTTTAAACCACTAGGAAAACACCTATGTTTAAAAAGTAAATTTAACTATCATACCACTTTCTTTCTTAAAATTTGTATTTCCCTTTGCACGTGCAGTGTTTAAGACTGAGTAAAGCATGTACAGTCCATTTCTTTTTTTTTTTTTTTTTAATATGGAACCGATACGTACTAATTCAATGTTCTGTATACTCAATAGATCATGTCTACCTTTCATGCACCTCATGTAATCAGCTTTAATGAAAATAAAGGTATGTAAAGTGAACAAAAACCATCAAAAAACGTTTCAAACTTTTACTTGAATAAAATGATAATACAAAGGGGTAGAATTTGACTTACTTAGGATTTTTATCATTAATCATCTGCATCCTCCACTCCACTTCCCGATCGGGAACATCATTATAGGCCATGTTGTCGCACTGCAAAGTGCAACCTGGCATGTCAGTACACTGAGTCCAGCTTTCAAACAGCAACACGTTTCCACAGCACAAATCTTTTTGCAGGTGCAAGACAGTATCTCTAGTACCTCTTTTGGAACAGGTTTAAATCCAATCCAGAGAAATTCCACCAGATTGGATGTACTGCATGCCTGCCAGCCATGCCCATGAGGAGAAGGAAGATCTGGAAGCGGAAACAAATATCTTCGCCATACAGCTGCTTGATAATTGGCACATAAAACATGAAGACTCAGCAATGATCTGCACTGTGGGAAACCTTCTGGTTCGACCGTTAACTTCCTTTTGAGCAGTAATGTAATTGTGAGTACAGCTCTGGATTTTACGGCAAGGTACACCAAGGGGGGGGAAGATTTTAAAGGATTTACAGCACAAAAACATTGTTTCATTCAAGGACACATGTGAAGATCCAATGGCGATGATGCTCGAATGTGTGTACTTTGATCTCGAGACCTTGGGGGTGAGGGAAAAGTTAGCTCCTTGAAAAACGTCATTAGCTGCCTTGATCAAAACGTTCATATAATATGTTTCTTTCATATGTATGTTTCGTCCGTAGCTTTACGATAGAAACAATGTTTCGTTGATATTTTAATAGCCAGCATTTCTGTGCGAATTGTACCAGCGGTTCAACAATTGCACCGTTAAAACGGAGCTTGCCATTAAAATCAACTGATCAGATTTCTCTTAATTTTCCCAGTCTCGGAGATTTCCCCTTTTATAGATTCCCCATTTTAGAGATTCTCCTTTTAGAGATTCCCCCTGTTAGAGAATCCCCCTTTTAGAGATTCCCTATTTTATTAATTCCTCCTTTTAGAGATTCCGCATTTTGTTGATGCCCCCTTTTAGAGATTCCCCATTTTAGAGATTTCCCCTTTTAGAGATTCCCAATTTTAGAGATTCCCCGTTCCTCGTTTTCCGTTTCTATTCTTCAATTCCTCGTTTTCTGTTTTAGAACTAGCCCATTGGAAACTACTTACAAGAAAGTTAGGGAACGTCTTCTTGAACACAAGCTGGGCTTCCTCGAAAATCCATATTGGCAGTAAATTTATGGGTAACTTTTGTTATTGTCAAAAAAGCAGACTTTGTCATAATATACGAATCCAGATCTGTCAACTCTCACAGTTTCATGTTCTTATCTTTTCTCGCGCAGTCACGGTCTCGGGAAAAGACTTCCAGTCGCACGGTTTTGTCGTTTTATTATCTTGTCAAACAAAAAGAATATCAATTGAAAACAAAAGGAACGGATTAATACTAAATAAGAATGTCAGTACAGACCACTGCTGATCTATTTATAACAATTTTTACCGCCGTCTTTTACTGAATTTTGACAACACAACCTCTTTTCCATGCTTAACTACTTGTAATGAGGAGAACTAAGAACAAAGAGGACACAGATAAGGTAATGAAGGTAATTTCTTGTTCTGGGGAAATAGTTTGTACCTACTTCCTGTAAAATCTCTTGGTTTGTTTTTATTCATATATTTATTAAATAAATATATTTCTTCATGGATCTCCAGACTTTCTTCTCTATCATCAATTTATTAAAAGGTGTCACGACACTAAAAGCTGTGCTCGATTATTAAACAAATCGGGCGCGAAATATGCCTGTGATAAAACATGCCGATTCGCTTTCGTTTACTTTAGTTAAGATCTGTTTTCATCCAGCCAGCCTATCGAATCCGGCTGGCGTTTACCGTGGTAAAGTAAAACGTCGTTGTTAAAAGTAAACTGTAAAACCTCAACCACTTTGATTACTGATCGTTTAATAGTCTTCAGTCTACCTTAGATGTAATTGCACATAGCGAACAATAGATACTAAACAAACGATATTTAAGGACTGAGGCCTATTTCCGTGTTTTTTTACAAAGAATGACAAAGATTATTACAAAGTGCGATAGCTATTTTATTGCAAAGTGCGGCAAGTGTTATTACAAAGTGAGACAGTTATTACAAAGCGAGACGATTTTATTTGCAAAGTGGCGGGACAGGTATTTCAAACTGCGATGATTATTACAAATTGTTACAGAACTGCATATTAGGCCAGTAGTGTAGCAGCTCTCGTTTCCTGCTATTTTTTGATATTGAAAGCAGCTTATATTGTTTTTAGTCATCGTTTCACTTGTTTAGTCTCTTTTTTTGGCTGGGGTACCAAGCCAATCACATTATATATTACGAGAGCCGCTGTATCACCCTACTATGGTTACTGGTGTGTATATTTTCAACTCTTAGATGTTGACGGCTCACCACATCAATCCCTTCAAATTTCATCAAGTGGCAGCGCGGAAAAAAAAGCTGAAAAGTAAATTATCGAATCACCGGTATTGGTGAGCTTTTCTCTTGCATCTGCAATTTTTCAAAGAGTTCAGTTATTTTAAGGATTGTGAGGTAAGTTTAATCTGGTTCTAGTCTATTCAGTTTTATTTACTGTTGCAATTGATCTCTCTTTTGAGATATTAATGCATGGAGATGGCTATGAAACTCGAGAAGTCTTTTTGTTTCTCGTTTTTGTCTGTATTTTTGGCATTGATGATGCACAAAACACATATGCGCAACATCTAGATGAATTAGTGCTTGATCCAGAAAGAGATAAAGAATTAAGATAAGGATAAAGAATAGTAAATTGTTTGATGTTAGTGCGACAAAAATGTAGCCGCTAATTGTTAGCTATTCTAGTACCATAATGGTGCCCTTGGCGGCTTGCTTCAAGTAAATCAAAAAAATATCGAAGGCAATAAATGATTCTGATAATAAAACATGAACTTAGAAATTTGAAATGAATTTATTTGATGATGCGTAATGTCGCAAATCGGAGGGTGTAAAGTACTTGTTGCAGGTCATTGTTTTACTATTAGTGAAACAAACCAAACCTTAAAAAAATGCTAACTTTATGCTTAATTAAACATTATTTTTTAGGCCTCATGTTAGCATTACTAAAAGTTTGGGTTTTTTCAGCTATGGTGAAACAGTGACCTGCAAATCTAACTTGCAACCTGCAGCCGGCAGTTTACACATTCCATTTCGCGAATAAAGGAGGAGAATGCGCTCCGCTGAATTTGTTATTGCTCGCACAGCACGCTTTTGCAAGAAGAATATTGGAGACATATGTAAAAGACCACTGAAGTGGAATTACAATGTTAAGTAAAGTAAGGATAAATTCGTGAGTATATAGTGAAAGGCTTGCTTGGTTCTTGAAGAAAGGTAGAATCTAGATCTAAATATTATACCAACGGATTTTGCAAATTTCTTTGATACAAACTTATGTGCCGATCAACTCGAAGCTTCCTACCCACACCCCCCCCTCACTTCCTCAGCCTCTTCGGGAAAACGTGGTGTTCAAATGCTCTACCCTCCATTGTCGGATTTGTCTGTCCCAAATGCCCCTTCTAAAGAACAGTCGTCTTCAGCTCCTGTCTTCTTTAAAAGAGCTTGTGACCCACGTTTCGTGACCCTTTATATGATGGTGCCATCTTTACCAGACTTGAGTTACGACAAGAACACAACTGCTACTATGACCAAAATCAATTCTATTTTTCTGTGTATTTCAAAACTATGTTAACTGAACACCAAGTGACCGATGTTTTAATCCTTCATGTAAAATAGATACCTGTTTATTTTTACTGAAATTGTCCTAATTAATGGTCGCCATTACTAAATTTAAAATGTGAAGAAAGATACCTGTTTATTTTTTGAGAGCTAGATCGAGGATAAGATGACCTCAAAGACTCACTAGTTTAAAAATGCAATATGTGTGCATCCGCCTATATTAATATGCAACACTGAAGCTTGGAGCTGTCAGACTTCTAAGCTCATGTATAATAAGTTGCGTTAACACACTGCAATTCTTTGACGTCATCTTGCCCTCTACCCAATTCTCTGAGGTCCAATCGGTCAGTCTTGAACGTAAGTAATGACGGACCGTGAAATCCAAAACTTGCACTCAAAGAAAACAGCCTTTGGATAAAATTTGAAGCTCAAAATTTTGCCAGTCAGGTGTCGAGAAAACAAGCTTTCAAAATCCGAAGGAAAAAGGAAGTGAAATTTTTGATCATAGTAGCACTTTAATATTGCAAATTACTTGAAATCGAATTAATCTAGACGGACAATGTCAATAAGCTAAGTGTAAGCTGCTCCGAAACACGGCAAAGGTTGTTTAACGAGGGCACTGTATATGTATCAACAACAGAGCCTAGAGTGTTTACGATGACTGCATGTATTCCAACTTGTTTAGTGTCGGTTGATTACCTCTTACTAAAAGCCTCTGCAGACCCAAACGCGGGACAAAGCCGCAGCTCGAGTCATTGTATAAAAAAAATGTATATTGTTACAAACTAAAATCATAAATATTTATGCCCTCTCACCCAACTTTTGAGGACATTTCTCTGGTGATTCAAGACATTTTAACAGGGAAAATCGAAAGAAACGTTTATGTAAATGAAGAGAAATCTGTATCAGATATACAGATATTCATTGAAGAAACATTTCTTTTGTTTCCTGATCATGAATTATTAATAATTTTATAATTAATGTTAGGTTTTCCCTTGGGGGCCCTGTACACGAGGTTTCCGTTTTTCATTAAATTATTTCTTCCGCTATATATATAGTTTGTTTCGTTTATTGTGAATACATCACAATTGTATCCGATGAAAAAAAACATACACTGAAATTTTGAAAAAGCCCACCAATTTAAAAGCAAATTATGAACGCAATTGCAAAATTTGCGTTCATAACTGCGAGGATCATAACTTCACTTGATTTCATATACGCAGTTAACATATGATCCATTTTATATATCATTTCATCGCTAATTCATTCTTCACGGGAACATTAGAACCCACAAATGGCCAGCTCCCAACGTCAGTGGCTTCATAGCTCAGTCGGTTAGAGCGTCGCACCGGTATCGCGAGGTAAACGTGTTTAAACCCGTTGAAGTCCTGAATTTTTCAGGCTTCTGTACGCAATTGTAAAAATTAAGTTCATAACTGAACTATTCAGCTTTAAACATTATCGTATGCAAATAAAGTTCTATTATTATTATTATTGTTATTATTGTTATTATTATTATTATTATTATTATTATTATTATTTATTTTTTTTCTTTTATTAAGTGAAGCTATGATACATAATGCTGTGAGAGGAAAACCGGAGTACCCGGAAAAAAAACCTCACGGAGCAGAGTAGAGAACCAACAAACTCAACCCACATATGACGCCGAGTCTGGGAATTGAACCCAGACCACATTGGTCGGAGACGAGTGATCTCACCACTGCGCTATCCCTACTCTCTCAAAATCGATATGAACAAGGGCCGAGTGAAACCACAAAGTAATATTTTTTCAGTGAATAAAACCTGAAGAAAACGTGATAGATTTATGATGATGACGTGCTAGTCCCGAAGAGAAAGTGGCGGTCCCGACACTTAATCCACCATAGAAATCCAACAATAACTAACAATTTCGCTCGCAAAGTGCTATAATAGTTCATCAAAACAAAGAAAAACGATGAAAATCGTCAAACATTTACAAAGCAATTAGTGAACAGTAGCGTGAAGCAAAAAGTTTTGTATTCTTGACCTCTGGTGGTGTTCATTCGATGGCGTCCTACTCAAGCGACGCGGAGCTTTCGCCCGCTGCTACGTACCGTCACAATGGATGGAGAAGTTGATTAAAAAAAAACCCGTAATTGGAATCTAAGAATACGAAAACCTCCTACCTCCTGGGATTGGGGTATCTGCGCCGTAATGGAAAAGCGCTACATCTGTTTCACTGAGGTGTGCGGTAACCTTAAGAATGTATCTTGTTTTGGTTTCCATTAATCCCGAAAATTTACGAAAATAATTTGAATTTTTCTAATTTTGAAAAAATGAAATATTTTACCCGTTAGTCATACGAAGAGTCTATCCAATTTAATTGGAACAAGACGCTAAACAGGCGTTTACGTGGAATGCACCGATCAAAGCAAGCACCAGGCAGGGGCTGTAAAAAAAATGCTAGTTGTTGTTGATATTTCGGTTGCTGTGTCAGGTCAAATCACTTCTCTCATTTTTGCTCTGGCCGTGAGGCGCGGGGCTGAAAATCGAGGGCCGTTTGTTTTTCATTGTAGTCAAAAACTGTAACCTTTGAATTTCTTGTGATTGGATAGTTTCTGTCAACTCTGGAAAGTGTAAATTTTCTCGGAAAAAAACGCCATATTTTCAGTAGACGCTGTTGTTTACTTCAAGCAATAGAAGCGCACCATTTGTATTTTCCATTATTCCATGTCATGGTCCTTGGTTTTCTACGTGACATGTCTTTGCCCTTTCCTCTATGCGCCTGCGGCCTTTTTTTTCTGATTTAGTTTCATGTTTACTACAGAGTAAAGCGTGGAAAAGCTGAAATCCGATCTATTGCTTAAATCAGGGTTTTGACATGTTCGTACATAAATGTGAGCCAAAAACGTTTCCAATTTTGACACTTCCGTTCGCAGTTTAATTTTTTTTTTTTTTGGAAATATTGCTCCTGGCCAAAATACGGGATACTTTCTACTGCGAATTCAGTCAATCAATCAACGAACAATAAACCAAAATGCTGTCATCCCTTGCAGGAAACTCAAAAGTATTTTTCTGATAACATTTAATTTAACGACTTAATTTTTCATCAGGTTACTGCAAGACAAAGGGATCATGGTCACTTCACTGGATGTTGCATTATTGACAATCAAGTCTTTAATCTTCCTTGCAAGCATCGCAGGAAATCTACTCGTCATTTTTGTCGTTATTAGGAATCGGGATATGAGGTACAAGTTGTCAGCACCACCATATATGTGGTTTCAAGTAATGGTACACTTGCTTATTTTTTCACGGCTTTCAAGAAACTTTACTATTAGAATAATAGACTCTATCATCTTAGAGACAATTTTTGGTTAACAAGATGCACTCCTTATTGTGTCGTAATAGGTCATCATAGCAACAGTAAAGCCATTTAGCAACACCTTACATTTTGTGTTTAAATGCTTAGATTCCAAAAAAGACAATATATTGGTGACGCACATTTTTTATTGCTGGAACGTAATCAGCAGTCTACGGTAAAACTCCTTGAGATTTTAATTTATACATTTGAGAACCTTAAATTTTCCAATTGCGAAGATTGCTCTGAATCCGCTCCAGAAAACGTTTATCAACTTTGCAGGCCGCTTGAATTTGGCCTGCTAATTATAAATACTTTTAAGCAATAAATATGGCGGTCACAGAGTTGGTTCTTGAAAAATAATCATTTTCTGACAAAAGATCGGTTGTGTTGGGATCTGCTTTTACTAAGGTAACCTATTAGGTCACCATATTCAGCACTTCGTTGTTTTAAATAATAATAAAACCTAGCTGCTTGGGGAGATAGTGCCGTGCCTTAATATGACAAGTGAAAAAAGTGTTGAGAAAATTAGAAATTTTTGGAGCTACCTTAAATACTGAGCGCAGCTACCAAACAACAATAAAGTTGCTGATAAACGTCGAAATAAAGTCCGATAGAAAAATATAGTTCGTAGGATGCAGAAAGATGATGGTGGTATAGAGAATTTTGTGATTTTTGACCAACGTACAATTTACTCTCTGCAAACCTGCTAAGTGAAATTGATGAAAAAACCCTCTAAAAGTTTGACTTCCATGTTAAAAGGATTGTCTCAATGACTTATCAAACGACAAGGAATTTAATTAATCCCTCATCTGGGAATGGCTATCCGTTTTCGACTCTGTAACCGTTTACGGTCAAAGAAGAAAAGAAATCCATTTGAACCACATCGATTTTTAGCTGTTATACGTTGTTTTCCTCTAAACAAATATTATTTCTCTGTATTAAAATAAAGATAGCATTATTTGATACTGTGCTCTCGATCTGATCAAAGCCCGTTTACGTTGCAGGACTCCTTTTAATTATCTACTTGTGAACCTGGCGGTAGCAGACATCGTTTATCCGTGTTTTCTTCTGCCACAATTTCTTGTAAGCCTCAAGATTACATCTGCAGATGAGATGCCCGGTAATGCGATCTGCATGTCCCTGCGTATGACGGCGTGGACTGGAGCTTCTGCTGGCGTTTTTACAATGATTATCATCGCCAAGGAACGCTACTATACCGTAGTCCATCCACACGAAGACAAAGGCAAACTTACTACCGGTGCTTTGAAGGTATGACGGTATCTTCAGTATTACAATTCCTACTTTGTTCTTGAAATCTCTTTTAGGAAAGGCTTGCATTTTGGGATAAATATTCCTGTCTTGACCGTTATTCAGTCGCAGGTGCCCCAAGCTCATCAGTGTGAGGGAAAGCCAACATGGCTGACAAAAATAAAAGGGGTTTGTATGGGAATCCCAATAAAAAGGGTAAAGAAGGTAATTATACGACGAAAACTCTAAATTTAAAAAAGCCTTAGCTTATTGCCACTGTAGGTAGCTGCCTTCATGTATGGTAATTTTCCAGATTCAATGCGATTTGAGGCATTTTTTTATTCCTCGGTTCCCCACCGTATTATGAATTCCCAAGGCTGCACACTCCATTTTGGAGAGCTCACGAAACTGAATTAAATGTTCCTTGAAAAAATTTCCCTCGGTGACAATTCTACAATTCCACATGAAAAGCAATTGACGAAGATTGAACCTTCATTTTAACCCACCATCAACGCAATAGCAGCCCTAAGAGCGCCGTAAGATGGGAGTTTGTTCACTCGATCAAAAGAAAAAAAACCTTTGGAACTAAAGTGGTTACTTCGAATCGTTGGATAACAAACTGAGCCCTACCGGGATACCGGACCTTAGTTTGTCAACAACAATTTCCTTGGGTCCCGACATGACTGTATTCTCTCAGATTTTATCAATAATTTAATTTCACTGGCTTCCCTAAGTCCATCCACAAAGTGCTCGTAATTGAGTTATTTGCTCAGTCTCCTGCGAGAACAAGTTTTATTCCCAGGTTAAGTTCAATAGAGTACTGTTACGTTATGTTTGCGAAATGGGTTTCACAGATCAACGCGACTTCTGCTGTGTGTCCATGGTGTTTTAGTAGTCTTCCCAGTTTTGCTTTGACAAGCATATCTTAAAGCGGTTTTCCTTTTATTACAGACATTTGCTTGATTGAATGCATATATATAGTAATGAATTTATGTAGCTATATATGAATTTATGTACCCATTGTCCTGATGACAACTGCAATTTTTTTTTTTTCGATTTCGATTTTTCTTCCCCTAGTTTTTGCCATTAAGGACGTTCGCGCTAATTGTTTGTGCGCAACGCGGTTACTGCGCAGGTAACGCGACTGTAATATGTCACGCATTTCTTCATTTCTTCTAGTGAAGTTGAGGTTTTAAAACCTTTGCAAAGACCGTGGACGATAAGTCTTGCACAGCGTTGGATCAGAGAAGATCGTGATCAGTCAAAATTGATGAAAAAATATTTATGAAAATCAAGTAGACTATTGCACGACTGATATTCGCGTTGTTTTCTACTCGACTTTCAAGCCAAATAACCTTTGTTATTATACATTCAACTCTCTAACTCTTTTGTGATTGGCCGAAAGCCTACAGTGAATTTTCGAAATCAGCGCCTGTGACGTCATAACTGCAGATTATACGGTTATCATGTCAAGGTCACTGAAGGTCACGAGTTATCATGTCATGTATTATCGCAGTGCATGATTTCTAAGGGTAATCATGTGAACTTTGCGCGCTTTGTGTTGCTTGCCGTCAGTGAAGAAGCAAAACAATGACTTCCAGGTTTGGTTTCTTCAGTTACTTATTTGTTGCTGTATACTTTCTCATCAAGCTTTTTTTCAATTTTTCACATGTTGTCTAATGCTTAAAATTTTTTGTCAATCGAATTATGTGCCGCTGATTTGTACACGGTTTACTCGTTGACAAATAAATTACCAGTTCCACTCACTGTCGTGACCATTTTTGTTCGTACAATGCATAATAAAACAATTACTAGATTCGGTTTTTGTGATATCCAGAATAATCAATGTCTCGGTAAGAGTTATCAGCCGAAGCCGAGGGCTGAGGCTGATAACCCTTACCTCGACCTTGATTATTCTGGATATCACAAAATCCTCATCCAATCATTGTTTATTAGTATTTATACAAAATCGCGCGCTCTCATTGGCTCGCTATCTCGGATTATCAACCGATAATCACCTCGACGGACGAAATGCCTGCCAGTAGTCGATTTACCACTGTAAGTGAAGATGATTTCGCGTTGAAACGTTTTTCTTTTTTTTTTTTTTTGAATTAATCACCTGTGTATTTATACTAAAACAATTATTCGCCTCAGGCTCAGTGATTCTTGGTGAATATTCACCTCGACTTCGTCTCGGTGAATATTCACCGATAATCACTTCGCCTTCGGCGAATAATTGTGAAATATTCACAGAATGAGGCCACATTTAGCTTCATGTTTGAGAAATATTACTTTAATCTTATTGCCTTGTTTTTAATTTTCTTTACACATTTTTTCAGCTCCAGAAAATTTCCATGATTCTTCTAAGGAAGGTTTTCCCACTCCCACATCAAGAAATTACAATTAAGCTTCATACTTTGTGGATTTAAGGCCAATCTCTTTTAATGGGGTGGGTACCACATGGTTTTCTCTAAAGCTGAAAATTGCCAAATTTGTGTACAGTAAAACGAATTATTGCATAAATTTATAGGTTACATGCAGTATTGAAGATTTTTTGTTTATCTGTTACAACCATTATCTTGGATAAGGAAGCTCACAGAGGGCTGAAGCACCTTAAAGAGTGACCCTAGGGGAGAAGATAATCAGCTCAACTCACGAAACATGTAAGATTGCAGCATACGGTGGATACAATCAAATGCTAACGCAGCCCTGCCTGAGGTGGGCTGGAATTTTGATGCTAGTATTTGAAAAATTTAATCTAAGTACCCTGCTTAACCGAAAAAATCAGAACCCATCTTGAAGTGGGCAGGGGTTTTTAAGAAAGTTGAGCTGAAGTCTTATCCTGGCTAAAATTTACCATTTAATAAGATCCAACAGAATATGCGTTTCATTCATCTAGCATTACAAACTTTTACAATTATGTTTTGAAAGCATTGTACATGCTCTTGGTTTGCATAATTGGTGGTGGTTTGCGTTTGTATTGATTTTCTTGAACCTTAATGCAGTCAAACTCTCAGTCAAGCAATTTAGGTAGCTCAATTAGATTGGTGACCAGTTTTATATCAAAACTCAGCTGCACTCTACGACAAGGCTAGGCTCACATACATGCATGCTCAATCATTCATGCACGGCCCATACTAAAAACATGTAATTACAAAAACAATCACATCTATCGGTGATTCCTTTTTCTTTTCTTTCTGAATATCAGTTGTTGGATAACCATTTGTCAAATAAGACTTTACAGCTATACAGAATGTTCGTTAAAAAGTCAGTAAGTCAAATAATTCTAAAAAGTGTTAGATTAATTATGTGTTTTGTTTTTTTTTTAATGGCAAAACATATAAAACATTTGAATGAAGGGGTAGTGAAGGGGAATGAAGGGCTAACGCTCGAAACGTCAGCTTTTAGAATCTCTGCACGGTGGCCAATTTACATTATCAACTCCGTTGATAAAACCAATTTTTGTACATATAAAACATTTGTTTACAGTTATTATAGTCCAAACAAGAAATTGCATTCGTGATAGTCAGTAAAATAACAATATATCATACAAAAATATCATTAAATGCTGATTAGTTTTGGGGCTAAAATTGATTCATTAATTCCCATTATCCAAATACAAATTCTCTTCACTGACCTCCATAATTATTTTCTTACAGTACTAGTGGTAAGAATTTGGTATCTTATCAAAGAAATAAATTTCACTTAGTGGTAATTTTTATGAACCCTCATGTTTTCTTTTGACCTACACTGTATTTATCACTATTTTAAGGACAAAGCTGTCCCTAAGATTTAAGGAGCCAGATTATATATGCGAGTAGCAGGAGGGGAATTGAAAAACCAGGAAGTTCTCTTGGTCTCATTTTCCTCTTATTTCATAAAGTGCACGGGGGCATGCTCCTGTAGTAGCCAAGAGAAAAATCTTACTGACAGCCCTGTAAGGAGAAATTTGATGTAAACCACTTGGGAATTAAAGGATTAAGGTTCTTTAATATATCACATGCCACTTGTGCATCATGGCTGTCCTTAAACTAGACTTTAAGTAGTCACTATTTCAGTATTTTATCAAAACAGGCACTCAAGGAAGATGCATTGCTAAGGAGGCAATTTATGGCTTGACCCTGTTGATGCATCAACTTATGAGTATTCACAGTCTACATTGTAGAACCAAAACCACCCAAAGTTTCAGTTTCAAAAGTTTCAGTAATCAAGATATGAAAACTAAATTCATGCTGTGGTCAGGACATTGATATCTTCAAACAAGAGACTATTCAAACAAGAGACTAAGCCAAACACAATCACTTGTCAAAACTAGTCAAGATGGTGCAATAAGAGGGCATACATTTACAAGAGCTGCACACACTCTTACAACGCAATCGATCATTAGAACCTGGGCATGTGGTGACCCATGAGGATAACATGCAAGAAAGTCAGTGGGCAGTGTACCTTCTAAAATAGTAAACCTCCGCCGAAGCAGTCCAATCACTCTTTCTACATGGATGTGAACGCTTGCTGTGCCCCTTGTTTTCTCCACATCAATTGGGTCCTGTTGGGATTTTCCTTTGGTGAATGCCGGAATAACCAACTTTGCTTGCTTTAGGCCAGCACTCTCTGTAATGGTGAACCCCATGTCTGCCATCGCCATATCCCCAGGTAACAAATGTGCTAAAAATCCACAGTTCTCTGTAAGGAACTTGGCAGATGTGCAGCCTCCCCAGGTTTCAGATACATAGAATATGTTTCCCTGAGGGGTAATTCCTATGAGAATTTTTTATGGTGTTATGGTGCTTGTAAGACGAAAAGGTTTGGGCCCTGGCTAGTATATTTGTTGGCCTTTCAATGAATATCTCAAAACAGTCAATGATCACTGTGACTTTTTTTCCCGAATGCATATTGAAAACACATTGGCATGGTATGCCACAATTGTTCTCGTTCTGGCCAGTAAACAAGAGGAAATAACTTGTCATCCATCACCACCATCCAAGCCGAAGAAATACGTGAGACTGTAGCCGATAGATACTGGGAACCTGTAGGTCAGGCCTTGAAATGGAATATATTTAATCTCGGCTTCACCAGCACCATAACAAATTCCTGGAATTTGTTAAGGGTTTTGAGTGCGGCGATTAACGTTAACGTGAGGTGCAACCTGTTCAAACATCACTATGAGAATTTCGTAGGACGAAAGTCCTGTGTAAAATCGCACTCTTTCATCTGCCTTGAAAAACCCTTGTCTGGAGCTTGATATCAACTTCTCGTTGAAATGAGGTAGTTTAGTTATTCTGTCTGAGTTTCCGCGTCCCTCTAGACCCTTTGCATAAATGGCAATGTACATCCTAAGCCTCACATTCATGTGAAAAATCCTCTGTCTAGAAACGTAAGTACGAGGCTAAGGATGTACGAAGTATTGTTATTCAAATTTAGGCGCCATATGTGCAAAGGGTCTATCAGGTGCTTTGGAATCACTTGATTTCCTATGCAGATTATCAAACGCCTGTGTTTGGGTTCCACATCAGGCAATTCATGTTTGCTTGGTTTCCGGCAGAGACGATCAAACGCTTCTGTCTGAGTTTCAGCACTAATGCCTGATGTGGATGCCACATTTACACCCTGGTGCGATTTAAGAGTTTCGCTTGCAAAGTCCGAAAAGGCATCTTCAAGCTCCATCTCTTCGTTTTCTGCATCAGCACACTGATCTGAAGATTACTTTCCGTGTTTTCAGAAAAATCAAGAGAAGCGATTCGTGTGCCGCTTTCATTGACACGCTTACGTTTCGCAGTAGCTTCGAGTTCCTGTTGCTCTATTGCACTCGTTCCGCGCGCTTTCGCCCTTTCAGCTCTTTCTTGCGCCACCTTCGAATTCCTTTCTCTGTATTCCTTTTTTCCAAGGTTCAGCGATTGAAACTAGTCAACATTATGCTTATCCCAATGCTTAGCAGGGCTACCTGACACAAAGTGGCGGCCACAAACTCGTTCACTGTGTAAGACATTTTTGTATGCGGTATCACCTCGACTGATCGCCGAAATACACCTCTCTGGCCTTGTTGTCGTCAGCTCCTCCATCTGTTCACCTTGATTTTTAATGACAGAAGACGAAACATTCATTTACCATCTTTATTTCCGGTTTTCGTTCCACAACTGACTAAAATACATAAAACTATGACTACGTCTCTTTCCAGCTCTTGCTTTGTTTACATCCGAGGGGCTCCAACATGGCGGATGTCACACGTGGTCAATTTAAGTACAAGTGGGTGAAAACCAAAAATAGCTCATAGCGGGCGAACAAACTTACCCTTAATTAATCCAAGACAGAGTTCATGTTAATCGGGTGGCGACAAAGAATATGACTTTTTATTTAACCCCTTCCTTATTCATTGATGGGATCCCTATTGAACAGGTTTCCCAAACTAAATAATTGTGGGTACTAATTGATCAAAACCTGTCTTGGAGTGAACACATCAATAAATTTACGAAACAAATTGCATCCGGCATCGGAGTCCTGAAACGCATACGACTTTTTGTCCCAGCATCGACGGTAGCTGTCTATTTTCAACTCGTTGGTTCAGGCACATTTCGCCTATTGTTCTGTCGTGTGGGGCGGTTGCAACAAAACCCTCGCAGACAAGCCCCAAAAACTACAAAATCGTGCTGCGAGGGTTTTGACCTTTTCTAGCTAAGACACTGATGCCTGAATGTACTTATTCAAAAATTGGGCTGGGAGAAATTCCAAAACCAGCGTAAATTCTAAAAAGCTGTCGTGGTCAACAAAAAACTTCATGGTTTAGCCATGAAGTGATATGTGGACTACTAATACGGTCAGTGTAAAACGCAGACTGCAGACTGCAGACCAGGGATAAAATGCAGACTGAGGTTATAACGTAACTGTTGAAAAAGCCCAAACCCCTTAGAAATGCTAACCTTAGGCCCAGTTAGGCCTAAAACAATATTTAGGCTTAACTGTTAGCATTTCTAATGGATTTGGGCTTTTTCAACAGTTAAATTATAACCTCAGTCTGCATTTTATCCCCGGTCTGCAGTCTGCGTTTTACACTGACCGATACTAATAGGACTACCTATTCCTTGAGAGAATCCGAGTGCCAACTGGTTGTTCCAAAGACGCGCACTAATTATCTCTAAAGCAGTTTTGGTTATAGCGGCTCGGTGCTTTGAAATAGCCTGTCTGTCGAATTGCGGCAAGCAAGTACTCTGAATGCATTTCGTTTAGGATGCAGCGGCTTTTTGTAGCTATAATTACTATTATAACACACACAGCACTTCTTGAAAGCAGTTTAATAATTTCTACTTTTTAAATAATTTCTACTTTTTTTACATTTTAAAGAATAAATTGTGACTTGTAAATTAGAATTGTGATATATGTACTTAGGTTTCACTTTTAAATTATAAATTACTTTTAAATTATATACTAGAGTGTAGATTTGTAGATAGTTTATATTTTTATAATGTTCTATAAATACTGAGGAGTACCCCGGGTATAAATAAAGATTGACTTGACTTAACTTGACTTGACTTCTTAAGCCTTTTATCGGGATTCCCATACAAATCCTTATATAATTTTGTCGGCCATGTTGGCTTTCCCTCACTCTGAGCTTAGTGGGGCGGCTGTGATTCAGTAAGACCTCGAGCCTGGCGTCTCCAAAACTCCTGCCAACGTGGAAAAAACAAAATGTATAAGTACGATTATGCCCTGATGACGCATTTAAGCAATTTTGCATGAGGGATGCTCTGTCACGTAAATATTACGAGTTTCACATTTTTATTTATTTATTTATTTATAGGTAATTATTCCATGTACTTGGATTTTCGCAGTGATTTTGACCATGCGTGGGTTCATTCTTCAAGCTTTTGGAAAAGAGTTAGCTGTGAGGTCCTGTGACCATTACTGGACAAATGAAAAGCTGAAACTGGCATATCAATCAATTTCGCTGACTTCCGTCTTCATTTTCCTCCTACTGATTGTTGGGTTGTATTCCAATGTTGTGTACACTTTGTGGTTCAAGCCCCGCGGAGACAATGAAGTTACAAATCAACAGGTATGACATGAATATGTAGTCCTGAAGTTATAGAAACTAATGAACCAACGAATTTGATATCGTTGTTGCTTTGGCTATTACTAGTTTACCGAAATGCTAGAAATGCTGCCGAGGGGAAGGGAGATGTTCAATTATGCATGTGGTCATTTAACGACGGTTCGTGCGTGGAATCATAGTTAGTGGCGGTAGACTGGTTATGAAAGCCAGAGAACTTCAAAGGGTTAAACAAAAGAACGAGCTTTTAGGTTGAAGGTACCAGTCACGTGATCGTGAAGGTGCACACTCGAAAACAATATGGCGGACAGCGCAGACGAACTTTTTGTATGGGGAGACGATTTTGAGACGATTTTGGACATTCTGGAGTAGACTGTAACAAAGGGAAAACGAAATAGTTCATAAGGAAGAAGAGCTTACTTCAATGATCACCAGTGATCTTCACCATTTTGTAAACTATGGTTTTAAGAATGAGTGAAGACGTTGCGAGGGTTTAAGTAATTGTGGATGAATTCATAAAGCGATACTTACATATTTCAATATTCTCGGGGTCGAAATGCTTCTCGCAAGTGTAGATCGTGTCATCATTGATCTGTCTTCTAAAATCCTGATCCATTTCCCTGGTTTTCTTGATCTCTCACAGCCACTGGTCCGCAATCTCTTGTGTGCATCATCCTTTGCCAAGGGCACCTTGAAAATTCAGATTCCTTTGGTTCTTCTACATGAACCGCAGTCATAAACTGAGCAGTTGACAACCGGCATAACTCGGGAATACACTTTTTGACAAACTTTGAATATATAGTTGTTCGATCTTCGATAAAGCGAGAGAAAAAACGCGCAATTTGGAAGATCTGACTACAGACTGGCTGCCATTTTAACATTTCGTGCGCACCATCAAAATCACGTGACATGCGAAAAAACACAACAAAGAGTTCGGTCTTTGAAGTTACCGGCTTTAATAACCAGTCTCCCTCCACTAACTATAGTGGAATTAAAGGGAGATTTTAAGAGGTCTTGAGCAGGGACGGTACAAAGTCTACAAAACTTGGGCCGCCACTGGACCTCTCGAGAGAAGAAAGAAAACAATAGATGTGTTTTCACAGTGACGCCATCATATTCTAAAATCAAAATCGCTAGGTGATTTTTTGTTTAAAGTAGATTGAAGATAACCGAGAAATAAGTCGTTTTTCAAGTTTTCATTTCCGTGACGTCTTTCGTTTTGCAAAGACAGCATTTTGAATTTCCGAATTGCCACCTTCCGTGACATCATGATACAAAGCTATTTTGGTTGGGGAAGAAAACACCCCTATGAATCTCAGCAGTTTGAGCCAAGTACGTTGGGAGATTTGTTCATATACAAACGTTTTATCTCATGCGCGAAAAGTAAGCGCTTTCATGTTTTCGTTGATTGCCGGTCACCATATTGGTGAACCACATGGCCTCTCTATCCAAAACTCTATACAATTGCGTAAAATACTTCTACAAATAATTCAGAAACCAGAAACGATGTACCGTAC
>NC_090876.1:22070371-22072871 GCF_036669935.1 Montipora foliosa
ATGAAAGACTCTGTAAAAGTCACAAGAACACGATTTCGTTTGGATTTAGTTCCTCCAACACTGCAAACAAATATTTGACAATAAGCATTATCATGTATTCCTTAATTGCATACAAGGCAGAAATCCCGTTGCCAAAAAAGTTCACCTTTGTCGCAACTACACATGCACCCGGTGCAGAGGGGGTGTAGGAGAAGATTGCAATACTTGTCAATACCACCACGCAGTGCAGTCGATCTAAGTTCGGGATTTGGGGGCTCTTTTTGAAAGTAGAGGAGACAGTCAGTGAAGCTATGATCCTCGCAGTTATGAACGCAAGTTACGTAGAGAAGCCAGCGAAATTCAGGACTCGTGACCTCAAGATACCGGTGCGACGCTCCTAACCAACTGTGGTATGAAGCCACTGACGTTAGGAGCTGGTCATTTGTGGGTTCTAATGTTTCCATGATGAATGAATCAACGATGAAATGATATATGAATTGAGTCATATATTGAACTGCGGATATGCCAGCAGGCTTCACTACGCAATTGCTAAAGTTGCGTTTATAACTGCGAGGATCATTACTTCACTTGATTTTATATCCGCAGTTCAGTAAATGATTCACTTCATATGTCATTTCACCGTGAGACCGTGTAGGCTATTCTTAATTCTCTATTATTCTATGACTCATCCAATATCGTAGTTTTCCGTGAAATTTCCACCATCTTTGGTTGTAATGGCACGTGCAATCTGCGAGGGAGTGCGGGGCAAATTTACCAAGGTGGGTAGATTTGGAAGAACTCATCCCCACTCCCTACCCCCTCGGTAAACTTTGCGCTTTGCAAGAATTCCCTTATCACTGATGGCAGCAATTTGACAGAAGCGTAAGAGCTCGAAAGAAACAGAAAAATAAAGGACTGAACAGTCTTGAGACAGTGTGATGACGTCACAAAAGCTGAAACAAAAGAACTCGAAACAAAGTTTTATACAATTCTAAAATATTCGGTGCTCCTCTGTACTTCAAAAACACCCAGGATTTGAAATGCTGATTGAGGCAAACAAATGTTGTATACATATTCTCTTTATTGCGGAAGATCTTTCACTACAACGTTGATAGCTGATTTTTTTCATGACATCTTTCCACCTTTTGCAATTTGTCACCTAGTGAGTTTTTCTCTTTATTTTTTTTGGGCCATATGGTGGGCCATGGCTTACCCCAGGTTTTGTTTACACCCTATATAGATAATCTGAGAATATTGGAGTAAGTCAACTATTCCTAATGATTACCTCCAACAGAAAAAGCGCTTCGTGGGTCGCAATAACAATACACATCCCTGGTATGAGAACCAAATATTTTAAAGACTACATTAATGAATTCAATTTATTTCGCGCTGTTTACAATGTAAGTTCACAAATGTAAATGAAAGCAATAACATATTCTCTTCATTACTTAATTGAATAAAATACAAACAGAGCTAATTCTACATTCAATGTGAGTGGTAACCAAAGTAGCAACTAGCAACTGCTTTCGAGTTGGCCACCAAACACCAACACTATAGAAACCAACGTTAACAGAAGTGCAATTTATAGTCAGGTCTGTTAAAAGACATACAACATCCATGTCCTTCAATTACAGCATCACGATAAATACTACCATAATAGCTCTCATTAAATTGAGGTTTGTACGTTCTGTCAACCGCATTTAACATAATTGGCAATTCAGTCAGCATTAAAAAAAGAATTGCCCCACTGACTGATACAAACTTGAATACAGCTGACGTTCATCGTTCATTATCTTTACCAGGTGATAGCTGATTCCCTTTTCGGGATTGTAAGTCAAGGAACATAAACTCATTGCAACACATTTGATGCGAGTGCCTTGCCCCAGCAATGTTCAAACGAGCTCTGCAAATGTTTCCAATATTGTTGCGCAACTCTTTGGAGTTCACGGCTCAAAAATTTTATCAGTCTCAAACTTCGTTCAACAAAGCCCAGAAACAGGCAAAAACATGCAACAGGGTGTACAAAACAACGTTGCACCCGTTTGAACGCGGTTTTACATTTGTCCTTCTTGTTGGGCCCACCTTAGCCCTTGTGTCGATTTTTTTAAAGTAGCTTTTAACATTTTTTCTTTTGCCAAATTTTGTAATTTTATCTGAATTTGCAGTTTTCAGATTTCGGTCTGCAATTTTTTTGTATTTTTTGCAATGTTTTTAAAATTTGCATTTTTTTTTTGAAATCTGTCGTTTTTGTTCACCCTGCATTGATCGTCTTCTGCTTCCAGTGTGTATCAAAAATTTGTCTCATTTTTATCAAATGTCTTTAATAGACCATTTTAACGTTCTGTGCTCGGTTACCAGGCTTTTGAAAAAAAGCAAGGCTGGAGTTGACCTTGCTTTGATCCAAACCTCACTGCCGAGAGTTTCGTATGTAAATATTAATATATGCATAAGAACAGCATGGTTTACATGAGAAAAGCATTGAGGTTTGTATCAAAGCAAGGTAAACTCCAGCCTCGCTTTT
>NC_090876.1:22087871-22095371 GCF_036669935.1 Montipora foliosa
TTCTTCTAATAGTTTGCTGAGACATTCTCGAGTGAATGATCAAGGTGTCTGCTGCTGCACCAGTAACTATGTCGTCGAAAAGGCCACACAGACACCAAGTGACATCCACGATGCGGAAGGAGTCTTCGTTATGGTGGCGCGAAATTCCGGAGCTAAAGCCAAAAAGGTGCAGCGAAAGATAGCTTACGGCTACCCTGAAAAAGTCACCGAGGAGAAAAAGGTCTCTACCTTTCTTGATAGAAAAATCGTCACACAGCACATCGAATTCTTACCCCCCATCCCCGATCCATTTGCCAGGAAGCGACCTCGAGATGCCAAAAGACCCGGATGGCATACCATCTAAGAGTGAATGGTAAATTCCTTTAAGAACTATTTAATTTGACTGGCATCATTCACGCAACTTGGAGCACCTATAACGCTAGGGCCAGACTGAGTCAAGGCAAAAGCTCACTGCACTGAGCCAGTAAAAAAAAATGTCTTTCACTACACAAAACTGCATGGAGACAGCAAGTGGCTTTTGCTTCCAGCTTTGCGGACAAAACACTGACAAAATCTGAAGAGCTTGTTGATAGCATCTTGTTTACATTTCACATAGTGTGTCTCTTGTCTTGTTTCTCACAAAGGCAACCACAGTCTAGGCTTACAGCAAAGTGTAACTTGGTTCATAGTTGAAGTTAATTTTTCCATCGGATTACAATCGAATTGATTAGTTTTTATGTTTTAATTTAGAAGCAACTTAATTCGTTTTTTAACCCTTTTCTGTATTTTGGAAGCAGCAGAATGGTTGTAAATATTTAATGAAGTTCCCTCTTTTGTCATTTCTCCATTAAGTGTCAAGAAGGGTTTTTAAAGCACCTCAGATTTCATATTGCTGTAATATTTTCTTCTGATTACTAAATACCTTAGCGATGCAACTGAGACACCCGAAAATGCGAGTCAAAGGCATTTACATATTCTGAGAGTTTTAGAACGACTTTCCAAAGGTGCTCAGCTTTACAGGAGTTAAGATATGTTTGGACATGTTTTTGGCGCGTTTTCTTTCTTTTGGGAAGTCCTATACGCTGAGTGCAATGATATGATTACGCAATCATCACCTAAGATGATCAAATATGGCATCGTGGCAGGATATAACTTGGCACTATGCGTTCCATAAATATCACTCACTACAGTTAGATGGAAGATGGGGCTTTGATATAAGGAAACTGTAAGGGAAGAGGGGGCGGGGGGGAATTTACCTGTCATCATTTTTTTAGTTGCAGTGCATAAGTAGGGAATGGCTAAATTTTAAGAAAACCTCAGTAAAAACTAAGACTGGCTTAACGATAGAAGCCAAGGAAGGACTGTTGGATGCAATCTGCAGGTAAAAGAGAGTTGAAACACAGGTGGAGGAGAATGTAAATTAGAAGTTATTCTTAAATCTACAATCGCAATGGCGGTCAGTCTTTTGAATCCAAACTGTTTGGTTTTGTCTTGAGTCCATCATGTTCATCTCGGCGTAGACTTGAATACATTTACTGGTGTTTGTTCTACCACTGAGTCTCCACAACGCTCGAAAGGAGAGAACATCCTTGAGTTTTAATCTAATTTAGTTTGTTTGTTTCATCATTGCAAGTGTTGAAGGTCTTACGACGGACTCATCCCCAATTACAAAGTGTGCCTTTTGCTAGACTAGACCCCAATGTAAGGAACAGAACAGGGTTTCCCGCTCTTTGACACCAGTTTGTGGGCTCTTTGTCTTTCCACTGAATTCTGTGATCAAGGCTTGTGAGACGGGCCCTATAAGTTATATTCCTTGACCAAGAATACTTGAAATTCTTAGCATTTGCAGGTGCAATCGAAGAACACGGTGCTGCCGCGACTAATAGTAGTGGTATTTCCTTATATAAGGAGATGGAATTATTTATTAATCTCGAAGAGATGCTCTAATGTGAATTGCGACAGAGTGAAGGTAGTGCTTTCACTGAACTTTTCAATTTTCGCGTTATGAAGAACACTTCACTCCTCTACTGAAAAGACGCATCGCGTCAAATTTGGGAAGACTATGATGAAATGAGTCTCTTGTTTGGTGTGGATAATGCATTCATGCAACAAAGCAAGTCAAGATGTCGGTCAGAAGACAGCTATTAAAGAGAGAATTGGTTCGAAAAACTAGGGACTCATAAACACAATAAAGGGACGGTGGACCCCACCCCTAAACACAACAGAGATGCTTCCTATAGGGGAATCTTGCCTCATTGGAAAAAAACAGTGTATCGTTTTCAATCAATCAGCCGAGAATAAAATATAAAGCTTTTTCTGAAAATTTGAATGCGATATACCAGATAATCTCTGAGGAGCCATGGTGCTTTGAAAAGTAGAATTATACAATGAATGTATGGGACCATTAGCTCCTTTGACACCCAAGAATTCAACAGTTTTTGATGGCTGGTAACTGGCTCGTTATCAAAGCTAAGAGGCTTAAAACGGGAGATTTGACTGAAGTACATCAAGTTCTGTTACCTTTTGAAGTCAAACTCAAATGTTGATAACACAAGATGTAAACAATGACGTCAGCAAAGATTCCCTTTGTACCGGTCCAATTGCGAGAATTGATTACCCCTTTCATTCCCACGATCGAAACGTTCATTCTCCTCAAGAGTACCTTGACTTTCTTTGTTGGGTAGTCATGAGAATTTGGCCTTATATCAAGATCACACCTCTTAAGCTGATAATATTCTTCATTCTTAATACTTCTCTGACTGACATTTCATTGAAACTGTGAGGAAAATTTAAGCACCGACCACTTCTGGGAGTCAAAGGGTTTTAATACTACGTCTCGACAATTTCAGTCCTAGTTGTATAGAAGGGCAATTCAGTATTGTCACCTGAATCTGGTTTAATAATGGCCAAGCTCCAGCAAGTGTCCAAAAACCATCTGACCAAATCATCGATAGGTGACGGGCTCAACTCCTGTTACAGCACTGGGAACCCCCGGTTGGAATCATTACCGTAAAAAAAAAAAAAAAAAAAAAAAGAAAACACATACCTCTTCACGATCATATTGGGTTTTGTGCCTTTTATTACTATTTGTTATTCTCCTCTGTGGTATACGCACTTCAGATTCACATACAATGTTATATAAGCTGCTTACTGCTTATTATGATAAAGCACAACAATTATTCGCGGTGCAAGTGGAACAATCTCAGTTATTTATTAGACCTTACATTTTTGCGAGTTATTCATTATTCATAATTGAAATTCTGCTCGATATTCATTTTTCCGTATTCGTTATTGCCAACGAGCAAGCCGAGCGAAGACGCGAGCCTTGCGAGGCGGCCAGCTTAATGCCGCGACAAGTATTGCAGCAGGGAGAAAAAGTCTCGATCGTTGTGTGAAAAGTGTAATGTAAGGCTACGTAGTGTAATGTAAGATTCCCTGGAGATTTTAGTAGCGACCAATGAAAGCGCGCGTTTTTATGTGTGATGTCATGAGACAAATTTGCATGACGCGTGCGACTAGTGATGATCTTGTGCTCGGAGGTGAGTGAAAACACATTTTTCCCATTTCCCTGACCATTGCGTTGTGTACACTTGCTTTGAGTGTTCTTCAATAGTTATTTTCGAACCATCGTATTCTATATTGAGTGAACGAGCTCAAAACTAACCCGGCGTACGTGTTCTTATCGGCCGCTGTTGTCAATTTCGGATTTCGGCCTGCGAGTAGAGCACTTTGTTTTTCGTTTTGTAACCATTGAGTCGTGAAAAATTTAATTTAATTTTCAAAGAAAATATGTTGTCTGCAAAGAACAAAATTAAACGATCAATTTGACTTGTAATTCATGGCTGCATCTTAATTTTTGCAAAATAAAATTTCTACAAGTGAAACAACTTTCATGTGCGAGAGAGTTTAAATGGCCCGTTACATGCTCCACGCTGAAAAGTCTGAAAACGCTTTGGCGATTTTTTACATGGCACTGATTTTATTAAACTTAATTATTGTATATTCCTGTTTTTTGAACGGCCGTTCAAAAATTACAGCAGTACTTTCCATATTATAGCAAAACACGTTGATATCTACATTGTTGTTAGAGATACAAAGTGTGCAATTTCTATTATTGTATTATTGTAAACTAGATAAGATCAGTTGCAGTACTTTCGAATAAAAAAATTACAACTACTGTTGGGTGTTTTGGAACTCTGATACAAATCTGTAAACTATGTATTATATTGACTGTTTCGTTGGCACTTAGCGATAGCTACTACTAGTTTTTAATGGAAACCGTAAAGTTCTTTCTTCCAAATGTTCGAATGCTCATTATTCCTCATCCATTCTCTTTTCTTAAAGTGCCCCTGTGATAAAAAAAAAAAACACTTCCTTTTTTCCTTCAGATTTTGAAAATGTGTTTGCTTAACACCTGACTGGCAAAATTTCGAGTTTTGAATTTTATCCAAAGGCCGTTTACTTTGAGTGTAACTATTGGATTTCACAGTCCGCCATTACTGACGTTCAAAACTGACCGATTGGATCTCAGAGGGTTGGATCCAGGGAAAAGTGACGTCAGAGGCTCACTAGCTTAAAATTTCGGCGTGTGAACGCAACTTATTATATATGCAAAGCGTGAGTTTAAAAGTCTGAAAGCCCAAAACCCCCGTGCTGCATATTAATTCTGCGGCGTACACACGTATTGCATTGTTAAACTAGTGAGCCTTTGACGTCATTTTCTCCTCGATCCAGCTCTCTCAAGAACATAATGTTAGTAATGGCGGACCATTAAATAGGAAAATTACAGTTAAAATAAAGAGGTGTCTTTTAGAAATCAAGGCTTAAAACGTGGGTCACTTAGTGTTTTGTTAACATAGTCTTGAAATCCAAAGAAAAATGTGAATTGATTTTTTGGTCACAGGGGCACTTTAAGCCGTTATTCGTTGTTCATTATTCCGCTTCCACTACCAAAATTATGAATTTATTTGAATTATCACCTGGGAGACGCGCTTTAATGATCTGAATAAACGTTGTCGCTTTGACATCTTCGCGGTCACTAGCGTTTTAAAAGAGCAAAACATTGCTTTCAAGTGCAAAGTGAACTGTATTCTTGTGCAAATTTTCACTCTTTGTTCAATGACCCAAAGTGGCTGGTGGTTACGCAAGGTCCTGTATAATATACGTCGCATTCGACTGGCAGACGAATTCAATACGGAGTCTAAAAGTCGAGTGAAATAGTTAGCATTAGTTTGTGCCCGTACTGCGAATCATCAGCGGTCACCATTTTCGAGCAAAATGGTGCCATTCAGAAGAGAGATCGTCATGCTGAATGGAAAAACGAAGAAGACAAAATTTGCTGTTTGGACTTCACACGACCTACAAGAATTTGCACAAGTTTTTCGCCGAAGAGCTCCACTAGCCGCCATCTTGAACCTATACTAATCTTGCGCATGTGATTTAATGTTTGTGTGCGGGCTCAAATTAGTGTACATCATAATTTACATCACACCGAAGGGTAATTTATCATGTTATTCGATGCGCTCTACATACGAATTGACTTGCTCGTGTTAAATTCGTGCCAGTTATATTCGTCTGCACTGCGACGTATAAACAGGGCCTAAACGACAACACCTTAGAGATGACTTATGATGGCGGATTGAGAATATTGAAAGTAGCTGTGGATCCGCAGACTACTTTGACAATGTTATGACAAAATTAATTGTCAATAACAGGACAGACGCATGAAAAACTGACATCAAGCCTGCGTCTGTCTGACCACCACATCGCATCTTCAGCAATTTTTTCGATTCTGCTCGGATTTTCTCGCTTTTTTCGCCGGTATTTCGTACTTCCAAACTTTCCATTCGCACTTGTTGGATATGCTAGGCACTACGCGCCTCACGTTGACTATTTACCATCTCATATCCAGCGCGAGCTCATGGAATAGTTGTTAATTATACATTGCTGACAAGAAACGCCCGAAACTTTGACACTGAGATGACTGTGAGTTTATAGTTCGTTACATAACCTTTTGTACCTAACCAGTATAGTTTCATATCAAAAGGCAACACTACTGTTCAATTGCCCTAATTTAAGATATCACCAAAAGCCTCGATAACAGAGAATGTGCAGGAAATCTCTTTTTATCCCTTAATAGCACTTGTGACACTGTAAGGCACTATTCTGTTATCCACACTGGCATCAAAGAGGTTGAAAATTTGGGTTAAATCTCACCTCCAGAAAAGCGGGCAAAGAGTTTGGTTCGTTTAATTATTGATTTTCAATTATCCTGGACGGACCACCTTTAGTATACACTTGTTCCAAGACTGGCAAGTGTATAAGTAAAAAAAAAAATGTCTAAAAAATAATAATAATAATAATGTCTAAATATTCCCTAATTACTATCACCTACTGTTTCCTATGCATATTTTAAACATTAAACATTCAATATTTTGGGTTAATAGTTATTAGTAAATTTTCAGCTCCGACTATTGCATTTCTAGCTTTTTGATTGGCAAAAAAAATCCGACTATGAGCTAATAGTCGAAGTTTTACGTCATATGGAAAATAGTACACCAAGATGCTCTTTCCGGACGCTTTGCGCTACGCACTCGTTTGTTATTTTATCACTTCATATCCAACTCGGGCTCATGGAATAATTGTTATATATCATGTCGTAAAACTTCAAAGTGAGGAATTTAGCAGAGTTAATTATGCTCCTATTGAGGGAAAATAAAACCTCCCATTTCGTCACTAAAATTATCGAAATTTCCCGACATTGATAACCTTCATACATGTCTCTTTGTTTCTGTATGATCTCTTATGTCATGCTAAACCCTTTTACAATCATCATCTGAGCAACATTATAGTAATCCAACTCGAAATTTATCCTGTGAAGGGCTCTTCATCCGCCTCTCTGAAACAAACCTAAAAAAATCCTGTCCCACTATTATTGCTCGGTACTTTGGGAATGATCTCCCCCTTTCCATCCGCTCTAGGCTTATTAAAAAAATTGTTCAGGAATTTTTATCTTCGAGCATTATTTTTGGCAATCAGATTAACGCTGGACTATGGTGTAATCTAAACTGTTCCTATTGCTTCTCATCACTCACATATAAATTGCTTTGCCGTGTGTTTGTATGTATCAATTCATTAGTTATAGATTCTATCTATTTTTTTTTTTCTTGTTAATGAATACTGTTGTTTTCCTTGTATCCACTAAATTCCGAATTGTCATCTAGCTGTTGGGCATATTATGTCTAAACCATCGATTGGTCTCTTCCCAACTTGGTTGTGTATTCACGTGCTATAATTGTGGAGAAGTTAAGTTCTACTACAAATGAAATTGCATGTCGTTGATTTGGCATGGTAATGAATAACAAAGGTATGTAAAACAAAGGATAAAAAATGATTGACTTATTCGTTTTATCACTGAACAAAATACTAACCATAAAAACGTTACTGAGCATTTTAACGACTGTATGCCACTGTTTGTTATTTTTACGTGGTAACGATGGCATGAAGTGGACGAAACGTTAT
>NC_090876.1:22114763-22129763 GCF_036669935.1 Montipora foliosa
GGAATGGCTAAATTTTAAGAAAACCTCAGTAAAAACTAAGACTGGCTTAACGATAGAAGCCAAGGAAGGACTGTTGGATGCAATCTGCGGGTAAAAGAGAGTTGAAACACAGATGGAGGAGAATGTAAATTAGAAGTTATTCTTAAATCTACAATCGCAATGGCGGTCAGTCTTTTGAATCCAAACTGTTTGGTTTTGTCTTGAGTCCATCATGTTCATCTCGGCGTAGACTTGAATACATTTACTGGTGTTTGTTCTACCACTGAGTCTCCACAACGCTCGAAAGGAGAGAACACACTTGAGTTTTAATCTAATTTAGTTTGTTTGTTTCATCATTGCAAGTGTTGAAGGTCTTACGACGGACTCATCCCCAATTACAAAGTGTGCCTTTTGCTAGACTAGACCCCAATGTAAGGAACAGAACAGGGTTTCCCGCTCTTTGCCACCAGTTTGTGGGCTCTTTGTCTTTCCACTGAATTCTGTGATCAAGGCTTGTGAGACGGGCCCTATAACTTATAGTCCTTGACCAAGAATACTTGAAATTCTTAGCATTTGCAGGTGCAATCGAAGAACACGGTGCTGCCGCGACTAATAGTAGTGGTATTTCCTTATATAAGGAGATGGAATTATTTATTAATCTCGAAGAGATGCACTAATGTGAATTGCGACAGAGTGAAGGTAGTGCTTTCACTGAACTTTTCAATTTTCGCGTTATGAAGAACACTTCACTCCTCTACTGAAAAGACGCATCGCGTCAAATTTGGGAAGACTATGTTGAAATGAGTCTCTTGTTTGGCGTGCATAATGCATTCATGCAACAAAGCAAGTCAAGATGTCGGTCAGAAGACAGCTATTAAAGAGAGAATTGGTTCGAAAAACTAGGGACTCATAAACACAATAAAGGGACGGTGGACCCCACCCCTAAACACAACAGAGATGCTTCCTATAGGGGAATCTTGCCTCATTGGAAAAAAACAGTGTATCGTTTTCAATCAATCAGCCGAGAATAAAATATAAAGCTTTTTCTGAAAATTTGAATGCGATATACCAGATAATCTCTGAGGAGCCATGATGCTTTGAAAAGTAGAATTATACAATGAATGTATGGGACCATTAGCTCCTTTGACACCCAAGAATTCAACAGTTTTTGATGGCTGGTAACTGGCTCGTTATCAAAGCTAAGAGGCTTAAAACGGGAGATTTGACTGAAGTACATCAAGTTCTGTTACCTTTTGAAGTCAAACTCAAATGTTGATAACACAAGATGTAAACAATGACGTCAGCAAAGATTCCCTTTGTACCGGTCCAATTGCGAGAATTGATTACCCCTTTCATTCCCACGATCGAAACGTTCATTCTCCTCAAGAGTACCTTGACTTTCTTTGTTGGGTAGTCATGAGAATTTGGCCTTATATCAAGATCACACCTCTTAACCTGATAATATTCTTCATACTTCTCTGACTGACATTTCATTGAAACTGTGAGGAAAATTTACGCACCGACCACTTCTGGGAGTCAAAGGGTTTTAATACTACGTCTCGACAATTTCAGTCCTAGTTGTATAGAAGGGCAATTCAGTATTGTCACCTGAATCTGGTTTAATAATGGCCAAGCTCCAGCAAGTGTCCAAAAACCATCTGACCAAATCATCGATAGGTGACGGGCTCAACTCCTGTTACAGCACTGGGAACCCCCGGTTGGAATCATTACCGTAAAAAAAAAAAAAAAAAAAAAAACACATACCTCTTCACGATCATATTGGGTTTTGTGCCTTTTATTACTATTTGTTATTCTCCTCTGTGGTATACGCACTTCAGATTCACATACAATGTTATATAAGCTGCTTATTATGATAAAGCACAACAATTATTCGCGGTGCAAGTGGAACAATCTCAGTTATTTATTAGACCTTACATTTTTGCGAGTTATTCATTATTTATAATTGAAATTCTGCTCGATATTCATTTTTCCGTATTCGTTATTGCCAACGAGCAAGCCGAGCGAAGACGCGAGCCTTGCGAGGCGGCCAGCTTAATGCCGCGACAAGTATTGCAGCAGGGAGAAAAAGTCTCGATCGTTGTGTGAAAAGTGTAATGTAAGGCTACGTAGTGTAATGTAAGATTCCCTGGAGATTTTAGTAGCGACCAATGAAAGCGCGCGTTTTTATGTGTGATGTCATGAGACAAATTTGCATGACGCGTGCGACTAGTGATGATCTTGTGCTCGGAGGTGAGTGAAAACACATTTTTCCCATTTCCCTGACCATTGCGTTGTGTACACTTGCTTTGAGTGTTCTTCAATATTTATTTTCGAACCATCGTATTCTATATTGAGTGAACGAGCTCAAAACTAACCCGGCGTACGTGTTCTTATCGGCCGCTGTTGTCAATTTCGGATTTCGGCCTGCGAGTAGAGCACTTTGTTTTTCGTTTTGTAACCATTGAGTCGTGAAAAATTTAATTTAATTTTCAAAGAAAATATGTTGTCTGCAAAGAACAAAATTAAACGATCAATTTGACTTGTAATTCATGGCTGCATCTTAATTTTTGCAAAATAAAATTTCTACAAGTGAAACAACTTTCATGTGCGAGAGAGTTTAAATGGCCCGTTACATGCTCCATGCTGAAAAGTCTGAAAACGCTTTGGCGATTTTTTTACATGGCACTGATTTTATTAAACTTAATTATTGTATATTCCTGTTTTTTGAACGGCCGTTCAAAAATTACAGCAGTACTTTCCATATTATAGCAAAACACGTTGATATCTACATTGTTGTTAGAGATACAAAGTGTGCAATTTCTATTATTGTATTATTGTAAACTAGATAAGATCAGTTGCAGTACTTTCGAATAAAAAAATTACAACTACTGTTGGGTGTCTTGGAACTCTGATACAAATCTGTAAACTATGTATTATATTGACTGTTTCGTTGGCACTTAGCGATAGCTACTACTAGTTTTTTAATGGAAACCGTAAAGTTCTTTCTTCCAAATGTTCGAACGCTCATTATTCCTCATCCATTTTCTTTTCTTAAAGTGCCCCTGTGATAAAAAAAAAACACTTCCTTTTTTCCTTCAGATTTTGAAAGTGTGTTTGCTTAACACCTGACTGGCAAAATTTCGAGTTTTGAATTTTATCCAAAGGCCGTTTACTTTGAGTGTAACTATTGGATTTCACGGTCCGCCATTACTGACGTTCAAAACTGACCGATTGGATCTCAGAGGGTTGGATCCAGGGAAAAGTGACGTCAGAGGCTCACTAGCTTAAAATTTCGGCGTGTGAACGCAGCTTATTATATATGCAAAGCGTGAGTTTAAAAGTCTGAAAGCCCAAAACCCCCGTGCTGCATATTAATTCTGCGGCGTACACACGTATTGCATTGTTAAACTAGTGAGCCTTTGACGTCATTTTCTCCTCGATCCAGCTCTCTCAAGAACATAATGTTAGTAATGGCGGACCATTAAATAGGAAAATTACAGTTAAAATAAAGAGGTGTCTTTTTGAAATCAAGGCTTAAAACGTGGGTCACTTAGTGTTTTGTTAACATAGTCTTGAAATCCAAAGAAAAATGTGAATTGATTTTTTGGTCACAGGGGCACTTTAAGCCGTTATTCGTTGTTCATTATTCCGCTTCCACTACCAAAATTATGAATTTATTTGAATTATCACCTGGGAGACGCGCTTTAATGATCTGAATAAACGTTGTCGCTTTGACATCTTCGCGGTCACTAGCGTTTTAAAAGAGCAAAACATTGCTTTCAAGTGCAAAGTGAACTGTATTCTTGTGCAAATTTTCACTCTTTGTTCAATGACCCAAAGTGGCTGGTGGTTACGCAAGGTCCTGTATAATATACGTCGCATTCGACTGGCAGACGAATTCAATACGGAGTCTAAAAGTCGAATGAAATAGTTAGCATTAGTTTGTGCCCGTACTGCGAATCATCAGCGGTCACCATTTTCGAGCAAAATGGTGCCATTCAGAAGAGAGATCGTCATGCTGAATGGAAAAACGAAGAAGACAAAATTTGCTGTTTGGACTTCACACGACCTACAAGAATTTGCACAAGTTTTTCGCCGACGAGCTCCACTAGCCGCCATCTTGAACCTATACTAATCTTGCGCATGTGATTTAATGTTTGTGTGCGGGCTCAAATTAGTGTACATCATAATTTACATCACACCGAAGGGTAATTTATCATGTTATTCGATGCGCTCTACATACGAATTGACTTGCTCGTGTTAAATTCGTGCCAGTTATATTCGTCTGCACTGCGACGTATAAACAGGGCCTAAACGACAACACCTTAGAGATGATGGCGGATTGAGAATATTGAAAAAAGCTGTGGATCCGCTGACTACTTTGACAATGTTATGACAAAATTCATTGTCAATAACAGGACAGACGCATGAAAAACTGACATCAAGCCTGCGTCTGTCCGACCACCACATCGCATCTTCAGCAATTTTTTTCCATTCTGCTTGGATTGTCTCGCTTTTTTCGCCGGTATTTCGTACTTCCAAACTTTCCATTCGCGCTTGTTGGATATGCTAGGCACTACGCGCCTCACGTTGACTATTTACCATCTCATATCCAGCGCGAGCTCACGGAATAGTTGTTAATTATACATTGCTGACAAGAAACGCCCGAAACTTTGACACTGAGATGACTGTGAGTTTATAGTTCGTTACATAACCTTTTGTACCTAACCAGTATAGTTTCATATCAAAAGGCAACACTACTGTTCAATTGCCCTAATTTAAGATATCACCAAAAGCCTCGATAACAAAGAATGTGCAGGAAATCTCTTTTTATCCCTTAATAGCACTTGTGACACTGTAAGGCACTCTTCTGTTATCCACACTGGCATCAAAGAGGTTGAAAATTTGGGTTAAATCTCACCTCCAGAAAAGCGGGCAAAGAGTTTGGTTCGTTTAATTATTGATTTTCAATTATCCTGGACGGACCACGTTTAGTATACACTTGTTCCAAGACTGGCAAGTGTATAAGCAAAAAAAAAATGTCTAAAAAATAATAATAATAATAATGTCTAAATATTCCCTAATTACTATCACCTACTGTTTCCTATGCATATTTTAAACATTTAACATTCAATATTTTGGGTTAATAGTTATTAGTAAATTTTCAGCTCCGACTATTGCATTTCTAGCTTTTTGATTGGCAAAAAAAATCCGACTATGAGCTAATAGTCGAGGTTTTACGTCATATGGAAAATAGTGCACCAAGATGCTCTTTCCGGACGCTTTGCGCTACGCACTCGTTGGTTATTTTATCACTTCATATCCAACTCGGGCTCATGGAATAATTGTTATATATCATGTCGTAAAACTTCAAAGTGAGGAATTTAGCAGAGTTAATTATGCTCCTATTGAGGGAAAATAAAACCTCCCATTTCCTCACTAAAATTATCGAAATTTCCCGACATTGATAACCTTCATACTTGTCTCTTTGTTTCTGTATGATCTCTTATGTCATGCTAAACCCTTTTACAATCATCATCTGAGCAACATTATAGTAATCCAACTCGAAATTTATCCTGTGAAGGGCTCTTCATCCGCCTCTCTGAAACAAACCTAAAAAAGTCCTGTCCCACTATTATTGCTCGGTACTTTGGGAATGATCTCCCCCTTTCCATCCGCTCTAGGCTTATTAAAAAAATTGTTCAGGAATTTTTATCTTCGAGCATTATTTTTGGCAATCAGATTAACGCTAGACTATGGTGTAATCTAAACTGCTCCTATTGCTTCTCATCACTCACATATAAATTGTTTTATCGTGTGTTTGTAATAATCAATTCTTTAGTTATAGATTCTATCTACTGTTTTTTTTTTTCTTGTTAATGAACACTGTTGTTTTCCTCGTATCCACTAAATTCCAAATTGTCATCTAGCTGTTGGGCATATTATGTCTAAACCATCGATTGGTCTCTTCCCAACTTGGTTGTGTATTCACTTCATATAATTGTGGAGAAGCTAAGTTCTACTACTAATGAAATTGCATGTCGTTGATTTGGCATGGTAATGAATAACAAAGGTATGTAAAACTAAGGATAAAAAATGATTGACTTATTTCGTTTTATCACTGAACAAAATACTAACCATAAAAACGTTACTGGGCATTTTAACGACTGTATGCCACTGTTTGTTATTTTTACGTGGTAACGATGGCATGAAGTGGACCAAACGTCATGTTAGTTGCCCTAATAACTCGTCTACTCTTGGGGGTTATTGAATCACTTCCTGCGCTAACACTGCTTCTTTAGTTTAATAATTAAATTAACACTTCTTTACCATCGCATCACTCATTGTCGTTATTGGCAGGCTGAAAAAGTGGATAACGACACACAGGACATGTGCGCCTGCAAAAAAATAAAATAAAATAAAATAAACAAATAAATAAGTAAACAAATAACTCCGGATCTCTTCTTCTTGGTCATTTTATGGATTGGCACACGCTGGAAGTTTTCATACAATTAAGCGACCTAAAATAAATGTCACGTAAAAAATGCGCTTCCTATGGCCCAGGTTCCCCTCAACGCTGATTGCGAAAACACATGCGTGGTTGAGCGACATGAACTCATTTTGGGTTAAAATCCACTGGAGAATATGGAGAAGGTAAGACAGATGACAATGTATTCGCGGTATATCAGGGTCATGCATTTGCATTACAAAACTTGGTACCTGATAAGGTTTGTCCTGGATCAGTAACGTAACTTGGTGTTACCGAACCGGGAGAAAGACATCGTGACGCCGTTGAAATTTTGACTTATACTTACACTCCATTTTGTATCATAGCAATGGCACAATCCTTGTGGACTTTGTGAGAGCAAGGAAGAATTTGGCATCCACTAAAAGCATCCTAAAATCAAACAAACAATGTTGTCAACTCTGAGTTAGTATACCATCCCAAGCTCGATTCTTGAATTTCAAACTGGGACACCTGAATGGCTTGGGAAAATGTCTCCCAGAAACAATGATTACAAACATACAATATTCCATTCCATTGCGTGTCAAAGATCGCGGAGATATTTTTAGATGGACCTTTCCATACAGCCATAAACCTTACATAATAAATTATTGCCTTGTGATTGAAAATATCGATTCAGAAAATGCCATGATGCAGCTTACACTATGGGAGTTGTACACGCTACTTCTCTTTAAGCCTTCGAGGGTTTTCAAATGAGCATGTTTTCAAGTGTGGTATATGCCAAGGGATTAGCACACAACGCTCAACACTTCACATGTGGTTAACAATTTTTGAGTCTTTTATTGTAAGTATGACTTGTTCAGTGATGCAACGAATTTTCCTCCCCCCCCCCCCAAAAAAAAAAATAATAATAAAAATAAATAAATAAATTAATAATGATAATGATAATGATAATGATAATGATAATAATAATAATAATAATAATAATAATAATAATAATAATAATAATAATAATAATAATAATAATAATAATAGATGAAACGTGGTACGCAATCGCTGAGAACACATAAAAAGCCGCTGAATGATGTATATACAGTCCAACAAACAACATGCTGAGAATATGGGCAACTGTACTTTTGAAATGTTTAATACGTAAATACATTTAGGAAGGTCAGTTACTAGCCTCTAGACAAATGCAGCACTCGTCGTGGCCAGAGTCCGGGCGGCACTTGTGTTTACCCTGAAGTCTTTTGTCCAAGCATACGTTGCACACGTCACAATGAAATGATTTATCGCTGTGGATCCTATAACAAGGATGAACATCTATTAAAATATCTTGTCTTGCAATATAAAGGCTAAGGAGGCAGGGATTACGTTCACCAAAAAGGAACAAAAACATTGATTCTTTCTAGGCCAAGAACAAAAGAGTGTTATGCAAGGCAGGTCATTCTAATCACTAACATTTGTTTGTGAATGATCCAGGCTTTTAATTAAGTGGCAACCGCATCGGAAAGTTCGACGCTTCTCTGGTCACCTCGAAAGTTTCTAACATCTCTTCGTACTAAAATTACCAATAAGCCGCGGTTAGAAATTCTGGGTTATTAAAATTCCCGTCCAAGTCTCCGGTATGAATTAAATTCTTTGGGAAGATCGGGAGCTTTTTCTCAGTCAATCACAGTTTCATAACTAACTTTTAATACAAAGCAATGTGACAGCAACATTCGTGACGTTGAGGAGAATTATGGTAGTGCTTTGGTTGTTCGTGTCGTGTTGATGAATTCTATATATATTTGGTATGCAAATTAAAGCTAATGTCACCAACACGAAAGTATAAAGTAGCCACACGCGCTGTCAAACCGAAAAAGCCAAATTCTTCAAATACAGGCCGGGGCGCGGTCAAAGTCTATAGGGACCTTAAGCACTCCACGTTTTTGAAAAGCGGACGGGAACCGGAAGTGAACATTTCGCATGCCAGGACAGTAGTGTCTGCCAGATTTATAAACTAATTATATTTAATTAATGGAGAAAAAATACCTAGAAATATTAATGTGGTTGTATGTGTAGAGGAAAAACTGCTCACTCCCGTTTGCCGCTCGCGTCTCCAAAACGCCTCGTGCTTAAGGTCCCTAAGAACATCACCAAGACCGACGTCAACTACTTCATCGGATTTATTCAAAACAATTACTTCCACTTGTATTTAAAAGTTTCTTTGATTTCTCAAAATAAGGTAAACCGTGTAGCCATTTTACTTTAGCACTACACACAAAAAACGCAAAGCAAATTAACCCACAAAATCTGTGGAACTTTTGATTCTTACCCCTCAAAATGATTACTGATTCGAACGATAACGAGAAAGAAAACGCGTTAACATTAAAGGCCGTAAATAATACTCCAGGTCCGAACCCAGTGCTATTTTATGTGTTCCATCTACTCACCTACATATGCCACACTTTTGACAATGAAATGGGCTCTTTTCAATCGAGGTGAAATGCTTACAGATCGCACAAAAATATTCAGACATTGTAGAATTACATTCCCCACAGGTTTGGCTTCCTTCATCAATCTGAAATATTTCAAAATGAACCATTGATAATAGCGGCACATTGCAGGTAGGAGTAAGCTTACAAATTTGCAAGTCGATTTTTAAGACCACGTATATTTTTCTTCAATGTGGCGGGTTTCGATCAAGTTGTAAACCCAATCTGTCAACCAGATGTTATTTAGCCTCAATACTGGATCCAGGCAGAACGCCCACTAAGAAAATGAACACACTTGAAACAGAAAACTCCGGCCACTACAGGGCTTTTATTGCCTTCGATATGCAGTGTTACAAGTCGACTCTTGTAAAAGGGAGTTCTTCACTCTGCGCAAAATTTCCTTTACCCTCTAGGGAAACTCCTTTGCATTTGGCAGCGGAATCATCAGTTACTTTAGGCATGAACATCGACAAATTGTCCATTAAAACCTGTCAGGCATTCTCCGTGACATCATCGGGACAATTTGCTATTTCTCAGCACATTAAAGTCTTTAATTTACGCTCTGGGTGTGATATTACACCTTTTATAGCTAACTTAACTGTTGTAATGTAAGTGAGTCTTTGTGTGGTAATATTATATCCAGTGATGAACAACTTAATAATTCGTGTAAGAGATAGGGTGTTGACGAAAGGTTAATTTTTTACAACTAAATCTCTTAGAAGTAACTACTAACCACGATTTTGTTTCCTCGTGAAGAAATTTAACAGAATATAAAAACGTAAAATATAAAAATGACTGGAACGCACCTCTTGCTCATGGTAACAGATGCTGCATCTGATGTGGGTAGCATTGATGGCTCTGGCTTGGTTTTCGAAGCACTGGTTTGAATCGTTGTGGCACCGATGACAAGGATAGAACTTACCACAGCAAGGAAAACTCACGAGGCATCGGCGCTGGTAGTGTCCACACACCGGACGAGGAGTCTCCTGCACAGGTGTTCGAATGCCTTCTCCGATATTTTCCGAGGATTGTTCGCTTTGTTGCAGCAGGAGTATTTGATGGTCTGATATCGCGTCCCTTCTCAATTCGTTGCTCTCGTTTTCTCCTTGAAAATGGGAATGTTCCTGCACACCCACGTTTTCGACTTGGGTTTGCTCAGGTACAGTATGCTTGGCCTCATTGCAACTGGAAAGCCAAAGTTGAAGATTTTTGGTCATAACATCTTTGAGATGCCTCAGAAGAGAACCAATTGAATGTCCAATTGAGTTACGAGTTCCTTGATCCATATCCATTGTATGTGAACCATTCCCACTGATTGCACTTTCCTCACTGTTGGTAGGACGTATCCCTTCACCGATGTACTCGGACGTCAGAGACGCCATGGCAAGGAAAGTAGAACGGAACTCAGGAATATCAAACAATTGAGCAGATATTTGACTAAAATTCTCCTCGTTACCTCTAAGAAGATGCGGTTGGCTTTGATTTGAAGTGACGCTGTCTTCACTGTTCTCTGGTAGGGGTGGGAAGTGCCAGCATTCATCTTGTTGAGTAAAACGTTTCTGTTGACCAACGACATTCTGTGAGAAACAAGGAGAGTTTGCTCCATTTTCTCCAGCAAAAGGATTCAGTTTCTCACCATGACTGCAGAAAGTGGAGGAGGAGTTCCTATCATCAGTCTCACCTTTTTGGAGTTCGTCCCTTGTTGCTATATTATAACTTTGGTATCCAAGTATGCTAGGTTTCAAAGCGCTTGTGTCTAAGTGACGTTTCAATAATTCAGGATGCGCGCCTATGGACCCCCGTTCAGTCTCTTTGGTTAAAACTGGATACATATCGCTAGTTTTCGCCGCAAAATCTGTTCTCGTTTTTGGCCTTGCTCCTCCTAGGTCTGACGACAAGTCACGTCTGGTGAAAGTGACTTGACAATCCGTTACATCATTATCCTCAACCAGCTTTTGGTTTGTTTCGGAAGATTGTGCACCTTCATGAAGTCTCTTGATGCCCTCTCTAACGTGGTTTGTAACTGGTTCAATTCCAGGGTGATCGAGTTTTGATTCCTTCCCATGAAAACTGTTAAGACTTTTAGGCCACAGAATAGCAGTTTCTGGAAGGACACTGCACGTTTTTGGGCAGTCAACATCAACGTCATTATCTAAGGGATGGAGGGAAAGATCACCCTTTATATGAGTTTCGTTTTCAAAAATTTGTTTAAATCTTGATTTTTCCCTAATTTCCTCGGTGACTTTACTTGTGTCACTGCAATCATTACTGCCGTTTTCGTAACTGCTAAAATTGTCCAAGAAATCATCCCAGCCACCTTGTGAAACGGAGTCATGTTGACCTCGATCTCTGAGTGTTGCATTCTCCAAAAGATCTGATTTTCTCGACTGCAAATGGAAATCTTTTCCTTCGATTGCACTGGCATTTCTGTTGCAATTTTTCTCACTCCTACCCTCGAATGTATCTTCATTCACGACATCCAAGTATCCTTCCTCAAGGGAATCCTTTCGATGGTGTATCTGAAGTAGCAACTCTGGGTATTCTGTAATAGCACGTCTGGCGAAAATGACTGGACCATCCACTACATCATCATCTTTCACCAGTATTTGGTTTGTCTCGTTAGATTGTGCACCTTCACGAACGCTCTTGATGCCATCTGTAAAGTGGAAATTTGTAACTGATTTACTTCCTATGCAATCGAGTTTTGATTCCTTCCCCAGAAAACTGATAAGATTTTCAGGTCCCAGAATAGGAGTTTCTTGAAGGACATTGCACGTTCTTGGGCAGTCAACCTCAGCACCATAATCTAAAGGACGGTGGGAAGGATCACGTTTTGTCCGACCCTTTATATGAGTTTCGTTCTCAGAAATTTGTTTAAATCTTGATTTTTCCCGAATGTTCTCGCTGGCTTTACTTGTGTCACTGCATTCATTACTGCCGTTTTCGTAACTGCTAAAACTGTCCAAGAAATCATCCCAGCCACCTTGTGAAACGGAGTCATGTTGACCTCGATCTCTGAGTGCTGCATTCTCCAGAAGATCTGATTTTTTGGATTGCAAAAGGAAATCTTTTCCTTCGGTTGCACTGGCATTTCTGTTACAATTTGTCTCGCTCCTAACCTCGAAGATCTCTTCATTGACGACATCCAAGTATCCTCCCTCAAGGAAATCTCTTCGATGGTCCATCTGAGACGGCAATTCTTGAGTAACACTCTCTGACATTGAATGTTGCTTCTCTTGTAGGACCACCTCTCTTGACTCGTTTGGATTCCCTTTCTCATAGAACGGCCGGGCAATAGTGCATTCGTCCTTTTTTTCTTGCTCCACCAAAGAAGTATTTTTGTGCCCGCTTGGGTCTAATTCCAGCACTCGTTTTTGGTCATATTTTACAGTTTCCATTGGGTTACATGTTTGAGCACCATAGAGTGGAAGTTCTTTGAAAGACATCGGACATTCTTCAAGTGCTTTATTTGAGGAACCTTCCTTGCATTGCAATAAGCTAATTTGCCTGGGGATCCTTTTTTTTCGTAGGTCGTCTTGTATCTGGGATATGGCAGTACTTCTTGAGACTCTTCCTTCCTCGAAGAGCTTCCTTCCCACAACCCTCGCATCCTCGTTCAGATTTATTGTTGTAAATGTATCGTTGAGTGAACCATCATTCGTCTCTGGGATCACCAAACGATGACCATCTATTAACGATGCACTCTCATTCTCAGTGCTAACCACATAGCCTGAAGAATAAGTGGGTCGTTCAATTTGACCAGACGAAGTACCATTGCAAAATGAGGATGAAGTGATGTTCTGATCTTGTTTGTTGCTACAGTGATCTTGTGTTGCACTTTCTATCCTAACAACGTCTTCTTCCTCTTCGTACACTACGTCTTCATACAACTGTCGAGATATTTCACTGATTGCCTGTAAGCACTCCAGAGTGTTAGTGTCAAAGCAGTTACAAATGCCTTTTGGACCCTCCTGAACAATGAAGAAATGTATAGCCAAATAACATATCAACTTATTATGCTTGTTTGGATAGCAATGATGTACAAATAAATTTATAACATAAACGTCCAGTGGCATGGCGTAGGAAAATTAAGCAGCTATCAGCTGTCTCGGAAAGCGCGTTTGTTATTTTAAAATTCTTACCAATTTATTGGCATAAAATCCAGACTGAGTTGAGACGTTTAACAGACCAATCGGTGAATTAAAGAAAATATGCACCTTTTGTAAGTTCCAGATGCTTAGTTTGAAATTCATAGATTCAAGTCGACAGCGCTTATTTCGAAATGAAGACGTGTTCCTTGCATTTATCTGGACAATTTAGGTAATTGTCTCTTATAGACACCAAAAAATTTCAGGTGGCTTCAACGGGATTCGAATCCATGACTTCTGCGATGCTAGAGCAATGCTGTGCCAACTGAGCTACTGAGGCAGTCAGTTGAGAGCAGCAATCTCTCCGGTACACCTTCCCAATTGGCTGGAAGGAAGGATATTGAAATTTAAGAACGACTTAGAGGGATGTACATATCCTGATACTTACACTTTCTTCAATGACGAGGGCAGAACATATTGCTTTATTCCGTAGACAACTTAACTCCACTTCAGATTCTCCAGAGGACTCACTTTGGCTGGTTTGGATTTCAAAGGAACATGAACAACAACATAAAATACTTGTAGTTTCAGTTGCCATTCCGAGGATTTTGAAATCTTTTAGAAGAGCAGTTGCATTGTATTTCTCAAATACACTGGAGCAAAATCCACATTGTGTTGCTGGCCTTTCAAAACGGCAATTTTCTTCGTTTGAACTTACGACTTGCACGTGTAGCTTGATAGACGTGTCTTCGTGCCACAGCCTGAACCTTACTTTGAATGGATCTGTTACTGCTAAGGTAAGACATTGATGATGTATCCTTTGCAAGAAGATTTTCTCGGAATCAAACTGCTTAAGTAGCCAGACAACAATTCTGCTGAACATGAGATGGCTCGTTGGCTCATCTACGAAGATCATCTTGGTAATCTTCTCGCACACGCGAGGGAAAATCTCAAGAATGTTCCTTCTTTCATCTGATACGTCTTCTGAAACTCTGCCATCAGTCAGGCAGATAGGAAGAAGCTCGACCTGACGGCTGATAAGGGGAACTGGGTTGATTTCAACACTTGAAATGGGTGTTAGATCTACGACGACCTGAGTTGCATGGACTTCTCCATCAAGGCAAATTGCTCCACAAATATCTTGAAAGGAAAGCCGCATCTTCTCTTCTAACTGCTTCAAATCTTCAATATCTAAAACTTGGCACCCACTGTAACTTGCCAGGAGACTTTGTCTTGAACCAAACTTCTTGGACGCAACACTCTTGTACAATGGTCCATCCCGAAAGTTGGGCCCCGAGCCGGTATTCATGAAGTTCATTCCCGAGGAAAACAGGAAGTCTTGCAGAATAGTCTTACCGTTGCAAGCAATGGATGTTCTTGATGCATAAACTTGGATTTCATCGCTGAGTGAAAAAGAAACTTCTTCATTGTTTAAGGATAGTGAAGAATACTGTTCGTAGGCAGCAAAGGTAGTATCATGCATTTTAAATTGCAAGGACAAAACGATTAAAAGAATCAACAACATTTTCCAGTCGAACTCGCAATTCGATGTGCTCGCTGCCGATTCCTCAGGATATCCGTCCCCTCTGTCAATACCACTGTCGGTAGCAATCTCGTCCAGGTAAGAGTTAAATACCGCTTTGATCTTCCATTTGCAATCTTCGCTGAAGGTTTTCTGGCTGACAATAGAGTACAACTGAACGATAGGTGCGTCAGGAATGCCTCTGGTTACATGGTGTTGCTGGCTGTAAATGGTTGCTCTTTGAAAAAATACCGAAGCTTCTTTCATCATTCCTTGACGAGCTAAGGCGAGACCAGTGCTCAGGAGATCACGAACGTACTTTTTCGAAATCAAGGAAAGGTATCCTGGGAATTGGCCTTTTCTGTCCTTTAGACGCAATGGTGGCTTTCCCTTTGTTCTGCATTTCCAAAACAGTTTCGTGCTCTTGACGTTGGATCGTTTCAACAATATGGCTAATGCTTGACCATA